>NC_134951.1:131943459-132279464 GCF_965638725.1 Aptenodytes patagonicus | reverse complement strand
AAAGAAGCAACAGGGAGAGAGGAAGGGAGTCAGCAGAAAGAGGGAGAAGGAGCAGGACAGAGACCGATAAAGAAGGGTGGGGAGCAGGATGGAGATGCAGAAAAAACCAGGGATGGGCAGCATGACAGAGAGGGAGGAAACAAGCATAGGGGCAGGGAGCCAGGACAGCAAAGGATGGAGGGAAGGGGCGGGGCAAGGGGAACAACACAAAACAAACCACATAGCTACACGCTACAGGGCAGAGAGGGAAGAATTAAGAAACAGGGACAGGGAGCCAGAAAAAAAAAAAAAAAAGAGAGCTGGAGAGCAAAAGGAAGAGCAATGTGTACAGAAAGAAGAGGGGGGAAATTCTAAAATAGGGTCAGAGCCAGAGACAGTGAGATGGAGAAAGGACAAAAGCGACAGGCTACAGGGCGGAGAGGGAGGAATTAACGAATAGGGACAGAGAGCTGGCCAGAGAGAGACGGAGAAAAGCAAAAGATCGCACAGGCAACAGGGCAGAGAGGGAGGAATTAAAAAAACAGGGACAGGGAGCCAGACAGAGAGAAAGGCAGAAATAAAATGGGGAAAAGAGACGGGCCACAGGGCAGAGAGGGAGGAATTGATAAATATGGACAGGGGACCAGACAGAGCACGATCACGACTGAGAACAGAAAAAAAACAGTGGTGGGCTACAGGGAAGAGGGAGGAATTAAAGAACAGGAACCGGGAGCCAGACAGAGAGACATGGAGAAAGAAAAGAAATAAAACAGCGATGGGCTACAAGATGGATAAGGAGGAAATAAAAAACAGCAGCGGGGAGCTAGCCAAAGAGAGGTGGAGAAAGACAAACAAATAGCGTGGGGCTATGGGACAGAGAACGTGGAATTAAAACACAGAGAGGGGGAGCCGGACAGAGAGAGAGACCGAGGCAAAAGTCCAGACAGGCTACAGGGGGCAGAGGGAGGAATGAAAAACTGGGGACAGGGAGGTGGACAGAGAGAGATGGAGATCGCAGGGAATAGCGGCGGGTGCAGGAAGAAGAGGAAGGAATTAATAAATAGGGAGAGGGAGCTGGACAGAGAGGGATGGAGACATGCAAAAATAGCGGCAGGGTACAGGGCAGAGAGGAAGACTTAAAAAATGGGGGCAGCGAGACGGACCTAGAGAGATGGAGAAAAGAAAAAAGCGACACAGCAGGCAGGGAGGAATTAAAAAACAGGGACAGGAAGCAAGAAAGAGTGAGCTGGAGAAAGGCGGGGGGGAACCCAAGGGGCACTAGGACAGAGAGGGAGGAATTAGTAAGGGACGGGGACCTGGGAAAGGAAAGGCGGAGAAAGAAACAGAATCGCAACATGCTACAGGGCTGAGAAGGAAGAAACTGAGCAACAGGGACAGGGAGCTGGACAAAGAGAGACGCAGACAGACAAATAATAGCATCGGGCTACAGTGCCGAGAGGGAGAAACTGAAAAATAGAGACCACGAGCCAGAAAAAGGAGAGACACAGAAAGAACAAATCACGATAGGCTACAGGACAGAGAGGGAGGAATTAAAAAAACGGGACTGAGAGCAATCTACAGAGAGACATCGGGGAATGAAAATTAAAAGAGCGACGCATACAAGACAGAGAGGGAGGAATTAAAAACACATAGGGAGCCAGACAGAGACACACAGAGAAAGAAAAAACAGCAATGGGCTCCAAGACAGATAGGGACAAATTAAAAAATCCTGGCAGAGAGCCAGACAGGGAGAGCTGGATGAACAAATGAAATAGCAATGTGGCACAGAGCCAAGAAGGACAAAATTGAAAAACAGGGCCTGGGAGCTGGAAAGAGAAAGCCAGAGAAAGAAAAAAAATACCAATAGGCTCTAAGGCAGAGAAGGAGGAATTTTAAAAATCAGGGTCTTGAGCTGTACCGAGAGAGATGGAGAAACTAAACATGGTGATGGGTAACAGGGCAGAGAGGGAGGAATTAAAGAACAAGGACAGGGAGCTGGACAGAGAGACTGAGAAGGGGAAAAGTCCAAACAGGCTTCCAGAGAGAGAGGGAAGAATTAAAAATTAGAGACAGGGAGTTGGACAGAGAGAGACGGAGAAAGACAAAACTGTGGCGGGCTACTGGAGAAAGGAGAGTTTAAAAATGGGGACAGCAAGACAGACGGAGAAGAAGGGAGAAAGGAGACGCTCTGGGCGACACGGCAGAGAGGGAGGAATGAAGAAAGTGGGACAGGGAGCCAGACAAACTGAGACAAGGAAAGAAGACTAGAGCAACGGGCTAGGGGGCAGAGAGGGAAGACTTAGGAAAACAGGGACAGGGAATAAGACAGAGTGACACGGAGAAAGGACAAAATAGTGATGGGCGACAGGACAGAGGGAGGAATTCAAAATAAGGGGCAGGGAGCAGGATAAAGAGAGATGGAGAAAGACATAGACTCGCGACGTGCTACAGGGCCGAGAAGGAAGACCTTGAACAACAGGGACAAGGGGCCGGACACAGAGAGCCAAAGACAGCAAAAATACCGACGGGCTACAGGACAGAGAGGGAGGAACGCAAAAATAGTGGCCGGGAGCCGGACAGAGAGAGACGGAGAAGGAAAAAATAGCCATGGGCTACAGGGCAGAGAGAGAGTGAGGACCTAAAACATGGGGACAGGGAGCCGCTCAGAGCGAGATGGAGAAAGGAAGTACAGAGGAGCGCGCAAAAAAACCAAACCAAAACAAAAAATCGCATCAGCATGGGAAAGAGGAGGGGCCGGGGAAGGACTGGGATGCAGAAGAGGGGCGACAGGGTCCTGAGGGCCCAGGACTCACCGCAGCTCTCGCTCTCACCTTTGCCAGGAGAATTTGCCAGTTCAAACGCTTCTTTCTCCTGCTCTCGTACCCTCCTCTTCTATAACTCCGGTCGCGTGGCTGTCCTCCACCGAAGAGAATACGTGGGTGTCTTACAGCTCTTACGAGATGAGGCTTCCTAGACACGTAGCCTTGCGCACTACGCGCAGCAGTAGGACAGAGGGAAAGAGAGAGAAAATGATGAGCAGGGAGCAGAACAGATGGATAGGGAGAGAAACTGAATGAGAGGAATAAGGAAGAAGGGAGGGAGAGAAAAAGATAGGGAACAAGCCAGAGGGATTGAGGGAAAAGAAGAGGGAGACAGATCAGGACCAAGAGATGGAGAAAGAAAAACCAGCGCTGGGCTGCAGGGTGAGAAAAAAGGCCAGGGAGCAGGACAGAGGGGAATAACGGGGCAGCGAGCTGGGCAGGGGGATATAGCGAGACAGGCAGTGGTACGGAGATATACAGACAAAAAGTTAGGGGGAGGATGGAAGACAGAGAATAAGAGAAAAGGGACAGGGAGCGGGGCAGAGATGGAGAAGAAATGTTTGAGACAGAGAAAGAGGGACAGGTAAGACAACAGATAACGGGAGAAAAAAAGGAAAGGGAACAGCACAGAGGGTCACAGAAAAAAAGAGAGGGATGGCAGAAAGAAAAAGAAGACAAGGGAAAAGGACGGAGGAGCAGAGAGAAAAAGGTACAGGGAAAAGGGCAGAGATGGAGAAAACAAAGAAAGACTGGAGGCAGAACAAAGAGAAAGACTGACAAGGACAGGGAGCAGGACAAAGGGACGGAGGAGGGAAAAAATAGTGACGGGCAGCGAATAGGACAGAGGAAGAGAGAGAGAAAGAGCAAGAAGAGCAAGAGACGGAGAATGACAGAAGGCTGTAGAGAAAGACCAGGACACGGAAAAGGGGGCGGGGAGGGGGACACACACCGGAAGGGTAGAAAGAAAAAAAGGAGAGGGGTGGAGAGCAAGACAGTGTGATAGAGAGAGACGGAGGGAGGGGGGGGGACGCAAGGATAGAGAAAAACAGACCTACAAGGAAGAGGAAAGAACGACAGAGCGAGAAAGGGGAGGATGGGGAGCAAGAGAGAGAGAGAGAGAGAACAAAAAATGCAATGTGCAGAAGAACAGAAATACAGAGAATTCAAAAAATACTTCTAGGGAGCAGGACAGAGGGATACAGCAAGAGGAAAAAATCAACAGGGAGAAGGACGGGTAACACACAGAAGGACACACACAGGGAGCGAGAGGGAGGGGACACAGAGCAGGACAGAGGGATGAAGAGAGACAAAAAATAGGGACAGGACAAAAAGCAGAGTAACCAAGAGAGGAAAAAAAACAGAAAGGGAACTGGAGAGAGATGAGCAACGGGACAGAGAGACGGAGAAAGAAAAAACAGCGACAAGGTCAGGAACAGAGAGAGAGAGAGAGAAAGAGAGAGGCAAAGAGACGGACGGGGACCAGGACAGTGGGATATAAACAGGGAGGGACAGAGAGCGCGGGACACAGGATTGCAGAGAGAAAGGTACAGGGAAGTGGAAAGAATGCCAGAGGGAACAAGAGAGGGGTGGGGAGCAGGTGAGAGAGCTGGAGAAAGAAAAAGTCCTGCTGGGGAGCAGGACAGGAGGACAGAGCCGAAAGAGACGATGCAGACAGCAAAAACAACGACAGGCAACAGGACAGAGGGACTGACAGAGAAGTAAGGGACAGGGAGCAGGACAGAGGAGTGGGAGGAAAAAATACTGGTGAACAACAAGACAAAGGGATGCAAAGAAAAAGAAGGAGGGAAAAGGAAGGAGGGAGACAGAGGGAAAGATGGGGATAGAGCGCGGGACACGAAGAGACCAAAAGCAGGGCAAGGAACAGGACAGAGGGACTGGGGATCGGGGGCAGGGACAGATGCAGATTAAAACAAAGAGATGGAGAAGGGGGAAAGAAGAAACCGCTGAGGGGCTGCTGGACAGAGACGAAGGAAGAAAAAGCAGGGCCAGAGTAGGGAAGAGAGAAAGGAAAAAAGGGACAGCTGGCTGGACAGGGGGATATAACCAGAAACAATGAGACAGGCAGTGGGACAGAGCGATAAAGGCAGAATAACCAGGGAGAGGAAGGAGGACAGATGGACAGCGAGAGGAAAAAAGGGGCAGGGAACGGGACCGAGAGGTGGAGGAAGCAGCATTAGGGGCAGAGGGATAGAGAGAGGGAAATACAGGTTGGAGGAAGGACAGAGGGACAGAGGGAGAAAGAGAGTGACAGAACTTGGACAGAGAGCCGGAGCAAGAAAAAACAGTGACAAGAAGCAGGCCAGAGGCAGGGGGGCAGGGGGAAGGAAGGACAGGAGGAAGGAGAGAGGGATACAGAAAACAAGTGAGGGACAGAAATGGGATACAGAGAAAAACAGGGATGGGGAGCAGGACATCGGGATAGAGAGCAAGCGAGAGCAACAGGGAGAATGACAGGGAGATGGAGCCAGAGGAAAAACAGGGACCAAAAGCAGGACAGAGAAATGGAAAAGGAAAATTAGGGATGGGGAGCAGGACAGAGGAATGGAGAGACAACGAGGGACGCAAGGATAACGACAGGGAGGGAGGGAGGGAGGGAGGGAGGGGGATCTGCATAAAGGTGTATGGAGAAAGAAAGAGAAGAATGGGGAGCAGGGCAGAGAAATGAAGAAAGAAAATACAGTGATGAGGAGCAGGACAGAAGACTAGAAAGAGAAAATGATGGGCAGGGAGCAGAACAGATGGATTGGGAGAGAAATTGAATGAGAGGAATAAAGAAGCGGGAGGGAGAGAAAAAGATAGGGAACAAGCCAGAGGAACTGAGGGAAAAGAAGAGGGAGACAGATCAGGATAAAGAGACGGAGAAAGAAAAAACAGTGACGGACTGCAGGATGAGAAAAAGGGCCAGGGAGCAGGACAGAGGGGAATAACGGGGCAGTGAGCTGGGCAGGGGGATATAGCGAGACAGGCAGTGGTACGGAGATATACAGACAAAAATGTTAGAGGGAGAATGGAGGACAGAATAAAAGAAAAGGGACAGGGAGCGGGGCAGAGATGGAGAAAGAAACATTCGAGGCAGAGAAAGAGGGACAGGTAAGACAACAGATAACTGGAGAAAGAGAGAGGGAGGGAGAGGGAGGGAGAGGGAGGAAGAGGGAGGGAGAGGGAGGGAGAGGGAGGGAGAGGGAGGGAGAGGGAGGGAGAGGGAAGGAGAGGGAGGAGGGAACAGCGCAGAAGGTCACAGACAAAAAGAGAGGGATGGCAGAAAGAGAAAAAGAAGACAAGGGAAAAGGACTGAGGAGCAGAGAGAAAAAGGTACGGGGAAAAGGACAGAGATGGAGAAAACAAAGACAGGCTAGAGGCAGAACAAAAAGAAAGATTGACAAGGACAGGGAGCAGGACAAAGGGATGGAGGAGGAAAGAAAATAGTGACGGGCAGCGAATAGGACAGAGGAAGAGAGAGAGAAAGAGCAAGAAGAGCAAGAGAAGGAGAATGACAGAAGGATGTAGAGAGAAAGACCAGGACACGTAAAAGGGGTGGGGTAGGAGGACACACACCAGAAGGGTAGAAAGAAAAAACGAGAGGGGTGGAGAGCAAGACAGTGTGATAGGGAGAGACGGAGGGAGAGACGGAGGGAGAGACGGAGGGAGAGACGGAGGGAGGGGCGGGGGGGGGGGGGGATGCAAGGATACAGAAAAACAGAGGTACAGGGAAGAGGAAAGAACGATAGAGAGAAAGGGGAGGATGGGGAGCAGGAGAGAGAGACAGAGAACAAAAAATGCGATGGGCGGAAGAACAGAAATACAGAGAATTCAAAAAATACTTCTAGGGAGCAGGACAGAGGGATACAGCAAGAGGAAAAAATCAACAGGGAGAAGGACGGGTAACACACAGAAGGACACACACAGGGAGCGAGAGGGAGGGGACACAGAGCAGGACAGAGGGATGAAGAGAGACAAAAAATAGGGACAGGACAAAAAGCAGAGTAACCAAGAGAGGAAAAAAAACAGAAAGGGAACTGGAGAGAGATGAGCAACAGGACAGAGAGACGGAGAAAGAAAAAACAGCGACAAGGTCAGGAACAGAGAGAGAGAGAGAGAGAAAGAGAGAGGCAAAGAGACGGACGGGGACCAGGACAGTGGGATATAAACAGGGAGGGACAGAGAGCGCGGGACACAGGATTGCAGAGAGAAAGGTACAGGGAAGTGGAAAGAATGCCAGAGGGAACAAGAGAGGGGTGGGGAGCAGGTGAGAGAGCTGGAGAAAGAAAAAGTCCTGCTGGGGAGCAGGACAGGAGGACAGAGCCGAAAGAGACGATGCAGACAGCAAAAACAACGACAGGCAACAGGACAGAGGGACTGACAGAGAAGTAAGGGACAGGGAGCAGGACAGAGGAGTGGGAGGAAAAAATACTGGTGAACAACAAGACAAAGGGATGCAAAGAAAAAGAAGGAGGGAAAAGGAAGGAGGGAGACAGAGGGAAAGATGGGGATAGAGCGCGGGACACGAAGAGACCAAAAGCAGGGCAAGGAACAGGACAGAGGGACTGGGGATCGGGGGCAGGGACAGATGCAGATTAAAACAAAGAGATGGAGAAGGGGGAAAGAAGAAACCGCTGAGGGGCTGCTGGACAGAGACGAAGGAAGAAAAAGCAGGGCCAGAGTAGGGAAGAGAGAAAGGAAAAAAGGGACAGCTGGCTGGACAGGGGGATATAACCAGAAACAATGAGACAGGCAGTGGGACAGAGCGATAAAGGCAGAATAACCAGGGAGAGGAAGGAGGACAGATGGACAGCGAGAGGAAAAAAGGGGCAGAGAACGGGACCGAGAGGTGGAGGAAGCAGCATTAGGGGCAGAGGGATAGAGAGAGGGAAATACAGGTTGGAGGAAGGACAGAGGGACAGAGGGAGAAAGAGAGTGACAGAACTTGGACAGAGAGCCGGAGCAAGAAAAAACAGTGACAAGAAGCAGGCCAGAGGCAGGGGGGCAGGGGGAAGGAAGGACAGGAGGAAGGAGAGAGGGATACAGAAAACAAGTGAGGGACAGAAATGGGATACAGAGAAAAACAGGGATGGGGAGCAGGACATCGGGATAGAGAGCAAGCGAGAGCAACAGGGAGAATGACAGGGAGATGGAGCCAGAGGAAAAACAGGGACCAAAAGCAGGACAGAGAAATGGAAAAGGAAAATTAGGGATGGGGAGCAGGACAGAGGAATGGAGAGACAATGAGGGACGCAAGGATAACGACAGAGAGGGAGGGAGGGAGGGATGGGGATCTGCATAAAGGTGTATGGAGAAAGAAAGAGAAGAATGGGGAGCAGGGCAGAGAAATGAAGAAAGAAAATACAGTGATGAGGAGCAGGACAGAAGACTAGAAAGAGAAAAATAAGACAAGGGAGAAGACAGAGGAGCAGAGAGAGAAAGAAAGGTCGAAAGAAAAGGTCAGAGAGGTAGAGAAATCAAGAAAAATAGGGACGAGGAGCCCTGCAGAGAGAGCGAGCAAGAAAACGTCGGGTCGGTGAGAGGGACAGAGGGATAGACAGATTGCGGGGTCAGGAGAGGAAGAAGAAAGAAGGGTTAAAGACGGTAACAGGGCACAGGACACAGACAGAGAGAGAAAAAGGACAGGGACCAGGACAAAGGGAAAATTGAGAAATGAAGAAATAAAGAAATAAAAATCACAGCAGCGTGGGAAAGAGGGGGGGGCCAGGGGAGGGGCAGGGAGGGCCCGGGACTCACCGCAGCGCTCGCTCTCGGCGCTGCCAGGAGAATTTGCCAGTTCGGACGCTTCTTTCTCCTTCCCTCCTCCCTTCCTCTTCTGTAACTCTGGTCGCTTGGCTGTCCTCCACCTAAGAGAATACGTGGGTGTCTTACAGCTCTCACAAGATGAGGCTTCCTAGACATGTAGCCTCGCTCGCTCGCGCACTACGTGGCCGTACCATGCTGCTGGTGACACATACAGACCCTGCGGTGCATGTGGGCAGCCTGACCTGCTGCGGACTACAAAGCAGGATCCTTCCTCACCCGGAGAGGCAGGCTGTCTCTTGCCTGCAGCGGGAGGCAGCTGCCACCTGGATGGCCTTCAGTTTCTTCTTCTTACCTTTCTCTGGCCTCTCCAGCTTCAGCTGCGGCAGCTCCTGTCCACAGCCAGTAAGCGCTCCGCCTGTCCCTTTTCGCCCCCACGCCGCGAGGAAAGCGAGGCCGGGCAGACAACCCACGCAAGCCTGAGGCAGGTGCAGTCAACGGCATCCCCAAGGGAGAAATGGAAAACTGCGTCCTCAGCACGCCTCTGGGAGAGGGAAAGAAGAAGCAGCACCCGTTATTACCGTAGATGGCCCCTGGCCAGACCCCCTGCTTCCGCAGGGGCTTCTGGAGATGCCGCTCTTTCCTCGCGCTGGTAATGGCACCCGCGTTAAGGGAGAATCACGCACATTCGAGGGCCAGCTTGCGGCCTTCACTACAGGGCTTGGGGGCAGCCTGGGGCTATGGGACAGGCTTCAGGGGAAGTGCTGGAGCTGGGGGCAGCTACACAGAGCGAGCGGGGCCGGGGGAGGCTCAGAGGGAGCTCTGGTGAGTTGGGCAGGTGCCCTGCGCCTGGGAGGGTGTCCACCTCCTTCCCCTCTTCCCTTCTGTCAGCTCTCGGCTAAGTCCCTGGGGCTGATCTGACCCGGCTCGCCTGCAGTGGATCGGGAGCCTGCCGCAGCAGGCGGTTTGAAGCTTCCCGTCCCGCCACCCTCGGGCAGCCATCGGGCAAGAGACGCGCCGAAGGGGCTCACTCACCTCACCGGTTGCCAGCGCGCCGCCATGCTGCTGCCGGGCAGTGCGCATGCGCAGGACGCCGACGGCGCGCCGGAGGGATCAGAGCCGGCGTGCGATCGCCGGGCTGCAGTACCGCATTTCGGCCACCAGGGGCAGCAGGGAAGGCGGCGGCGGCGCTGCTGCGTACCTGGGCAGTGGCGGCGCTGCAGTACCGGGCTGCGGCCACCAGGCGGCAGCAGCAGGGAGAGCCCGCCGGGCGGCGCGTGCCCGGGGCCGGCACCGGCGCCGCAGTCCCGCGCTTTGCGCGCCGAGCGGCCGCCGACGCTGCGCACGTGGGGCGGCAGCGGCGTTTCCTTACCGGGAGGCAGCAACGAGCGCGGCGGCATCGCCTCGCGAGCACCGCAGCGTCGCATCGCCGTTACCGGCGGACGGCAACGTGGAGCGCGGTGGCGCCGCCGCCCATGCGCAGCGCCTACCCGCAGTACCGCTCCTTGGTTGTCGGGCGGCAACAGCGAACGCAGCGGGGGCGCGCACCACCGCCCATGTGCGGCACCCGTGCTGCAGTACCGCATCTTGGTCTCTGGGCGGCAGCAGCGAGAGCGCAGTTTAGCGACCCACCCACCGCGCGCCACTGCGCATGCGTAGCACCCGGGCTGCACTACCGCGCTTCGGTTGCCCGGCGGCAGCAGCCAGCGCGGCAGCGTGCTCAAGCGCACATGCGCGGCACTCGTTCTGCAGTACCGACTTTTGGTCACCAGGTGGCGGCAGCATGCCCGGCGCTCTACCTGCAGTACCACGTTCCTGTCACCGGGAGGCAGCAGCGAGCACGGGGAACGAGCCACCGCGCATGCGCGGCACCTGTGCTGCAGTACCGACCTGTGGTCGCTGGGAGGCAGTAGCGAGCGCGGCGTGACACCCCCACCGCGCATGCGCGCCGTTCTACCTGCAGTACCACGTTCCCGTCACCGGGAGGCAGCAGCGAGCACGGGAACGAGCCACCGCGCATGCGCGGCACCTGTGCTGCAGTACCGATCTGTGGTCGCTGGGAGGCAGTAGCGAGCGCGGCGTGACACCCCCACCGCGCATGCGCGCCGTTCCACCTGCAGTACCACGTTCCCGTCACCGGGAGGCAGCAGCGAGCACGGGAACGTGCCACCGCGCATGCGCGGCACCTGAGCTGCAGTACCGACCTTTGGTCGCTGGGAGGCAGTAGCGAGCGCGGCGTGACACCCCCACCGCGCACGCGCGCCGCTCCACCTGCAGTACCGGATTTTGGCCGCCCGGCGGCAGCAGCGAGCACTAGGGCATGCGCCACCCCGCATATACAGCGCCGCACCTGCAGTGCCGCAAGTTGCTCATCAGGGGGCAGCAGCGAGCACGGGGGGGGGGGTCGCGCGCCATCGGGCATGCACGATTCCCCACCTGCAGTACCGCATTATTGTCGCCCGGCGGCAGCAGCGAGCCGGGCGTCGCGGCGCTCGTTCTGCAGTACCGGCTTTTGATCGCCGGGCAGCAGGAGCGAACGCGGTGTAGCACTCAACTCCGCGTGAGCGGCGCCCCTGCTGCAGTGCTGCGTTTCGGTCGCCGGGCGGCACTGCGAGCGGGGCGGCCTCGCGACAGCGCATTCGCAGCGCTGGAGCTGAAGTACCACATTTTGGTCGCTGGGCGGCAGCAGCAAGGGCAGGGGCATGCGCTCGCGAGGCGCGGCCGCACGGCTTGTCGGGGACCGGGCGCAGCGGGAAGGCCGCAGAAAACCACACGAAACCAGCAACGAAACTACACCTCGTACCCCACCGCGGGAGCCGCGGCGGTAGCAAGGGCTACGCCGCGCCGCACGCGCCCGAGAGCCATGCGACTGCCCGGCAGCCGCGTCCGCGAAAACTACACCTCCCGGCAAGCACCGGCAGACACAGCACGGCCGCCCGGTCCCCGAGTGACGGAAGACTACACCTCCCGGCATGCTCCGGGGAACAAACATGGCCGACCGGAAGTCCGTGCCCCAGGACTACAGCTCCCGGCATGCCGCGGGAGGCAGCCGTCCCCGCTCTCTGACCCTGCGGGGACACCGTTCTCCCCCCACCGACGCACCCGGAAGCCCCGCCCAGCCCCCAGCGCAGCCCCGCGTTCCCCAGCGTGGCTCCGGACGGCCACTGCCGCCCGGCTCCGAGGCGGCGCGACCCTCCTGCCGGCCTCGCCGCCCCCCTCGCTCAGCGACCGCTCCGCTCCTCCCTTGGCTCACACCGGCCCCTCCACGGCCACCCGGGGCACGGCAGCCCCAGCACCAGCCCCACAGCCTGCAGCTACTCTGGCAACACAGCCCCTTTACAGGGAGGGGCCGTCGCCATCAGCCTCACTGCCCGCACCTGGGGCTCCTCTGGCCCAAGCCCAGAGCTGGAGCCCGGCAGGAACAGGGAGCCATCACCCAGCCCCCACCGTGCGTCACCCCCTCCCCTGGGCTCCATCACAGCCCCTTGCCCGGTGCAAAGGAAGCGCAAACGCAGCCGTGAGGGCAAAGGAGGCGGCGAGTGTTTATTCAGTCATGCACGTAACAAGTCCCGGGAGCAAGTCTGCTCCGGGGCTTGGAGCCTCCAATGCTCCCCCTGCCCCTGGGACACCTCAGCAGTCATTCCTGGAGCCGTGCTCGTCAGTCCGGCGGGGAACAGACAGTCGGTCGGTCAGCTCCTGGAGCGATGGAACGCTGGGCAGAGGCGGAGGCCACTAGAAAAGAAAAGTGGCAGCCTGTTGGACAGCGGGGGTGTAGTGAGAAAGCATGAGGCAGGGAACAGGACAGCCAAAGAAAGATAGGGACAAGGAGCCTGACAGAGATGGAGAAAGAAGCAACAGGGAGAGAGGAAGGGAGTCAGCAGAAAGAGGGAGAAGGAGCAGGACAGAGACCGATAAAGAAGGGTGGGGAGCAGGATGGAGATGCAGAAAAAACCAGGGATGGGCAGCATGACAGAGAGGGAGGAAACAAGCATAGGGGCAGGGAGCCAGGACAGCAAAGGATGGAGGGAAGGGGCGGGGCAAGGGGAACAACACAAAACAAACCACATAGCTACACGCTACAGGGCAGAGAGGGAAGAATTAAGAAACAGGGACAGGGAGCCAGAAAAAAAAAAAAAAAGAGAGCTGGAGAGCAAAAGGAAGAGCAATGTGTACAGAAAGAAGAGGGGGGAAATTCTAAAATAGGGTCAGAGCCAGAGACAGTGAGATGGAGAAAGGACAAAAGCGACAGGCTACAGGGCGGAGAGGGAGGAATTAACGAATAGGGACAGAGAGCTGGCCAGAGAGAGACGGAGAAAAGCAAAAGATCGCACAGGCAACAGGGCAGAGAGGGAGGAATTAAAAAAACAGGGACAGGGAGCCAGACAGAGAGAAAGGCAGAAATAAAATGGGGAAAAGAGACGGGCCACAGGGCAGAGAGGGAGGAATTGATAAATATGGACAGGGGACCAGACAGAGCACGATCACGACTGAGAACAGAAAAAAAACAGTGGTGGGCTACAGGGAAGAGGGAGGAATTAAAGAACAGGGACCGGGAGCCAGACAGAGAGACATGGAGAAAGAAAAGAAATAAAACAGCGATGGGCTACAAGATGGATAAGGAGGAAATAAAAAACAGCAGCGGGGAGCTAGCCAAAGAGAGGTGGAGAAAGACAAACAAATAGCGTGGGGCTATGGGACAGAGAACGTGGAATTAAAACACAGAGAGGGGGAGCCGGACAGAGAGAGAGACCGAGGCAAAAGTCCAGACAGGCTACAGGGGGCAGAGGGAGGAATGAAAAACTGGGGACAGGGAGGTGGACAGAGAGAGATGGAGATCGCAGGGAATAGCGGCGGGTGCAGGAAGAAGAGGAAGGAATTAATAAATAGGGAGAGGGAGCTGGACAGAGAGGGATGGAGACATGCAAAAATAGCGGCAGGGTACAGGGCAGAGAGGAAGACTTAAAAAATGGGGGCAGCGAGACGGACCTAGAGAGATGGAGAAAAGAAAAAAGCGACACAGCAGGCAGGGAGGAATTAAAAAACAGGGACAGGAAGCAAGAAAGAGTGAGCTGGAGAAAGGCGGGGGGGAACCCAAGGGGCACTAGGACAGAGAGGGAGGAATTAGTAAGGGACGGGGACCTGGGAAAGGAAAGGCGGAGAAAGAAACAGAATCGCAACATGCTACAGGGCTGAGAAGGAAGAAACTGAGCAACAGGGACAGGGAGCTGGACAAAGAGAGACGCAGACAGACAAATAATAGCATCGGGCTACAGTGCCGAGAGGGAGAAACTGAAAAATAGAGACCACGAGCCAGAAAAAGGAGAGACACAGAAAGAACAAATCACGATAGGCTACAGGACAGAGAGGGAGGAATTAAAAAAACGGGACTGAGAGCAATCTACAGAGAGACATCGGGGAATGAAAATTAAAAGAGCGACGCATACAAGACAGAGAGGGAGGAATTAAAAACACATAGGGAGCCAGACAGAGACACACAGAGAAAGAAAAAACAGCAATGGGCTCCAAGACAGATAGGGACAAATTAAAAAATCCTGGCAGAGAGCCAGACAGGGAGAGCTGGATGAACAAATGAAATAGCAATGTGGCACAGAGCCAAGAAGGACAAAATTGAAAAACAGGGCCTGGGAGCTGGAAAGAGAAAGCCAGAGAAAGAAAAAAAATACCAATAGGCTCTAAGGCAGAGAAGGAGGAATTTTAAAAATCAGGGTCTTGAGCTGTACCGAGAGAGATGGAGAAACTAAACATGGTGATGGGTAACAGGGCAGAGAGGGAGGAATTAAAGAACAAGGACAGGGAGCTGGACAGAGAGACTGAGAAGGGGAAAAGTCCAAACAGGCTTCCAGAGAGAGAGGGAAGAATTAAAAATTAGAGACAGGGAGTTGGACAGAGAGAGACGGAGAAAGACAAAACTGTGGCGGGCTACTGGAGAAAGGAGAGTTTAAAAATGGGGACAGCAAGACAGACGGAGAAGAAGGGAGAAAGGAGACGCTCTGGGCGACACGGCAGAGAGGGAGGAATGAAGAAAGTGGGACAGGGAGCCAGACAAACTGAGACAAGGAAAGAAGACTAGAGCAACGGGCTAGGGGGCAGAGAGGGAAGACTTAGGAAAACAGGGACAGGGAATAAGACAGAGTGACACGGAGAAAGGACAAAATAGTGATGGGCGACAGGACAGAGGGAGGAATTCAAAATAAGGGGCAGGGAGCAGGATAAAGAGAGATGGAGAAAGACATAGACTCGCGACGTGCTACAGGGCCGAGAAGGAAGACCTTGAACAACAGGGACAAGGGGCCGGACACAGAGAGCCAAAGACAGCAAAAATACCGACGGGCTACAGGACAGAGAGGGAGGAACGCAAAAATAGTGGCCGGGAGCCGGACAGAGAGAGACGGAGAAGGAAAAAATAGCCATGGGCTACAGGGCAGAGAGAGAGTGAGGACCTAAAACATGGGGACAGGGAGCCGCTCAGAGCGAGATGGAGAAAGGAAGTACAGAGGAGCGCGCAAAAAAACCAAACCAAAACAAAAAATCGCATCAGCATGGGAAAGAGGAGGGGCCGGGGAAGGACTGGGATGCAGAAGAGGGGCGACAGGGTCCTGAGGGCCCAGGACTCACCGCAGCTCTCGCTCTCACCTTTGCCAGGAGAATTTGCCAGTTCAAACGCTTCTTTCTCCTGCTCTCGTACCCTCCTCTTCTATAACTCCGGTCGCGTGGCTGTCCTCCACCGAAGAGAATACGTGGGTGTCTTACAGCTCTTACGAGATGAGGCTTCCTAGACACGTAGCCTTGCGCACTACGCGCAGCAGTAGGACAGAGGGAAAGAGAGAGAAAATGATGAGCAGGGAGCAGAACAGATGGATAGGGAGAGAAACTGAATGAGAGGAATAAGGAAGAAGGGAGGGAGAGAAAAAGATAGGGAACAAGCCAGAGGGATTGAGGGAAAAGAAGAGGGAGACAGATCAGGACCAAGAGATGGAGAAAGAAAAACCAGCGCTGGGCTGCAGGGTGAGAAAAAAGGCCAGGGAGCAGGACAGAGGGGAATAACGGGGCAGCGAGCTGGGCAGGGGGATATAGCGAGACAGGCAGTGGTACGGAGATATACAGACAAAAAGTTAGGGGGAGGATGGAAGACAGAGAATAAGAGAAAAGGGACAGGGAGCGGGGCAGAGATGGAGAAGAAATGTTTGAGACAGAGAAAGAGGGACAGGTAAGACAACAGATAACGGGAGAAAAAAAGGAAAGGGAACAGCACAGAGGGTCACAGAAAAAAAGAGAGGGATGGCAGAAAGAAAAAGAAGACAAGGGAAAAGGACGGAGGAGCAGAGAGAAAAAGGTACAGGGAAAAGGGCAGAGATGGAGAAAACAAAGAAAGACTGGAGGCAGAACAAAGAGAAAGACTGACAAGGACAGGGAGCAGGACAAAGGGACGGAGGAGGGAAAAAATAGTGACGGGCAGCGAATAGGACAGAGGAAGAGAGAGAGAAAGAGCAAGAAGAGCAAGAGACGGAGAATGACAGAAGGCTGTAGAGAAAGACCAGGACACGGAAAAGGGGGCGGGGAGGGGGACACACACCGGAAGGGTAGAAAGAAAAAAAGGAGAGGGGTGGAGAGCAAGACAGTGTGATAGAGAGAGACGGAGGGAGGGGGGGGGACGCAAGGATAGAGAAAAACAGACCTACAAGGAAGAGGAAAGAACGACAGAGCGAGAAAGGGGAGGATGGGGAGCAAGAGAGAGAGAGAGAGAGAACAAAAAATGCAATGTGCAGAAGAACAGAAATACAGAGAATTCAAAAAATACTTCTAGGGAGCAGGACAGAGGGATACAGCAAGAGGAAAAAATCAACAGGGAGAAGGACGGGTAACACACAGAAGGACACACACAGGGAGCGAGAGGGAGGGGACACAGAGCAGGACAGAGGGATGAAGAGAGACAAAAAATAGGGACAGGACAAAAAGCAGAGTAACCAAGAGAGGAAAAAAAACAGAAAGGGAACTGGAGAGAGATGAGCAACGGGACAGAGAGACGGAGAAAGAAAAAACAGCGACAAGGTCAGGAACAGAGAGAGAGAGAGAGAAAGAGAGAGGCAAAGAGACGGACGGGGACCAGGACAGTGGGATATAAACAGGGAGGGACAGAGAGCGCGGGACACAGGATTGCAGAGAGAAAGGTACAGGGAAGTGGAAAGAATGCCAGAGGGAACAAGAGAGGGGTGGGGAGCAGGTGAGAGAGCTGGAGAAAGAAAAAGTCCTGCTGGGGAGCAGGACAGGAGGACAGAGCCGAAAGAGACGATGCAGACAGCAAAAACAACGACAGGCAACAGGACAGAGGGACTGACAGAGAAGTAAGGGACAGGGAGCAGGACAGAGGAGTGGGAGGAAAAAATACTGGTGAACAACAAGACAAAGGGATGCAAAGAAAAAGAAGGAGGGAAAAGGAAGGAGGGAGACAGAGGGAAAGATGGGGATAGAGCGCGGGACACGAAGAGACCAAAAGCAGGGCAAGGAACAGGACAGAGGGACTGGGGATCGGGGGCAGGGACAGATGCAGATTAAAACAAAGAGATGGAGAAGGGGGAAAGAAGAAACCGCTGAGGGGCTGCTGGACAGAGACGAAGGAAGAAAAAGCAGGGCCAGAGTAGGGAAGAGAGAAAGGAAAAAAGGGACAGCTGGCTGGACAGGGGGATATAACCAGAAACAATGAGACAGGCAGTGGGACAGAGCGATAAAGGCAGAATAACCAGGGAGAGGAAGGAGGACAGATGGACAGCGAGAGGAAAAAAGGGGCAGGGAACGGGACCGAGAGGTGGAGGAAGCAGCATTAGGGGCAGAGGGATAGAGAGAGGGAAATACAGGTTGGAGGAAGGACAGAGGGACAGAGGGAGAAAGAGAGTGACAGAACTTGGACAGAGAGCCGGAGCAAGAAAAAACAGTGACAAGAAGCAGGCCAGAGGCAGGGGGGCAGGGGGAAGGAAGGACAGGAGGAAGGAGAGAGGGATACAGAAAACAAGTGAGGGACAGAAATGGGATACAGAGAAAAACAGGGATGGGGAGCAGGACATCGGGATAGAGAGCAAGCGAGAGCAACAGGGAGAATGACAGGGAGATGGAGCCAGAGGAAAAACAGGGACCAAAAGCAGGACAGAGAAATGGAAAAGGAAAATTAGGGATGGGGAGCAGGACAGAGGAATGGAGAGACAACGAGGGACGCAAGGATAACGACAGGGAGGGAGGGAGGGAGGGAGGGAGGGGGATCTGCATAAAGGTGTATGGAGAAAGAAAGAGAAGAATGGGGAGCAGGGCAGAGAAATGAAGAAAGAAAATACAGTGATGAGGAGCAGGACAGAAGACTAGAAAGAGAAAATGATGGGCAGGGAGCAGAACAGATGGATTGGGAGAGAAATTGAATGAGAGGAATAAAGAAGCGGGAGGGAGAGAAAAAGATAGGGAACAAGCCAGAGGAACTGAGGGAAAAGAAGAGGGAGACAGATCAGGATAAAGAGACGGAGAAAGAAAAAACAGTGACGGACTGCAGGATGAGAAAAAGGGCCAGGGAGCAGGACAGAGGGGAATAACGGGGCAGTGAGCTGGGCAGGGGGATATAGCGAGACAGGCAGTGGTACGGAGATATACAGACAAAAATGTTAGAGGGAGAATGGAGGACAGAATAAAAGAAAAGGGACAGGGAGCGGGGCAGAGATGGAGAAAGAAACATTCGAGGCAGAGAAAGAGGGACAGGTAAGACAACAGATAACTGGAGAAAGAGAGAGGGAGGGAGAGGGAGGGAGAGGGAGGAAGAGGGAGGGAGAGGGAGGGAGAGGGAGGGAGAGGGAGGGAGAGGGAGGGAGAGGGAAGGAGAGGGAGGAGGGAACAGCGCAGAAGGTCACAGACAAAAAGAGAGGGATGGCAGAAAGAGAAAAAGAAGACAAGGGAAAAGGACTGAGGAGCAGAGAGAAAAAGGTACGGGGAAAAGGACAGAGATGGAGAAAACAAAGACAGGCTAGAGGCAGAACAAAAAGAAAGATTGACAAGGACAGGGAGCAGGACAAAGGGATGGAGGAGGAAAGAAAATAGTGACGGGCAGCGAATAGGACAAAGGAAGAGAGAGAGAAAGAGCAAGAAGAGCAAGAGAAGGAGAATGACAGAAGGATGTAGAGAGAAAGACCAGGACACGTAAAAGGGGTGGGGTAGGAGGACACACACCAGAAGGGTAGAAAGAAAAAACGAGAGGGGTGGAGAGCAAGACAGTGTGATAGGGAGAGACGGAGGGAGAGACGGAGGGAGAGACGGAGGGAGGGGCGGGGGGGGGGGGGGATGCAAGGATACAGAAAAACAGAGGTACAGGGAAGAGGAAAGAACGATAGAGAGAAAGGGGAGGATGGGGAGCAGGAGAGAGAGACAGAGAACAAAAAATGCGATGGGCGGAAGAACAGAAATACAGAGAATTCAAAAAATACTTCTAGGGAGCAGGACAGAGGGATACAGCAAGAGGAAAAAATCAACAGGGAGAAGGACGGGTAACACACAGAAGGACACACACAGGGAGCGAGAGGGAGGGGACACAGAGCAGGACAGAGGGATGAAGAGAGACAAAAAATAGGGACAGGACAAAAAGCAGAGTAACCAAGAGAGGAAAAAAAACAGAAAGGGAACTGGAGAGAGATGAGCAACAGGACAGAGAGACGGAGAAAGAAAAAACAGCGACAAGGTCAGGAACAGAGAGAGAGAGAGAGAGAAAGAGAGAGGCAAAGAGACGGACGGGGACCAGGACAGTGGGATATAAACAGGGAGGGACAGAGAGCGCGGGACACAGGATTGCAGAGAGAAAGGTACAGGGAAGTGGAAAGAATGCCAGAGGGAACAAGAGAGGGGTGGGGAGCAGGTGAGAGAGCTGGAGAAAGAAAAAGTCCTGCTGGGGAGCAGGACAGGAGGACAGAGCCGAAAGAGACGATGCAGACAGCAAAAACAACGACAGGCAACAGGACAGAGGGACTGACAGAGAAGTAAGGGACAGGGAGCAGGACAGAGGAGTGGGAGGAAAAAATACTGGTGAACAACAAGACAAAGGGATGCAAAGAAAAAGAAGGAGGGAAAAGGAAGGAGGGAGACAGAGGGAAAGATGGGGATAGAGCGCGGGACACGAAGAGACCAAAAGCAGGGCAAGGAACAGGACAGAGGGACTGGGGATCGGGGGCAGGGACAGATGCAGATTAAAACAAAGAGATGGAGAAGGGGGAAAGAAGAAACCGCTGAGGGGCTGCTGGACAGAGACGAAGGAAGAAAAAGCAGGGCCAGAGTAGGGAAGAGAGAAAGGAAAAAAGGGACAGCTGGCTGGACAGGGGGATATAACCAGAAACAATGAGACAGGCAGTGGGACAGAGCGATAAAGGCAGAATAACCAGGGAGAGGAAGGAGGACAGATGGACAGCGAGAGGAAAAAAGGGGCAGAGAACGGGACCGAGAGGTGGAGGAAGCAGCATTAGGGGCAGAGGGATAGAGAGAGGGAAATACAGGTTGGAGGAAGGACAGAGGGACAGAGGGAGAAAGAGAGTGACAGAACTTGGACAGAGAGCCGGAGCAAGAAAAAACAGTGACAAGAAGCAGGCCAGAGGCAGGGGGGCAGGGGGAAGGAAGGACAGGAGGAAGGAGAGAGGGATACAGAAAACAAGTGAGGGACAGAAATGGGATACAGAGAAAAACAGGGATGGGGAGCAGGACATCGGGATAGAGAGCAAGCGAGAGCAACAGGGAGAATGACAGGGAGATGGAGCCAGAGGAAAAACAGGGACCAAAAGCAGGACAGAGAAATGGAAAAGGAAAATTAGGGATGGGGAGCAGGACAGAGGAATGGAGAGACAATGAGGGACGCAAGGATAACGACAGAGAGGGAGGGAGGGAGGGATGGGGATCTGCATAAAGGTGTATGGAGAAAGAAAGAGAAGAATGGGGAGCAGGGCAGAGAAATGAAGAAAGAAAATACAGTGATGAGGAGCAGGACAGAAGACTAGAAAGAGAAAAATAAGACAAGGGAGAAGACAGAGGAGCAGAGAGAGAAAGAAAGGTCGAAAGAAAAGGTCAGAGAGGTAGAGAAATCAAGAAAAATAGGGACGAGGAGCCCTGCAGAGAGAGCGAGCAAGAAAACGTCGGGTCGGTGAGAGGGACAGAGGGATAGACAGATTGCGGGGTCAGGAGAGGAAGAAGAAAGAAGGGTTAAAGACGGTAACAGGGCACAGGACACAGACAGAGAGAGAAAAAGGACAGGGACCAGGACAAAGGGAAAATTGAGAAATGAAGAAATAAAGAAATAAAAATCACAGCAGCGTGGGAAAGAGGGGGGGGCCAGGGGAGGGGCAGGGAGGGCCCGGGACTCACCGCAGCGCTCGCTCTCGGCGCTGCCAGGAGAATTTGCCAGTTCGGACGCTTCTTTCTCCTTCCCTCCTCCCTTCCTCTTCTGTAACTCTGGTCGCTTGGCTGTCCTCCACCTAAGAGAATACGTGGGTGTCTTACAGCTCTCACAAGATGAGGCTTCCTAGACATGTAGCCTCGCTCGCTCGCGCACTACGTGGCCGTACCATGCTGCTGGTGACACATACAGACCCTGCGGTGCATGTGGGCAGCCTGACCTGCTGCGGACTACAAAGCAGGATCCTTCCTCACCCGGAGAGGCAGGCTGTCTCTTGCCTGCAGCGGGAGGCAGCTGCCACCTGGATGGCCTTCAGTTTCTTCTTCTTACCTTTCTCTGGCCTCTCCAGCTTCAGCTGCGGCAGCTCCTGTCCACAGCCAGTAAGCGCTCCGCCTGTCCCTTTTCGCCCCCACGCCGCGAGGAAAGCGAGGCCGGGCAGACAACCCACGCAAGCCTGAGGCAGGTGCAGTCAACGGCATCCCCAAGGGAGAAATGGAAAACTGCGTCCTCAGCACGCCTCTGGGAGAGGGAAAGAAGAAGCAGCACCCGTTATTACCGTAGATGGCCCCTGGCCAGACCCCCTGCTTCCGCAGGGGCTTCTGGAGATGCCGCTCTTTCCTCGCGCTGGTAATGGCACCCGCGTTAAGGGAGAATCACGCACATTCGAGGGCCAGCTTGCGGCCTTCACTACAGGGCTTGGGGGCAGCCTGGGGCTATGGGACAGGCTTCAGGGGAAGTGCTGGAGCTGGGGGCAGCTACACAGAGCGAGCGGGGCCGGGGGAGGCTCAGAGGGAGCTCTGGTGAGTTGGGCAGGTGCCCTGCGCCTGGGAGGGTGTCCACCTCCTTCCCCTCTTCCCTTCTGTCAGCTCTCGGCTAAGTCCCTGGGGCTGATCTGACCCGGCTCGCCTGCAGTGGATCGGGAGCCTGCCGCAGCAGGCGGTTTGAAGCTTCCCGTCCCGCCACCCTCGGGCAGCCATCGGGCAAGAGACGCGCCGAAGGGGCTCACTCACCTCACCGGTTGCCAGCGCGCCGCCATGCTGCTGCCGGGCAGTGCGCATGCGCAGGACGCCGACGGCGCGCCGGAGGGATCAGAGCCGGCGTGCGATCGCCGGGCTGCAGTACCGCATTTCGGCCACCAGGGGCAGCAGGGAAGGCGGCGGCGGCGCTGCTGCGTACCTGGGCAGTGGCGGCGCTGCAGTACCGGGCTGCGGCCACCAGGCGGCAGCAGCAGGGAGAGCCCGCCGGGCGGCGCGTGCCCGGGGCCGGCACCGGCGCCGCAGTCCCGCGCTTTGCGCGCCGAGCGGCCGCCGACGCTGCGCACGTGGGGCGGCAGCGGCGTTTCCTTACCGGGAGGCAGCAACGAGCGCGGCGGCATCGCCTCGCGAGCACCGCAGCGTCGCATCGCCGTTACCGGCGGACGGCAACGTGGAGCGCGGTGGCGCCGCCGCCCATGCGCAGCGCCTACCCGCAGTACCGCTCCTTGGTTGTCGGGCGGCAACAGCGAACGCAGCGGGGGCGCGCACCACCGCCCATGTGCGGCACCCGTGCTGCAGTACCGCATCTTGGTCTCTGGGCGGCAGCAGCGAGAGCGCAGTTTAGCGACCCACCCACCGCGCGCCACTGCGCATGCGTAGCACCCGGGCTGCACTACCGCGCTTCGGTTGCCCGGCGGCAGCAGCCAGCGCGGCAGCGTGCTCAAGCGCACATGCGCGGCACTCGTTCTGCAGTACCGACTTTTGGTCACCAGGTGGCGGCAGCATGCCCGGCGCTCTACCTGCAGTACCACGTTCCTGTCACCGGGAGGCAGCAGCGAGCACGGGGAACGAGCCACCGCGCATGCGCGGCACCTGTGCTGCAGTACCGACCTGTGGTCGCTGGGAGGCAGTAGCGAGCGCGGCGTGACACCCCCACCGCGCATGCGCGCCGTTCTACCTGCAGTACCACGTTCCCGTCACCGGGAGGCAGCAGCGAGCACGGGAACGAGCCACCGCGCATGCGCGGCACCTGTGCTGCAGTACCGATCTGTGGTCGCTGGGAGGCAGTAGCGAGCGCGGCGTGACACCCCCACCGCGCATGCGCGCCGTTCCACCTGCAGTACCACGTTCCCGTCACCGGGAGGCAGCAGCGAGCACGGGAACGTGCCACCGCGCATGCGCGGCACCTGAGCTGCAGTACCGACCTTTGGTCGCTGGGAGGCAGTAGCGAGCGCGGCGTGACACCCCCACCGCGCACGCGCGCCGCTCCACCTGCAGTACCGGATTTTGGCCGCCCGGCGGCAGCAGCGAGCACTAGGGCATGCGCCACCCCGCATATACAGCGCCGCACCTGCAGTGCCGCAAGTTGCTCATCAGGGGGCAGCAGCGAGCACGGGGGGGGGGGTCGCGCGCCATCGGGCATGCACGATTCCCCACCTGCAGTACCGCATTATTGTCGCCCGGCGGCAGCAGCGAGCCGGGCGTCGCGGCGCTCGTTCTGCAGTACCGGCTTTTGATCGCCGGGCAGCAGGAGCGAACGCGGTGTAGCACTCAACTCCGCGTGAGCGGCGCCCCTGCTGCAGTGCTGCGTTTCGGTCGCCGGGCGGCACTGCGAGCGGGGCGGCCTCGCGACAGCGCATTCGCAGCGCTGGAGCTGAAGTACCACATTTTGGTCGCTGGGCGGCAGCAGCAAGGGCAGGGGCATGCGCTCGCGAGGCGCGGCCGCACGGCTTGTCGGGGACCGGGCGCAGCGGGAAGGCCGCAGAAAACCACACGAAACCAGCAACGAAACTACACCTCGTACCCCACCGCGGGAGCCGCGGCGGTAGCAAGGGCTACGCCGCGCCGCACGCGCCCGAGAGCCATGCGACTGCCCGGCAGCCGCGTCCGCGAAAACTACACCTCCCGGCAAGCACCGGCAGACACAGCACGGCCGCCCGGTCCCCGAGTGACGGAAGACTACACCTCCCGGCATGCTCCGGGGAACAAACATGGCCGACCGGAAGTCCGTGCCCCAGGACTACAGCTCCCGGCATGCCGCGGGAGGCAGCCGTCCCCGCTCTCTGACCCTGCGGGGACACCGTTCTCCCCCCACCGACGCACCCGGAAGCCCCGCCCAGCCCCCAGCGCAGCCCCGCGTTCCCCAGCGTGGCTCCGGACGGCCACTGCCGCCCGGCTCCGAGGCGGCGCGACCCTCCTGCCGGCCTCGCCGCCCCCCTCGCTCAGCGACCGCTCCGCTCCTCCCTTGGCTCACACCGGCCCCTCCACGGCCACCCGGGGCACGGCAGCCCCAGCACCAGCCCCACAGCCTGCAGCTACTCTGGCAACACAGCCCCTTTACAGGGAGGGGCCGTCGCCATCAGCCTCACTGCCCGCACCTGGGGCTCCTCTGGCCCAAGCCCAGAGCTGGAGCCCGGCAGGAACAGGGAGCCATCACCCAGCCCCCACCGTGCGTCACCCCCTCCCCTGGGCTCCATCACAGCCCCTTGCCCGGTGCAAAGGAAGCGCAAACGCAGCCGTGAGGGCAAAGGAGGCGGCGAGTGTTTATTCAGTCATGCACGTAACAAGTCCCGGGAGCAAGTCTGCTCCGGGGCTTGGAGCCTCCAATGCTCCCCCTGCCCCTGGGACACCTCAGCAGTCATTCCTGGAGCCGTGCTCGTCAGTCCGGCGGGGAACAGACAGTCGGTCGGTCAGCTCCTGGAGCGATGGAACGCTGGGCAGAGGCGGAGGCCACTAGAAAAGAAAAGTGGCAGCCTGTTGGACAGCGGGGGTGTAGTGAGAAAGCATGAGGCAGGGAACAGGACAGCCAAAGAAAGATAGGGACAAGGAGCCTGACAGAGATGGAGAAAGAAGCAACAGGGAGAGAGGAAGGGAGTCAGCAGAAAGAGGGAGAAGGAGCAGGACAGAGACCGATAAAGAAGGGTGGGGAGCAGGATGGAGATGCAGAAAAAACCAGGGATGGGCAGCATGACAGAGAGGGAGGAAACAAGCATAGGGGCAGGGAGCCAGGACAGCAAAGGATGGAGGGAAGGGGCGGGGCAAGGGGAACAACACAAAACAAACCACATAGCTACACGCTACAGGGCAGAGAGGGAAGAATTAAGAAACAGGGACAGGGAGCCAGAAAAAAAAAAAAAAAGAGAGCTGGAGAGCAAAAGGAAGAGCAATGTGTACAGAAAGAAGAGGGGGGAAATTCTAAAATAGGGTCAGAGCCAGAGACAGTGAGATGGAGAAAGGACAAAAGCGACAGGCTACAGGGCGGAGAGGGAGGAATTAACGAATAGGGACAGAGAGCTGGCCAGAGAGAGACGGAGAAAAGCAAAAGATCGCACAGGCAACAGGGCAGAGAGGGAGGAATTAAAAAAACAGGGACAGGGAGCCAGACAGAGAGAAAGGCAGAAATAAAATGGGGAAAAGAGACGGGCCACAGGGCAGAGAGGGAGGAATTGATAAATATGGACAGGGGACCAGACAGAGCACGATCACGACTGAGAACAGAAAAAAAACAGTGGTGGGCTACAGGGAAGAGGGAGGAATTAAAGAACAGGGACCGGGAGCCAGACAGAGAGACATGGAGAAAGAAAAGAAATAAAACAGCGATGGGCTACAAGATGGATAAGGAGGAAATAAAAAACAGCAGCGGGGAGCTAGCCAAAGAGAGGTGGAGAAAGACAAACAAATAGCGTGGGGCTATGGGACAGAGAACGTGGAATTAAAACACAGAGAGGGGGAGCCGGACAGAGAGAGAGACCGAGGCAAAAGTCCAGACAGGCTACAGGGGGCAGAGGGAGGAATGAAAAACTGGGGACAGGGAGGTGGACAGAGAGAGATGGAGATCGCAGGGAATAGCGGCGGGTGCAGGAAGAAGAGGAAGGAATTAATAAATAGGGAGAGGGAGCTGGACAGAGAGGGATGGAGACATGCAAAAATAGCGGCAGGGTACAGGGCAGAGAGGAAGACTTAAAAAATGGGGGCAGCGAGACGGACCTAGAGAGATGGAGAAAAGAAAAAAGCGACACAGCAGGCAGGGAGGAATTAAAAAACAGGGACAGGAAGCAAGAAAGAGTGAGCTGGAGAAAGGCGGGGGGGAACCCAAGGGGCACTAGGACAGAGAGGGAGGAATTAGTAAGGGACGGGGACCTGGGAAAGGAAAGGCGGAGAAAGAAACAGAATCGCAACATGCTACAGGGCTGAGAAGGAAGAAACTGAGCAACAGGGACAGGGAGCTGGACAAAGAGAGACGCAGACAGACAAATAATAGCATCGGGCTACAGTGCCGAGAGGGAGAAACTGAAAAATAGAGACCACGAGCCAGAAAAAGGAGAGACACAGAAAGAACAAATCACGATAGGCTACAGGACAGAGAGGGAGGAATTAAAAAAACGGGACTGAGAGCAATCTACAGAGAGACATCGGGGAATGAAAATTAAAAGAGCGACGCATACAAGACAGAGAGGGAGGAATTAAAAACACATAGGGAGCCAGACAGAGACACACAGAGAAAGAAAAAACAGCAATGGGC
Organism: Aptenodytes patagonicus; assembly: GCF_965638725.1. NCBI lineage: Eukaryota > Metazoa > Chordata > Aves > Sphenisciformes > Spheniscidae > Aptenodytes > Aptenodytes patagonicus. The sequence goes on along the minus strand of NC_134951.1, from coordinate 132,252,983 downwards.
TCCAAGACAGATAGGGACAAATTAAAAAATCCTGGCAGAGAGCCAGACAGGGAGAGCTGGATGAACAAATGAAATAGCAATGTGGCACAGAGCCAAGAAGGACAAAATTGAAAAACAGGGCCTGGGAGCTGGAAAGAGAAAGCCAGAGAAAGAAAAAAAATACCAATAGGCTCTAAGGCAGAGAAGGAGGAATTTTAAAAATCAGGGTCTTGAGCTGTACCGAGAGAGATGGAGAAACTAAACATGGTGATGGGTAACAGGGCAGAGAGGGAGGAATTAAAGAACAAGGACAGGGAGCTGGACAGAGAGACTGAGAAGGGGAAAAGTCCAAACAGGCTTCCAGAGAGAGAGGGAAGAATTAAAAATTAGAGACAGGGAGTTGGACAGAGAGAGACGGAGAAAGACAAAACTGTGGCGGGCTACTGGAGAAAGGAGAGTTTAAAAATGGGGACAGCAAGACAGACGGAGAAGAAGGGAGAAAGGAGACGCTCTGGGCGACACGGCAGAGAGGGAGGAATGAAGAAAGTGGGACAGGGAGCCAGACAAACTGAGACAAGGAAAGAAGACTAGAGCAACGGGCTAGGGGGCAGAGAGGGAAGACTTAGGAAAACAGGGACAGGGAATAAGACAGAGTGACACGGAGAAAGGACAAAATAGTGATGGGCGACAGGACAGAGGGAGGAATTCAAAATAAGGGGCAGGGAGCAGGATAAAGAGAGATGGAGAAAGACATAGACTCGCGACGTGCTACAGGGCCGAGAAGGAAGACCTTGAACAACAGGGACAAGGGGCCGGACACAGAGAGCCAAAGACAGCAAAAATACCGACGGGCTACAGGACAGAGAGGGAGGAACGCAAAAATAGTGGCCGGGAGCCGGACAGAGAGAGACGGAGAAGGAAAAAATAGCCATGGGCTACAGGGCAGAGAGAGAGTGAGGACCTAAAACATGGGGACAGGGAGCCGCTCAGAGCGAGATGGAGAAAGGAAGTACAGAGGAGCGCGCAAAAAAACCAAACCAAAACAAAAAATCGCATCAGCATGGGAAAGAGGAGGGGCCGGGGAAGGACTGGGATGCAGAAGAGGGGCGACAGGGTCCTGAGGGCCCAGGACTCACCGCAGCTCTCGCTCTCACCTTTGCCAGGAGAATTTGCCAGTTCAAACGCTTCTTTCTCCTGCTCTCGTACCCTCCTCTTCTATAACTCCGGTCGCGTGGCTGTCCTCCACCGAAGAGAATACGTGGGTGTCTTACAGCTCTTACGAGATGAGGCTTCCTAGACACGTAGCCTTGCGCACTACGCGCAGCAGTAGGACAGAGGGAAAGAGAGAGAAAATGATGAGCAGGGAGCAGAACAGATGGATAGGGAGAGAAACTGAATGAGAGGAATAAGGAAGAAGGGAGGGAGAGAAAAAGATAGGGAACAAGCCAGAGGGATTGAGGGAAAAGAAGAGGGAGACAGATCAGGACCAAGAGATGGAGAAAGAAAAACCAGCGCTGGGCTGCAGGGTGAGAAAAAAGGCCAGGGAGCAGGACAGAGGGGAATAACGGGGCAGCGAGCTGGGCAGGGGGATATAGCGAGACAGGCAGTGGTACGGAGATATACAGACAAAAAGTTAGGGGGAGGATGGAAGACAGAGAATAAGAGAAAAGGGACAGGGAGCGGGGCAGAGATGGAGAAGAAATGTTTGAGACAGAGAAAGAGGGACAGGTAAGACAACAGATAACGGGAGAAAAAAAGGAAAGGGAACAGCACAGAGGGTCACAGAAAAAAAGAGAGGGATGGCAGAAAGAAAAAGAAGACAAGGGAAAAGGACGGAGGAGCAGAGAGAAAAAGGTACAGGGAAAAGGGCAGAGATGGAGAAAACAAAGAAAGACTGGAGGCAGAACAAAGAGAAAGACTGACAAGGACAGGGAGCAGGACAAAGGGACGGAGGAGGGAAAAAATAGTGACGGGCAGCGAATAGGACAGAGGAAGAGAGAGAGAAAGAGCAAGAAGAGCAAGAGACGGAGAATGACAGAAGGCTGTAGAGAAAGACCAGGACACGGAAAAGGGGGCGGGGAGGGGGACACACACCGGAAGGGTAGAAAGAAAAAAAGGAGAGGGGTGGAGAGCAAGACAGTGTGATAGAGAGAGACGGAGGGAGGGGGGGGGACGCAAGGATAGAGAAAAACAGACCTACAAGGAAGAGGAAAGAACGACAGAGCGAGAAAGGGGAGGATGGGGAGCAAGAGAGAGAGAGAGAGAGAACAAAAAATGCAATGTGCAGAAGAACAGAAATACAGAGAATTCAAAAAATACTTCTAGGGAGCAGGACAGAGGGATACAGCAAGAGGAAAAAATCAACAGGGAGAAGGACGGGTAACACACAGAAGGACACACACAGGGAGCGAGAGGGAGGGGACACAGAGCAGGACAGAGGGATGAAGAGAGACAAAAAATAGGGACAGGACAAAAAGCAGAGTAACCAAGAGAGGAAAAAAAACAGAAAGGGAACTGGAGAGAGATGAGCAACGGGACAGAGAGACGGAGAAAGAAAAAACAGCGACAAGGTCAGGAACAGAGAGAGAGAGAGAGAAAGAGAGAGGCAAAGAGACGGACGGGGACCAGGACAGTGGGATATAAACAGGGAGGGACAGAGAGCGCGGGACACAGGATTGCAGAGAGAAAGGTACAGGGAAGTGGAAAGAATGCCAGAGGGAACAAGAGAGGGGTGGGGAGCAGGTGAGAGAGCTGGAGAAAGAAAAAGTCCTGCTGGGGAGCAGGACAGGAGGACAGAGCCGAAAGAGACGATGCAGACAGCAAAAACAACGACAGGCAACAGGACAGAGGGACTGACAGAGAAGTAAGGGACAGGGAGCAGGACAGAGGAGTGGGAGGAAAAAATACTGGTGAACAACAAGACAAAGGGATGCAAAGAAAAAGAAGGAGGGAAAAGGAAGGAGGGAGACAGAGGGAAAGATGGGGATAGAGCGCGGGACACGAAGAGACCAAAAGCAGGGCAAGGAACAGGACAGAGGGACTGGGGATCGGGGGCAGGGACAGATGCAGATTAAAACAAAGAGATGGAGAAGGGGGAAAGAAGAAACCGCTGAGGGGCTGCTGGACAGAGACGAAGGAAGAAAAAGCAGGGCCAGAGTAGGGAAGAGAGAAAGGAAAAAAGGGACAGCTGGCTGGACAGGGGGATATAACCAGAAACAATGAGACAGGCAGTGGGACAGAGCGATAAAGGCAGAATAACCAGGGAGAGGAAGGAGGACAGATGGACAGCGAGAGGAAAAAAGGGGCAGGGAACGGGACCGAGAGGTGGAGGAAGCAGCATTAGGGGCAGAGGGATAGAGAGAGGGAAATACAGGTTGGAGGAAGGACAGAGGGACAGAGGGAGAAAGAGAGTGACAGAACTTGGACAGAGAGCCGGAGCAAGAAAAAACAGTGACAAGAAGCAGGCCAGAGGCAGGGGGGCAGGGGGAAGGAAGGACAGGAGGAAGGAGAGAGGGATACAGAAAACAAGTGAGGGACAGAAATGGGATACAGAGAAAAACAGGGATGGGGAGCAGGACATCGGGATAGAGAGCAAGCGAGAGCAACAGGGAGAATGACAGGGAGATGGAGCCAGAGGAAAAACAGGGACCAAAAGCAGGACAGAGAAATGGAAAAGGAAAATTAGGGATGGGGAGCAGGACAGAGGAATGGAGAGACAACGAGGGACGCAAGGATAACGACAGGGAGGGAGGGAGGGAGGGAGGGAGGGGGATCTGCATAAAGGTGTATGGAGAAAGAAAGAGAAGAATGGGGAGCAGGGCAGAGAAATGAAGAAAGAAAATACAGTGATGAGGAGCAGGACAGAAGACTAGAAAGAGAAAATGATGGGCAGGGAGCAGAACAGATGGATTGGGAGAGAAATTGAATGAGAGGAATAAAGAAGCGGGAGGGAGAGAAAAAGATAGGGAACAAGCCAGAGGAACTGAGGGAAAAGAAGAGGGAGACAGATCAGGATAAAGAGACGGAGAAAGAAAAAACAGTGACGGACTGCAGGATGAGAAAAAGGGCCAGGGAGCAGGACAGAGGGGAATAACGGGGCAGTGAGCTGGGCAGGGGGATATAGCGAGACAGGCAGTGGTACGGAGATATACAGACAAAAATGTTAGAGGGAGAATGGAGGACAGAATAAAAGAAAAGGGACAGGGAGCGGGGCAGAGATGGAGAAAGAAACATTCGAGGCAGAGAAAGAGGGACAGGTAAGACAACAGATAACTGGAGAAAGAGAGAGGGAGGGAGAGGGAGGGAGAGGGAGGAAGAGGGAGGGAGAGGGAGGGAGAGGGAGGGAGAGGGAGGGAGAGGGAGGGAGAGGGAAGGAGAGGGAGGAGGGAACAGCGCAGAAGGTCACAGACAAAAAGAGAGGGATGGCAGAAAGAGAAAAAGAAGACAAGGGAAAAGGACTGAGGAGCAGAGAGAAAAAGGTACGGGGAAAAGGACAGAGATGGAGAAAACAAAGACAGGCTAGAGGCAGAACAAAAAGAAAGATTGACAAGGACAGGGAGCAGGACAAAGGGATGGAGGAGGAAAGAAAATAGTGACGGGCAGCGAATAGGACAGAGGAAGAGAGAGAGAAAGAGCAAGAAGAGCAAGAGAAGGAGAATGACAGAAGGATGTAGAGAGAAAGACCAGGACACGTAAAAGGGGTGGGGTAGGAGGACACACACCAGAAGGGTAGAAAGAAAAAACGAGAGGGGTGGAGAGCAAGACAGTGTGATAGGGAGAGACGGAGGGAGAGACGGAGGGAGAGACGGAGGGAGGGGCGGGGGGGGGGGGGGATGCAAGGATACAGAAAAACAGAGGTACAGGGAAGAGGAAAGAACGATAGAGAGAAAGGGGAGGATGGGGAGCAGGAGAGAGAGACAGAGAACAAAAAATGCGATGGGCGGAAGAACAGAAATACAGAGAATTCAAAAAATACTTCTAGGGAGCAGGACAGAGGGATACAGCAAGAGGAAAAAATCAACAGGGAGAAGGACGGGTAACACACAGAAGGACACACACAGGGAGCGAGAGGGAGGGGACACAGAGCAGGACAGAGGGATGAAGAGAGACAAAAAATAGGGACAGGACAAAAAGCAGAGTAACCAAGAGAGGAAAAAAAACAGAAAGGGAACTGGAGAGAGATGAGCAACAGGACAGAGAGACGGAGAAAGAAAAAACAGCGACAAGGTCAGGAACAGAGAGAGAGAGAGAGAGAAAGAGAGAGGCAAAGAGACGGACGGGGACCAGGACAGTGGGATATAAACAGGGAGGGACAGAGAGCGCGGGACACAGGATTGCAGAGAGAAAGGTACAGGGAAGTGGAAAGAATGCCAGAGGGAACAAGAGAGGGGTGGGGAGCAGGTGAGAGAGCTGGAGAAAGAAAAAGTCCTGCTGGGGAGCAGGACAGGAGGACAGAGCCGAAAGAGACGATGCAGACAGCAAAAACAACGACAGGCAACAGGACAGAGGGACTGACAGAGAAGTAAGGGACAGGGAGCAGGACAGAGGAGTGGGAGGAAAAAATACTGGTGAACAACAAGACAAAGGGATGCAAAGAAAAAGAAGGAGGGAAAAGGAAGGAGGGAGACAGAGGGAAAGATGGGGATAGAGCGCGGGACACGAAGAGACCAAAAGCAGGGCAAGGAACAGGACAGAGGGACTGGGGATCGGGGGCAGGGACAGATGCAGATTAAAACAAAGAGATGGAGAAGGGGGAAAGAAGAAACCGCTGAGGGGCTGCTGGACAGAGACGAAGGAAGAAAAAGCAGGGCCAGAGTAGGGAAGAGAGAAAGGAAAAAAGGGACAGCTGGCTGGACAGGGGGATATAACCAGAAACAATGAGACAGGCAGTGGGACAGAGCGATAAAGGCAGAATAACCAGGGAGAGGAAGGAGGACAGATGGACAGCGAGAGGAAAAAAGGGGCAGAGAACGGGACCGAGAGGTGGAGGAAGCAGCATTAGGGGCAGAGGGATAGAGAGAGGGAAATACAGGTTGGAGGAAGGACAGAGGGACAGAGGGAGAAAGAGAGTGACAGAACTTGGACAGAGAGCCGGAGCAAGAAAAAACAGTGACAAGAAGCAGGCCAGAGGCAGGGGGGCAGGGGGAAGGAAGGACAGGAGGAAGGAGAGAGGGATACAGAAAACAAGTGAGGGACAGAAATGGGATACAGAGAAAAACAGGGATGGGGAGCAGGACATCGGGATAGAGAGCAAGCGAGAGCAACAGGGAGAATGACAGGGAGATGGAGCCAGAGGAAAAACAGGGACCAAAAGCAGGACAGAGAAATGGAAAAGGAAAATTAGGGATGGGGAGCAGGACAGAGGAATGGAGAGACAATGAGGGACGCAAGGATAACGACAGAGAGGGAGGGAGGGAGGGATGGGGATCTGCATAAAGGTGTATGGAGAAAGAAAGAGAAGAATGGGGAGCAGGGCAGAGAAATGAAGAAAGAAAATACAGTGATGAGGAGCAGGACAGAAGACTAGAAAGAGAAAAATAAGACAAGGGAGAAGACAGAGGAGCAGAGAGAGAAAGAAAGGTCGAAAGAAAAGGTCAGAGAGGTAGAGAAATCAAGAAAAATAGGGACGAGGAGCCCTGCAGAGAGAGCGAGCAAGAAAACGTCGGGTCGGTGAGAGGGACAGAGGGATAGACAGATTGCGGGGTCAGGAGAGGAAGAAGAAAGAAGGGTTAAAGACGGTAACAGGGCACAGGACACAGACAGAGAGAGAAAAAGGACAGGGACCAGGACAAAGGGAAAATTGAGAAATGAAGAAATAAAGAAATAAAAATCACAGCAGCGTGGGAAAGAGGGGGGGGCCAGGGGAGGGGCAGGGAGGGCCCGGGACTCACCGCAGCGCTCGCTCTCGGCGCTGCCAGGAGAATTTGCCAGTTCGGACGCTTCTTTCTCCTTCCCTCCTCCCTTCCTCTTCTGTAACTCTGGTCGCTTGGCTGTCCTCCACCTAAGAGAATACGTGGGTGTCTTACAGCTCTCACAAGATGAGGCTTCCTAGACATGTAGCCTCGCTCGCTCGCGCACTACGTGGCCGTACCATGCTGCTGGTGACACATACAGACCCTGCGGTGCATGTGGGCAGCCTGACCTGCTGCGGACTACAAAGCAGGATCCTTCCTCACCCGGAGAGGCAGGCTGTCTCTTGCCTGCAGCGGGAGGCAGCTGCCACCTGGATGGCCTTCAGTTTCTTCTTCTTACCTTTCTCTGGCCTCTCCAGCTTCAGCTGCGGCAGCTCCTGTCCACAGCCAGTAAGCGCTCCGCCTGTCCCTTTTCGCCCCCACGCCGCGAGGAAAGCGAGGCCGGGCAGACAACCCACGCAAGCCTGAGGCAGGTGCAGTCAACGGCATCCCCAAGGGAGAAATGGAAAACTGCGTCCTCAGCACGCCTCTGGGAGAGGGAAAGAAGAAGCAGCACCCGTTATTACCGTAGATGGCCCCTGGCCAGACCCCCTGCTTCCGCAGGGGCTTCTGGAGATGCCGCTCTTTCCTCGCGCTGGTAATGGCACCCGCGTTAAGGGAGAATCACGCACATTCGAGGGCCAGCTTGCGGCCTTCACTACAGGGCTTGGGGGCAGCCTGGGGCTATGGGACAGGCTTCAGGGGAAGTGCTGGAGCTGGGGGCAGCTACACAGAGCGAGCGGGGCCGGGGGAGGCTCAGAGGGAGCTCTGGTGAGTTGGGCAGGTGCCCTGCGCCTGGGAGGGTGTCCACCTCCTTCCCCTCTTCCCTTCTGTCAGCTCTCGGCTAAGTCCCTGGGGCTGATCTGACCCGGCTCGCCTGCAGTGGATCGGGAGCCTGCCGCAGCAGGCGGTTTGAAGCTTCCCGTCCCGCCACCCTCGGGCAGCCATCGGGCAAGAGACGCGCCGAAGGGGCTCACTCACCTCACCGGTTGCCAGCGCGCCGCCATGCTGCTGCCGGGCAGTGCGCATGCGCAGGACGCCGACGGCGCGCCGGAGGGATCAGAGCCGGCGTGCGATCGCCGGGCTGCAGTACCGCATTTCGGCCACCAGGGGCAGCAGGGAAGGCGGCGGCGGCGCTGCTGCGTACCTGGGCAGTGGCGGCGCTGCAGTACCGGGCTGCGGCCACCAGGCGGCAGCAGCAGGGAGAGCCCGCCGGGCGGCGCGTGCTCGGGGCCGGCACCGGCGCCGCAGTCCCGCGCTTTGCGCGCCGAGCGGCCGCCGACGCTGCGCACGTGGGGCGGCAGCGGCGTTTCCTTACCGGGAGGCAGCAACGAGCGCGGCGGCATCGCCTCGCGAGCACCGCAGCGTCGCATCGCCGTTACCGGCGGACGGCAACGTGGAGCGCGGTGGCGCCGCCGCCCATGCGCAGCGCCTACCCGCAGTACCGCTCCTTGGTTGTCGGGCGGCAACAGCGAACGCAGCGGGGGCGCGCACCACCGCCCATGTGCGGCACCCGTGCTGCAGTACCGCATCTTGGTCTCTGGGCGGCAGCAGCGAGAGCGCAGTTTAGCGACCCACCCACCGCGCGCCACTGCGCATGCGTAGCACCCGGGCTGCACTACCGCGCTTCGGTTGCCCGGCGGCAGCAGCCAGCGCGGCAGCGTGCTCAAGCGCACATGCGTGGCACTCGTTCTGCAGTACCGACTTTTGGTCACCAGGTGGCGGCAGCATGCCCGGCGCTCTACCTGCAGTACCACGTTCCTGTCACCGGGAGGCAGCAGCGAGCACGGGGAACGAGCCACCGCGCATGCGCGGCACCTGTGCTGCAGTACCGACCTGTGGTCGCTGGGAGGCAGTAGCGAGCGCGGCGTGACACCCCCACCGCGCATGCGCGCCGTTCCACCTGCAGTACCACGTTCCCGTCACTGGGAGGCAGCAGCGAGCACGGGAACGTGCCACCGCGCATGCGCGGCACCTGAGCTGCAGTACCGATCTGTGGTCGCTGGGAGGCAGTAGCGAGCGCGGCGTGACACCCCCACCGCGCATGCGCGCCGTTCTACCTGCAGTACCACGTTCCTGTCACCGGGAGGCAGCAGCGAGCACGGGGAACGAGCCACCGCGCATGCGCGGCACCTGTGCTGCAGTACCGACCTGTGGTCGCTGGGAGGCAGTAGCGAGCGCGGCGTGACACCCCCACCGCGCATGCGCGCCGTTCCACCTGCAGTACCACGTTCCCGTCACCGGGAGGCAGCAGCGAGCACGGGAACGTGCCACCGCGCATGCGCGGCACCTGAGCTGCAGTACCGACCTTTGGTCGCTGGGAGGCAGTAGCGAGCGCGGCGTGACACCCCCACCGCGCATGCGCGCCGTTCCACCTGCAGTACCACGTTCCCGTCACCGGGAGGCAGCAGCGAGCACGGGAACGAGCCACCGCGCATGCGCGGCACCTGAGCTGCAGTACCGACCTTTGGTCGCTGGGAGGCAGTAGCGAGCGCGGCGTGACACCCCCACCGCGCACGCGCGCCGCTCCACCTGCAGTACCGGATTTTGGCCGCCCGGCGGCAGCAGCGAGCACTAGGGCATGCGCCACCCCGCATATACAGCGCCGCACCTGCAGTGCCGCAAGTTGCTCATCAGGGGGCAGCAGCGAGCACGGGGGGGGGGTCGCGCGCCATCGGGCATGCACGATTCCCCACCTGCAGTACCGCATTATTGTCGCCCGGCGGCAGCAGCGAGCCGGGCGTCGCGGCGCTCGTTCTGCAGTACCGGCTTTTGATCGCCGGGCAGCAGGAGCGAACGCGGTGTAGCACTCAACTCCGCGTGAGCGGCGCCCCTGCTGCAGTGCTGCGTTTCGGTCGCCGGGCGGCACTGCGAGCGGGGCGGCCTCGCGACAGCGCATTCGCAGCGCTGGAGCTGAAGTACCACATTTTGGTCGCTGGGCGGCAGCAGCAAGGGCAGGGGCATGCGCTCGCGAGGCGCGGCCGCACGGCTTGTCGGGGACCGGGCGCAGCGGGAAGGCCGCAGAAAACCACACGAAACCAGCAACGAAACTACACCTCGTACCCCACCGCGGGAGCCGCGGCGGTAGCAAGGGCTACGCCGCGCCGCACGCGCCCGAGAGCCATGCGACTGCCCGGCAGCCGCGTCCGCGAAAACTACACCTCCCGGCAAGCACCGGCAGACACAGCACGGCCGCCCGGTCCCCGAGTGACGGAAGACTACACCTCCCGGCATGCTCCGGGGAACAAACATGGCCGACCGGAAGTCCGTGCCCCAGGACTACAGCTCCCGGCATGCCGCGGGAGGCAGCCGTCCCCGCTCTCTGACCCTGCGGGGACACCGTTCTCCCCCCACCGACGCACCCGGAAGCCCCGCCCAGCCCCCAGCGCAGCCCCGCGTTCCCCAGCGTGGCTCCGGACGGCCACTGCCGCCCGGCTCCGAGGCGGCGCGACCCTCCTGCCGGCCTCGCCGCCCCCCTCGCTCAGCGACCGCTCCGCTCCTCCCTTGGCTCACACCGGCCCCTCCACGGCCACCCGGGGCACGGCAGCCCCAGCACCAGCCCCACAGCCTGCAGCTACTCTGGCAACACAGCCCCTTTACAGGGAGGGGCCGTCGCCATCAGCCTCACTGCCCGCACCTGGGGCTCCTCTGGCCCAAGCCCAGAGCTGGAGCCCGGCAGGAACAGGGAGCCATCACCCAGCCCCCACCGTGCGTCACCCCCTCCCCTGGGCTCCATCACAGCCCCTCGCCCGGTGCAAAGAAAGCGCAAACGCGGCCGCGCGGGCAAAGGAGGCGGCGAGTGTTTATTCAGTCGCGCGTAACAAGTCCCGGGAGCGAGTCTGCTCCAGGGCTTGGAGCCTCCAACGCTCCCCCTGCCCCTGGGACACCTCAGCAGTCGTTCCCGGAGCCACGCTCGTCGGTCCGGCGGGGAACGGACAGGCGGTCGGACAGCTCCTGGAGCGATGGGCTGCTGGGCAGAGGTGGAAGCCGCCAAAAATAAGGAGCCAGGCACAGGACATTAGAAGAGAAAAGCAGCAGCCGGCTGGACAGCGGGGGTGTAGCGAGAAAGCACGAGGCAGGGAACGGAACAGCGAGAAAAAGACACAAAAGACACGGGCAAGAAAAAAGACAGAGGCACAGCGGGGGGTGGGGGTGGGGGGGAAGGGAGCAGGACAGATGGAGAAAGGAGCAGCAGGGACAGTAGGAGAGGCAGAAAGAGGTAGTGGGAGCAGGACAGAGAAAGAAAAGTAAGGACGGGGAGCAGGATGAAGAAAAAAACTGGGATAGGCAGCATGACAGAGGGATTAAAAAAGAATAGGGTCAGGAAGCAAGACAGGACACAATCAGAAACGATGGCACAGAGAGCAGGACAGAGCAACAGAGAATAAAAAAGGAAGAGGGAGCACGAGAGAAATGGGGGGGGGAGAAGGACAGATAAAAGGACAGAGCAACAGAGGGGAAAGAGCATCAGGGAGCGGGACACTGGGACTGAATGAGAAAAAGAGGGGCAGCGAGCAGGACAGAGTGATAAGAGACATAAGAAGGACAGAGGGATAGAGAGACAAAGAGGGAGACAAGGACAGCGAGAGATAATGTCCCGGGGGGGGGAGAAAGACAGGGGCAAGGAGCAGCAGAGGCGGATGGAGAAAGAGAGGGATGGGGAGCAGACAGAGGGTTATAAAGATAAAAGTAAGACGAGGGAGAAGGACTGAGGAGCAGAGACAGAAAGGTACAGGGAAAAGGACGGTGAGATGGAGGAAAAAATAGGGTCAAGGAGCAGGACAAAAGGACAGACAAAGGAAAAGGAGAGGAAGAAGGAAGGCAAGATAAAGATGGGGACAGGCAGTGGGACATACGGAGGCAGAAAAAGTAGGACAAAGAACGGGGGAGAGGGATTGAGTACGGCTGAGCCCGCCTGCGGTGAGGGAGGAGCGGTGTGGCCGGGCCGGCAGGGCTGCAGTGCCGGGAGGCGCTCGGAGCCTGGCTCCGGGGGGCAGGGAGAGCTTGTGCAGCGCCCAACGACAGCCCCGTGGTGAGCCCCGGGACGCGCACACACGCAGCCCCCCGAGAACCACCGCCGGCAGCAGAGGCTGAAACCTGGGTTCCTTTAGCTTTATCTTTCCGTCTAAAAAGGGCGGTCTCACGAAAACTCTCTAACAAACAGTATTTTACGAAAAAATACAGCGTTCTCTCTGCTTTAGCAGCTTGATTTGGGTTACTTTCCCTTACCCCCCGCCTGTATTTCCGCAATCCTGGCAAGAGCTACGAGAGCAGCACAGGAACTTTTTTCTTTTTCTTTTTTTTAAATCGGGCTAATCTATCTGCCAGTTTACACACAGCAGGCTTTGTGCACTCTTAGTTTTCTGGAATAACAGAAATGCCCCCCCCCCGGTAATGAATCCTCACCCCATTTGTGATGCTGCAACTCCAGCAGAGAAAGAACAATCCACTGAACGTAAGACTTGCCTGGAAGGCTGAAACTGCAAGGAAGGATGACAGCCTTTAAGATGAAAAACAAGAAAAAAAACACGGGGAAATGACAAGAAGTTAAGATATGATTTAAGCTGCTGCAGGTGGCATTTTATGATTTTTGCAGTATGTACTTTTTGTGAATTCACACACAATCCCCTAATTTAGTATTAGATTTTCTGTTAAGCCTCTTTTATTAGTACGATTTAGGGATTTAATACCTCCAGCTTTCTTTCCTTTAGCCTTTCCAGTTACTTCTCTATTTGAAAAAGAGGGAGTAATAAATAAAGAGACCACCTCAACTGTAAGCTTTTTCTTGCTTTTCAGTATTTCATAACCTCCAACACCTCACATTGGAGAAGACAGAATAGCTTATTTTTACAAATCCAAATTCCTGCCAAAGTTTTTGTATCATCTGTTTCCTGGCATTATGAGAAGTGAGAAGAGTTTTGCACAGCACAGTGAATAAAATGTTCCAATTTTCAAAAGAAACAATTGCACAAGAATAGATAGCGGAATCATCTTGAGGTGGTTTGGGCATGCATTTCCCTTTTTGCACTCTTTGCTTTCCTTCATTTCACGCCTGAAATTCTGAGTTTCTTGATACTTTGCCTCCCTGCCGCAGTCCTTCCCTCCTCTAGCAGAGCTGCCATCATATGAAAATAGTGGAATTTTCTTTAGCACTGAATGTCAGTCTTAACTTTGCAAGAAGCGGTTCAGCAGTCAAGATACCTGCCTGCTGCTTCTACTGACTGTTCAGGTCAAGCACATTAACTAGATAATAATCTTATTGCATCCTTCCTTTGCAAAGAGTTTAAAGTGGGCCGAGCAGTATGAAAAGCGGCATCATCAGAGTCTACTGATACACAAAACATTCAAGTGTGAACCATTTCTTTAAAAAAAAAAAAAAAGAAAAAACACCCCAAAAACCACAGCACACAACATCCCGAATGATAGTTCAGTATTACAATGTATTATTATGTGCAAAACTCACCATTTACAAAATGAAATACAAACACGTGTGAGGGGTTTCAGATACATGGCAAACTGACAAAAATGCTACAGATCTCTGTATGTACAATACGCATGCTGCTCATGACATTTTTGTAATAATCTGCCTTATGTTACACTGCTCACACTAGACTTGGGGAGAACCCCATGTCCCTCTAAAGAGAGTAGCCCTAATTGACTTAAGTAGGGTCCAGAGCATCACCCACGGCATCAGCTACCTTGGACAAATCTATAGAACACACACGTTTAACACCATTTTATCTTTGCATATGTAGGACTGCCTTTCACATCTCACCTGAGTAACTTAGAACCATGAAATGCTACAACACATTCTTCAGTCCAAGACACATTTTGATGTTGGTGACAGACTATACAAAATAGTTAGTGTTCTCCTTCACCTTACTGATATATTTAATCCTCTGCTAACACAAATAGTATCTGGGATAGGTGCTGTCAAATCCCTCTGCAAATGTACAATACTGCTTACATAAAAGTTCCTTACCAACCTCCTTTGCTTATTTTCGGCAAGGAGCCTGAACCAGCAGACTAACACATTTTAATCCTAAATTAGGTTCGCTGCATTCTTTCTCTGCCCCTTCTCTACATCCTTTTCTTTCAATTTCCTCTTCCAACCCCCTAGTTCTGTCTAAAACAATGCATATAAACAATAATCCAGATAACAGTACATCAAGTTCAGATAAAGGCACTGAAATTGCCAGTACCAATGTTACAATCTTCTTACAGATAACAGAAGTTTCATAAAAACTCCCCTGTAACAGGAAAAGAAGAGAAACCACAGAGACTTTTAATGCAATACTCTAAAACCAGCAAGAGATTTATTCTTGTATATTAAATGTTAAAATCACATGCATAATTATAGAATACTTTATAGTTAAAAAAATATTTAAAAAAACCAACCCTGACAGTTTACCTGCAACTGCTATAAAATTTCTATTATATATATATATATATATATAAAAAAACACGGCAATTTTCTGTAATTAAAAAAAAATTAGGAAAGGATGCAATCATCCAGGTAATTGTGAGTTAACTGATGCCCTGCATCGGACAGTCTTGTCAAACTCATGCTGGTGAAACTGAGCTCATACCAGCCAGTTTACTGAAATACTCATCTAGCGTACATATATTTAAATCAGAATGACATTTGGCTAAAGGATGAGTGTAAGAAAATAGATTTTTGCACACTACAGCGGAAGACCTGCAGAGGGCCACCGTAATATGCTTCAAAAGAGAGTCTGTGGTACAAGAAATTCAGCCTCATGGGCTGTTTATTCAAACATGCTGGTGGAATATCCCGCATAACTGGCCATATGCATGGTTTACATGGGTTTTTGTAAGCAATGCTAGAGGTGTCTACACGTGTTTTACTAGGCTTTATGGTTTAAGACCTGTTTTAGCTCCTAAGGAAGGCAGCCAGCAAAGATGTTTTCAATAGTTAACAAGGAACAGAAATTAAATGATGAGTTGCTGGTTTTAAGAAGCTGAGTCATCGTTGTTTTGAAAAATGGCACCATACGGATCACTGTTAATGCGCTTGTAGACAAAGTGAAAGACCTGGGGTTGCGGACGGCTGTGCAACTCTGCCTTAATTTTCTGAGGGTAAGTATCCTCTGTCAGCTGCTGCCAGGTGTCATCAACAAAAAGAAACAGGCTATATTCTTCTGGATTGTCCACTTTAAACTTTTCAGCACAAAGCTGACATACATCTTCGGTAGTGATATATGGTCTTACTAGTAAGGTCTTTCCTGTACATCCACTGTTAACTTCCTGGAATGCAACACGAAGGTAGTTCTGTAGAATGAGAAAACAGACATCAGAAACTCAAAAAACCAAAACTCATCCTCTGAAAACTGAAGAGTCAGCAACAAACAGCAAGCCTCTCCATGTTCTAGTTGTGAAACACACACCGGTGATTCCTGTACATTATGGCCACCTTGCGAACTGCAATGTTCACGGTAAAACTGTGGCAAGCCTGTGGTGGGCATAACAAATTCATAAGCCGACATCCTCCTTTCCTTGGCTTACATTCTAACCCTGCAATTAAGAGTGAACAGATACAGCCTTAAAGCCACATGGAAAACACCAGTGGTTTTAACGGGACTTGACGTTTGGTCTCACTAGAAAACAAAATGCTGTGAAGCAAAACAGACGTCTGAGGCAGCACACACGAGAGATGATGCTGCCAGTGCTGCCACTGCCACCCACTGCTGGGTCAATACTAGAGAACAGAAGCTTCACGCAGTATGTTAGTCAGAAGGAAAAAGAAAAAAAAAAGCCTCTGCCAGCAGCACACAAGGGTGTTGATCCACAAGTTACTGCACGATAAACTGTTTGCGCTCTCATGCTGCAGTATGCAAAAGGTAATCAATCCTCACATAGGACATTTTCATCATGTTAACCGGTGGCAATTTGGTGTCTGAGCCTGATGTAACCAAGTTTCATGTGACAGCATTTTCTTTCTTTAAATAAGGCTTAGAAGGATGCAGAAAGAAAATTTACTCTGCAACGTTAGAGTAAATCCATATGATCTTGAGGCAAAAGCTGGGTCTTTTTTCGCTGTTGAAATTGACACGTGCCCACAACTGATAACATGGATAAATTCTAAATATGCCCTACAAGGAAATGCAGTTCTACCTTTCAAAAAACATTTAAAATGTAAAATAAAAAGCACCAACTGGGGAAAAAAACCCAAAACCTTTTGGACACATGAACAAAGCAGCCTGCTGCCACGTGCTTTTTTTAAAAAGAAATTAACTGCAATTAAACTCTAAAAAGCAGTAAAATTAAAGAAGGTGGAAAAAAATGACAGGGAGAAAGACCTGTTTATTGACTGGAACAGGTTGCCCAGAGAGGTGGTAGATGCCCCATCCCTGGAAACATTCAAGGTCAGGTCGGACGGGGCTCTGAGCAACCTGATCTAGTTGAAGATGTCCCTGCCCACGGCAGGGGAGCTGGACTAGATGACCTTTAAAGGTCCCTTCCAACCCAAACTATTCTATGATTCTATGATAAATATCAAAATTATTTATGCAGTATCAGAAATTTGTGTTTAATCATCATCAAAATATGGGATTTTTTGCTTTTCCATCCTTTTGAGGGAGGGAGGATAAAGGCCTTCCAGGGCCCAAAAGCTGATAAGGCTGTGAGACTGCATCACAGAAATGCAGCGATCGCATCCTGGTTCAATGTGGGAAAGATGAGTTGAGCTAAAGTTGTGTTACACGTTGGTTGTAGGGAAGGTGCGTCATTTCAGGACTGCAGGATGTGGAGAAAGGAGATGGAAAACTGGCGTTCTGAGCAGGCCGCAAAATGCTTGAATTTGTGCCAAGCGTAGCCTGGAGGTGGTGTGATCTTACTGATTTGAGGCTCTCTTTTGAAAGAGACAACAGAAGGAGAAGCACTGGACACACACAGTGCCAGCTCTTCCCCCACCCCCCTGCATCTTCCTGCATCCAGCATGGCATCCAGCTGTACAATTAGCTTGGCTGAAGTTCATTTGCTGAGGAAGAGAAGTTGAAATGGAATACAAGATCCTGCTGAAAGAATCTTCTGTCATTTAGTCATCCAGCAGAAATACAAGGTGATGAATTTTCCTATGAAACAGTGTAGTGTTTTGCTAGAAAGAACAAAGACTCAAGCTACTTGAATCTGATACCTAACTACAGGTAAGCAGAATATAAAATGGATCCCAGTACGATGGACTAGCTTTTTGCACTGGCCATAGTTTGGAATTTCTGTTAATCAGTTCTCCTCTTCCTAAAAGAGGCAAATTGTGGAAGACTGCTTCTTTTCCCAACTCCTTCCTGTTCAGTGTTGTGCTGTAGTCGTTTGCACGGACACTGATAAAGCAGAAGGAACCTCAGCTGAAAGGTTTCATTATCTCCTGATGACCCCGCACCTTCATTTCTCAAGCTCTTAACTACAACAACTAATTGATGGTTGTCATTAGCCTCTCTGGCTGTGGTATGAACTGTAAACAAGCGAACACAAAGGAGTAAATCCTTTCTTCTCCATTCCAACATCCTCCTTGCTTCAGTCCACAAACTGATGCATCTGAACAATCAACAGCATACTATATGAAAGACATGCAGGCCTGGTTTTAAAAGATGAAGTAATCCCGACTGTTCTGTTATTCTTCAGCTGAAGTTACTGCCCTACTCTGAAAGAGCAGTAAGAAATGGAGGGGAGGGAAAAAACACAAACAAACGTGAAGACATCCATAGTATAGAACTCTACTCCTTGCTTAAACTTTAAAACTGTAGGCAAGCTTTTTTCCCACCTCTCCTCTCTATTACCGTGCTCTATGCCACCATTAGCTACTGGGGAGTTGTGCCGATTTATACCACTGGAAATCTGGATTTGTTCTTTTTAACAGTAAAGCATACAAAAAAGCTGAATCTAAGATATGATTCAGTTTGTCCTCGCTCTGCATGACTTAAATAAAAGGGAGGGTGGGAAAGTTCCACTATTTAGTGTTTTCTTTAGACCATCATAATCAAACTCTATATTAGTGCAAAGACTTCAAAACCAAGGCAAATTTGCCAGCCATATCCTCAGCACTGCATCACTCCACTTACCTTGTGGCCCCAAGGGAATCGTTATGAATCATACCTCTTAAATGGGGATTTCCAACAAAACAATCATCCCCCGTTTTTTTCTTCAGCCCTAAGCTCTACCTGAAAATCATCAACTGAAGGTATTGTCCTGTTAGTTGTCCTCCTCTTGTGCCATTGCCGGAGAGTATCTCTGGCTTCTGAACTTAGCAGTCGGGCAGCTTGTTCTTCCTGGAAGTTCTTGATCAGTGAAAGTGCTCCATAAGCGCTTGTCAAGTAATAGCCTCCTGTGAAGGACAGCAAGGGAAGAACTTCTCAGAGCGGTCACAAACACCACGCTAGTTCCGACTGGTCACAGAAGTACCAACACAATTATTTTTTTTTATATGTATATACACATACACACACACATATATAAAAGTCCGTGTACTCTATTGCCCAAATATTTATACATAAAGAAAAACAGCTCACTGGCCTGCAAAATACCGGATGGTGTGTTCTCAACTGCTAAGACACATGCAGTAGTTGCAGGTGCTCCATATTATCAAGTGGTGCAATAGTATCTAACTCTGGGTCCGCTAGTGCTGGGGATAGCTGGTTACTTAAATGACTGGTGTCACTCCTTTACTCCCGAGTGTTTTTACAAAATTGGAACATGAGTTTTCTTCTAAACAATTTTCAAACAGTGATTTGTTTTCTTCCTGAGCTTCAAGTGTGGATGAAATAAACATAGCTGTTTAAACAAAGTAAAAGACAATCTACCACTGTTCAGGAACTTAAAAGCAACCACCCTTAGTGGCAATAAAGCAACGACTGACTGTGTGATTTGTACCCTGGAAGCGTCCCAAAGAGTTTGCTTTTGTTTTTAAAAGGAGGACTGCGTTTGTCACCTTTTTAGCGTTCCCCATAATGTCCAACTAGTTCAGGAGGTGACGTGTACAGTCCTCCATACCTCACCTTTATTACATGAGTGGAGAACAAATTAAAGCCAAGACAGAGTTGCCAATGTACAAAAGAAGCTGCAGGTCACAAAGGAAAAGGAGTCTCAACAGGAGTTAACAGACCTCAACAACCAGGAGAAACAAAAGACATGCTGTCATTTATTTCTCTTGCCTTTTTTTTTTTTTTTTTTAAAAGTAAACTATTTGAGTGGGAGTGTCCAATTAAGAGGCAGCACAGACTATTCATGGAGTCATTCAAAGACGCATTCTATGCTCACAGTAGCATTTTCTGTATTACTGATAGCATCCTCTTGGCCTTTAGCTTTGCAACAAGTTTAATATGTAAAACACATGCAAGACCCATGAGACAAATCGGACAATAAATTACATTTGAACCGCACAATCCCAAAGCACTAAATGATTTTTCCTGCATAGTATAGTTCAGCTGGTACCAAAGACAGGGCCAGCCAATGGATGGACTTCTACTGCATTAAAAACAACATGACTTAATAGTCCAGTAAATGTTTCTGCCTTTCAAGCATGTTAATGATCTCCAGCTTCACATCTCAAGTATTTTCCGTGCTAAGATTCCTGAACAATGCACTAGAGGATGCTCTGTACACAAAGCAGGGAACAGACTAGTGCCAAATTGGAGGAATCCTAGCATAGTTCTCCCATGCATACCAGCATGTAAGAGGATACAGCAATTTCAGCAAGCTAAGAGATAGCAGGAATGGGAAACATACACATATACTTAAACTCACAGCTGAGCTTGGTCACAAGAACCTTTAAACTTCCTCATAAACTGGCAGATTCTGGGGCCTACCAAGGGCTTGCAGAATACCTCTTTGTTAAAAACACCACCATGAAAACAGAAAGGAGGGAGATTTCTTTCCTTGCCTCTAGCAGACGTCAGCCGTCATTCAAGAGTGCCTTAGGAAATGTATTGCTAGGGCTCATAAAAATACTTTGTGAGAAGCAAATATTGGGAAGAAGCAAAGATCATTAAGGGGGGCAATATTCTCAAAAGCACTTCCCCGGCAGAGAATTTCCCCGGAAGCTTTTACAAAGCACCTAACCCAAGTCCCATTATGTGTTTCTCAATTTAACTGAATGGTACAAGCCCTATAAATACTCTCAGGATATTTTCAGGCACAGAAGGATAAACACATTTGGCGCCTGCACAGTGAACGTGTTTGCTTGCTAAGTCATAATGCCTCCCCCCTCTTGGTTGAAAACAACGTATTCTCTCATAAGGTAGCATACATCAGTAGATTCCCAGGTCACTTAAGCCTGTACTCTGCAAGCTAACCAGCTTTCTCTTTAAGGTGGAAATAATCATGAGATACTTTTGTTAACACTACCGACATCGCTGACTTTAGGACTCCCCTTGAAAGGATTTCTACTCAAACAACGTTAACGGCAACTGTGCTATAAGGAATAATCCCCCTATCCTAGTCCTTCACTCAATTCTAATAAAAATAAATAAATAGATTACCTTCTCCATGCAGCAAAGATGGATCCAGCAATTCCATCATGTATTCAATTTCAGTATCCAGCTCCAGCATATCACACTGGGCTAGTACATATGTCAACACAGGCAAGAAGTCATCCGCTCCATACAGCCTCCCTGGGTTGAAGGGAACACAGACAGTGATAGACAAACCGCACCCTTTTACCAGTTTCAGTGTTTAAAAGGAAAGCATTATTTTGCTGCCTTCGCTGACCAGTACATTTGTATTACTCTAGAGCCTCCTGTTATCAATGTGCAGCAAAGGGATCATCTGACACTTGCTGGACAGGAGACCAACACCAGTTTCATCCCGTGCTTCTAACAAGCACAAATCTGTGCACACCTTGAGGCATGCAAGGGAATTTAAAGACTGGGCTCACCTTGGCACCAGCTCAACTGGTCAACTCACAAAAGGCTGCCATGCCGGTCTGGCCTGACCTCCACTGCACTTCTATCACTAGCTAAGAGATGATGAATAAGCGTTTTCTTTATACATGCAGAGACGACATGTGGCTGGATCCTTCCAGAAAGTAACACCAGTTTCTGAGTCTGAGTCCCAGCAGAGAAGCCTGAATATAAAAGCCTATTAGATTTGACATGAAAACTCAGCTCATTTCCTTGACAGAGCATAGTTAAAAACACCAGCGAGCAGAACCTCATATCATTCCCAACTAGCTGGTGAAGCATCATTGGCAATGGCAGCACGCAGCTAACCCACAGAGACTATGCTGTACCTAAGTCTGTCTGTGCTCCTGTTTATCAAGTTTATTGCATTTAAACTTTCTGTTTAGAAAATACTGTGTGGCCAAATCTCTGGGTCTGGCCAAACTGTGTTCATTGCAGAGCTGGTGTGATGGTCATTTAAAACCACCAAGAGCAGGAGCCAACTTAAACTTTGGTGAAACTCCAGATGACTGAAGGGCTGATATCTGAAGTTATACCAGCTAAGGCTTACCCTCCAAGTATTACGCTATTATCTGGCTGAGAGTACATGACAAAGCAGATACTCAAACAGCTGCTGGCTCAATGCCATGTTTTACAAACTCCACATGACAAAACAAGACAACCCAAGGAGCATTTGCCACATCTTATCCCAAGCCCCTCAGTGCAACAGTTAAGCGGCAGCAGCCTCTCAGTATTTTTCTTCTGCGTGTTGGAAATACCTTACTCAATGTGATAACACAGCATGGAGAAAAGAGTTTACAGCACTTCAGGCCAAGATTCCTATATGCATTTTAAAATGCAGGATTTTGCACAGAAATAATAAGCTGGGCAGGAGCTCAGACCTAAATCTTGCAAAAGTGCCTGGGGGTCTTTAACAGCCACGAGCTTTCACCATTCATCTCAAATCTCAAAAGCAAGTAGGCATCTTGATCAGCACCAGACCCAACTGCACATTCAATGCTCACTTGGAAAGAAAACTGCCAACCACCTGAAGCAGCTTATACTTGCTTAGGGAAAAAAAATCTCCCACTACCACCAGCATTGCTTCACCTTAGCTCGTGACCTACCACAGCAGTGTACGATAAGACGTCAGGCAACAGAGCTGCACCTATGGATTCATGCTGTCTAGCACAGCATTTTAATTGTGCCACTAACTACTCAGTAGGTCTTACTGATCTGTAGTTCCATTTAATTATCTGGGTTTCAAGGTCACTTTTGGACTCTTGCTACAGTGTAGAAATAGATGTTATTTCTGTTGCAAAAACACCAAAGGAAGCGTCCAAATGAGAACATTCAGAGGCACAGCAAGCCAAAAATACTGGATCAGAGGCTGCTTTGCTCCACCCATTAACACAGAGGCCTTGTAGTCATCATATTGCATTACACGCTATTGAATTACTATAGCTAAATACAGGGTGTTACCTCTATTACAATTTCCAGAAAAATATTCATTTAGAACCAGTATCACATTCAAGGCTCACAGGACAGCCTGTCCGACAGCCAACTTCAAAAGCCTACAGTTAAACAAAGCTGTTTTTTTTAAGCTTCACAACTCTGCTTCAGACTGAATTTGTTAAGATGGGCTTCCAGATGCATCAGAGATATCAGGAAAGAAGCAGAGAGGAAGAATGCCTCTCAAAAGGGCAAGGAGATGCTACAAGAGCTCCAGGAGAAGGAGACATATCTGCAGAACCAGGTGGTCTGATTTCCTCCACCAAAAGACAACCCCAGGTTTGGAATATCAGTGAACTTGAACCATGAGAAGCACCATACCTGAGTTATTCTCCATAACCGTGTAAATCAATTTGCAAACTCTCAGCAGCAGCATGACTTTCTTTTCAGGTGAATACATTTTCTGCATAGTCATGAACTTGACTTTAATCTTTTCAACGTCCACAAAGTCTGGTGTTGGAACAAACACGCCCAGTTCCTGAGGATTCCTCTGCCGCACCAACTGCAGGTTTTCCTTTAGCTGTTTCCAAGAACCATCCGCGGTATGAAACTCTTTCAACATTGCTTCAATGTGGCTCTTCAATGGCTTCAGAATGCACTTATGCATGGCCTTCTCTAGGACAACATCTGCAATGGGAAAACACAAGTCCAGCTGACTTCCTCCTCTAGAGCAGAGCCAATATTAATATAACCATTCCCAAAAGAGACACTGTAGAGCAAAACCTACTTGCTAAGGCCTGAGTTTCCAGATGTTTGTTAACAAGAAAACAAAAGGCAGAGCAGAATCTGTACTCCATTTTAATTTATGGCAATGTGGTAAATACAAAAAAAACCCCACAAAGACAGACTACAGACTGTCACACACACACACAAAAAAAAAGGCAAAAAAAAGCAAGCTGTGGCAGCTCCAGTTAACTTTTTCTTTTGTTGGCCGGAAGTCTCAGAGTTTTATTTTACTTTAAGCTCAGACTTTAACTCCCAAACTTAAAGTAAACCACAGTCAAAACTATAACTTTTGTCTGCTTTGGCATGAAAGCCCATCCTTTTTGCATAGTTTCCATCAGAAACTATAACTCAAACACGGTCTCCTAAAACTTGGCTCAACTTTATCAAGATCTTTATGAACTCGGACAGATTATGGGCTTTAAACTATAAATGAAAACCAAGCTGTGTTTGTCCAGCTTCAGATTTCATCATGCAAGCTTATATACAGCTTTGTCATCAAGTTTGAAGTTCTTTGTTTGGCAATAGTGCGCACATGGCGCAGTAACCACTAACTCAGGGTTTTTTTTATTGTTCTACTCAAGTTTTTCTTTAACGGTCATTCTCCATTTTCAAAGTATGGACCACATCAACAGAGAAAACTCTTTGCTAAACATTTCTCTGCAAACCTTTACTTTATAAGCTAATTTTCTCTCGCACTCAGCATCCCTATGGCAACATAGCTAACATTAATAATTAGCTCGCATCAATTATTTGTACCATAGTGAACTCCCACAAGCACAAAAGAAACTGGGGACCCTTCAGCCTGGCCACTGCACCAACACTCTGACGGTGGAGCAGGACCAGAGCCTAGAGTAGGCAGATGTACTAGGCGAGCACAGGGACCAAGAGCAGAAAGAGGAGAGACTGTGTCGCTGCTAGATCACGCATTTATACAAGTGGACATTCCTGCTACTAGTGGTGACTCATTAAAGTTCCATTAAACCTCATGCCCTTTCCAGGTTCTTTGCCTGTTCTTATGTGTTTTTCTTAGATCATGGTCTCTTTTCTTTTCTCCCCCTTGCTTTTTTTTTTTTTTTTTTTTTTTTTAATTGCAGGCTGTTTCTAAGGCTTGGGATTTACACCCCCCCCCCAAACAAGCACTACCTACTTCTGTTTTCTTGCTTTTGCTTTATGCTTTCATTTATTTTATCCTTGTGTTCAGTCATTTTTCCTTTCGGGTCTTCATACATCTCTTTCCCATCAAACACGCCCTTCACACACTCCTCCTCTTATGGTGCCTTTGCTTCAAATGTAGCATTTATTTTGTGTTTGTCTGGCATGCAGTTCCCAAATGTCCAACTCTATTGGGAGCTCCCATCTCCCCTGTCCCAATTCTGCTGGGGCTTCTGTAGCTTCTCTTGCTCTTTTCCCCTCCTGAGACCCTGATAGAGGCAACAAAGCCATGTCTGCTTCATTCCTGGATGCCTTAAATGCATCTGGGCTCTCTTTCACAACGGAGACTGCAAAAGCTGCTGGAAGGGAGAAAGGGTGAACTTGAGGAGCAGCATTTGCCCTCTGATTTTCCAGATTTCTCTATGGCCATCAGTAAAGGCATAACCAGTCTGACACATGTTCTCGATGGCCTGTCACACAGTGTTAAGGGTGGATCCAGCTTCCCACTGGACCAGAGCCACCAATTATACATAACAAGTGGCAACATTTCAAATGACTGATCCTTATCTATTGTACTTGGTAAAGCCACACAATCACGACTGGCAGCACTACCAAATGCAGTCAGGAGAGTAGAAGCATCGCCCTTCTTGCACAGTGACAGAAACTGCCTCTCCCTGCCGTCAAAGCCATTCTCAGGGCTCATGGGGCAGAAATGTTTTTCCACCAAGAAAAATGCACAAATCTCACACATGGATATGTTAGCTAGCTAAATTTCTAGAGGGTACACATAGTTCCTTGCTAGCTTCACTGATGATGTTTTTTTTTTTTTTTTTGACAATTCAGCTTGCTTTATTTATTTCTACTGCCCGTTCAGTTTTTTAAATAGCAAAAACTCCAGCTGCTTTGCTTGTAAGTGGATCACCTCTGCAGTTTGCATTCCAACCGCCTGGTCTTGTTTAAGTCAAAATTAAAGCAGTTGGTGCTGCCAAACATTACGTTAAGTGAGAAAACCCTCTATCCTCATGAAATTTTAACTCCCACAGGCTTCCAGTGGAAGTTCTACACATGAATAGTTAGGGTTAGCCATCCTTCACCTCAATAAAGCAGGGTCACCACCACATTTGGTCACAGGAGGCTCAATAAATTGTAAAGAATTCAGCATGGATCCTCAGAGCCCTTGATCTGATAATGAGAGAGGACCTAGCCTGGGATGGGAGATCGGAAAACTCAGTACGCTTCTGTAACTGATCCCTATAGGCTCCAGGCTGGAGCTAGTTCAGCTGCTGCCTGCAGTATCAGTATGGAGGGAGCTGCAGAAGCAGTCCTTTCCCAGAGGCTACAGGAACTGGATGCTCTCAGGAGGGAAAATTCCTCCACAGAGCCCCTGTCCTTGGTTGGGGCCAGGCTTGTTATCTGTAGACGAGAAGTGGAAGCCTTAAGTCTTCTGCCCTCAACCCTTAGTAAGTTAGTGCCACTCCCACAGCTTCCCGTACAGATGAATCGCACAGATTTTCACAGCTGTGCAAAATGGCGAGGAGGCATTCTTTCATATTTGCAATTTGTCACAGGCTCCAAAAGCAGTGCCTGGAAATTACTTTGAAATTTACTCGATCACATTCCACAATCTCTCTGGGAACTTAAATTGATTTGAAGCAGCACAGAGGAAGAGAGCAGATAGCTCACGTGGCTGCGCTCAAAGCTCCACACAGGGTCCAAGTACTTATTGCTGAAGGCTGCTCCCAATGGTTTCTGTGCTGTTAACATTCAGGTAACTAAAAATAGGATGGGATATTTAGTAAAGCATCCTTCAGTGCTGTTCAGCGACTGTATTACAGCTAATAGGAGACAAATGAAATAAAAGACATATAGCTGTCATTCCAAAGAGATACCAACTACCTCGGCTTGGTAAGGGTAGACAGAGAAACTGCCATTTTAATGCAGCATGTTTGCACAGAACTAGCCAGCAAACGAGGAAGTGACTAAGATATGACAGTTTTACAAAACAAAAAACAACAACAGCAAAACAAAACCCCCACCAACACAAAAAAAAAGCCCAAAACAACACAACCTTTTCTTCTCCCTTATAGATTCTTGGCACAGACATAAGAACCACAGAGTTCTGCCCTCAAATTAAAAAGTGGCAAATTCTAGCAAGCTGATGAAGCCAACAACATAGCAAGATTGATAAGGACTGGACTGTGGTTTTTTTTTTAACGGTCAATAGTAACACCCATATGTATCCTAATTAATATAAAACCTATTTAAATATTTATATTATTACTAAAGCCTGGAAGGACAGCATTTCTTGTGATCTGAGTCTTAGACCAATATTCAGTGTCAAAAAGACACCTATAAGCATGTTTGGGATCAGACCATCCAACTATCTACCCCTTTCTTCTGAACTGCCATTACTGGCCCCTTTCAGAGAAAGGTGTTTCTGAATATGATCCCACAAAACAATTCCCAGCCAGCAGCAGCTTTCACTGTTTAACTTCTAATGGTCACAAAAAGTATAGGAGGGTCTCCCAAGCAAACTAGCGTTGTGAATTGAGGACTGATCCTTTGCATTAACATCTCTGTATATTTCTCAGATCCAAATCGGCAACAAAAATTCCTGTTTACTTCAGCATACGCAAAGCATTTTCGGATATCCTCCCAGGATGCTTAATACTCCAAAACCAAAACAGACACTCTTCAGATGTTTTTTTTTTAATTGAATATCATTTGAGCTGAGCGCCATGTAGTGTTCCTGAAATGATACTTATAATTAGCCTCTAGCCTCAAAATGGGAACTGGAAATGCTTTGATAAATGAATTGTAAAGGCCAGCCAGCTAGTTTCGTTGTGACTTGTGGAAACACATCTGTATCCTGTGCTGACATGCTATTTTGTTTTGCTGCAAACCACACAAGTCTGCATCTAGAGAGGACAACGTGTTAGTCATCGCAAGTGTCCTTACGCAGCCTCTTTACAACCCTTGCTGTCTGAAATTGCTCTCACCTTTTCCAGGCTGTCAGTTTACCTGTTACCAACTGTTGTCACTCCACTGAGATTGCCTGTCAGTTTCCAGTCCCTGGATTTACACACAAGCCCTGTTTATCATCTACGATGGCCCAACCAATCATCAGTAAAAGAAGGGCTCAGTAAGCAATGGAGCAAGCCTGGGAACCATCACAGAAAGGCGCAGTCTTGCACTAGTAAAATTGCCTGGGAGGCTGAAAGCAGAAGGTTGCTTTGGAATGCCACGGCACGTACATGCAGGATGCCTAACAACACTGCGTTTGCTTTGTTTTGGATTTTCCTAATATCTTGCATGTTCATAGACTGGCATAACTGATACGGATCTATTTTAAGACAGCTCATGTCAGGATGGCCAAGTGTCCAGTTCTTGGTGGACGTCTACAGCGACATATGCCTAACCCATGGTGCAGACGAGGGCATCTCGGAAGAAGCAGCAAGACTTGAAAGTAAGATCTCACGCAACTCACGTTCCTTGATAATCTGCACAACCCTGAAAACAGAGATAGAACTGAGGTGGGCGACAGATAGGCAGCGGTGGCAGAAGTTGAGCAACTAGGGAAGAAAGGTCTCTAGGGTAAACCTCCCTTCGTTTTACCTACATAAAGCACACCAGTGAATCACAGAACTATCTGTGCTAGGTTTGTTTGCTTTAATCAGCTGTTGGTTAATTAAAACTCAGGCTATGGCTGTGTGGTAAACACGTCTTCACTTAAAAAAGAAGTAATAAAGGAGCAGGGGAAAAGTCACAAAGCAAATCAAAGGGATGGTCGGAAAAGGGATAACCAAATCCTCTACCTCTGCTCAGCGCTTTTACCACTGCTTCTTATTGCCCTATGCCCCCACTCCCATAGTGAAAGGGGGAGCGCTGGGGGACAGGTTGGTCAGCCTCAACTCAATATGAAAAGATACTAGGATGAACAACAGGGTAGGGGGACGGGACACCAGAACAAATGTACAAGCACCTAAGAAGTAACACAGTACTGAAAAACAGCCAACATGAGTTTTTCAAGAAGAAATGGTGGCATACCATTCTAATTCCTTTAAGAGGATAATTGGATCAGCAAAGAAGAGTGGAGGAGGGGGTGAGCTGTATCTTAACCTTTTTAAGACCCATAACCCTACTCCATGCAACTTTCCTATAAGCAAACAAGGGAAATATTTCCTTGCTGTAATTACCGTAAGGTGGGTGCATAAAACACTGCACTGAGAGCCCAGTTACCAATGGTTGACTGTCAAACAAGACAGATATTTGAAAAGAGGTACCATGGGGGTCAGCCCCGGGCTTTAGTCTATTTAGTATTTTCATAAAAAATTTGGATGCTAAAGCAGAGAGTTCACATACAAAATCCGCATATGATATCATGGTGGGGGTGGGAGAAGGGCATCACCAGTCCTTTGGAGAGCAGGTTTAAAGTTATCTTCATAAGCGGGAAGCAGGCCGAAAGCTAACATGATAAAATCTCCTAAGAACAAAAGTAAAACATTGCTTCTCAGCAAGAGAGGCAAAAAAAAAAGGCAAAAGCGCTGCTCAGAGAAGCCTCCCTCAGAGCGGCCGGCACACCGGCTCACATGGGGAATGGACTACGCTCCTCTGTACAGCCTCCAGTTCCGTCTGCCTGCAACTCCTCCATACAGACCCAAGTCCCTGTGACAAGGCATGACCTGCCACAGTAAGGGGCCAACACGTTCTCTCCAAGCCTCTTTTAACATCCAGCATTTAAAAATCTGTTACGCATTAGAAATACCAAAACAAATAATAGGCAGTATTGTTCAGGCACCTTCCCACACTATCAGTTAATACCTTATTGCCAAATTATTTAAACCAGTCATTTTTGGGGCTAGGCCCAGATTCGGGCATTGAGACTGAAGTTGTTCACGTGTCAGATCCTGCCACAAACAAAAAGTCCCCAACGTTTGCTATTCAAGCAGCTGTGGACTATCAGGGTCTCCTCTGATCAGTCCAGGTCTTTATTCTGTGGATACATATTCAGATGTGGATGACTTAAAAAAAATACTTTGCATTCATCCTTAAACAATAAAAAGCCACGTGCCTTCATCTCGATTCTGTCCCAACACTGGGAATCCCATTGTTTCAGGAAGGGTTAACGGTCTACAGTGCTAAGATTAGGAGGCACCTGTCAGGAATAATTAGAAACACTAATGCACATTCTCCCAATGATTTGGCAGAAGTTAAACAATTTGATATGCCCCGTCTGGGAAAGTTAAAAGATCTCCCATGGAAGTCTTTTGCTTGCAAGAGTCTGGGAAGTCTGTGATGCACTTCTACAAGAAAAGCTACATGATCACAAAGATCATTACACAGACACAGGAGAAAGTCCCAAACACCAAGGGCTTCACTAAGCCT
This sequence comes from Aptenodytes patagonicus, assembly GCF_965638725.1. Classification (NCBI taxonomy): domain Eukaryota; kingdom Metazoa; phylum Chordata; class Aves; order Sphenisciformes; family Spheniscidae; genus Aptenodytes; species Aptenodytes patagonicus. The sequence goes on along the minus strand of NC_134951.1, from coordinate 132,223,387 downwards.
GGGGGGGGGGTGCTGCTCCAGCACATACCGAAATTCAGGAGACAACAGCGGGATAAGGTGAAGTCTGGCTGCCCCAGAACGGGTGACTGGCAGCAGCAGTTCTGCTGGGTGGGAGAAGGAGGGGAGGACTGGCTCCAGCTCTTCTCCACAGAGGCAGGACTGGCCTGGGGAGCTGAGAAGCCTGAACTTTTTCTGCTACAGGCTCCCTCCCTGCCCCGCCAGCACCAGCAGCGGGGTCCAAGTCTCAGAGCGAAGCTGCTTTACACAAGTGCGCCCAGCGCCTCTTCCTGTGAGTCCCTGGCAGGGCACAGCCGCTGTGGTCCGCTCTAACTCAGCAGTCACGAGGCCTGACCAGGGAGCCTCTGAGCTGACGCTGAATCGCCACCACCGTGGGACAGTACATGACGAACAGAAAGAAGGAGCATTTTCCCAGCAGCACACATCCATCCCTAGGCTGACACGTCGAGAGAAAAAACCTGCACCGCAAAAGCGTAAACTGACAAGAGAGGATGAATGACTACTCAAAGTTAAAATTTGGGCTGCAATTCCGTACTGAAATAGTCAAGCAAAACCGCGGATAATAGGCAGGGCTACATCATAAAAAAAATCTCTATAGGGATGACTAAATCTTCCTGTCACATAGTTATCTGCTTAGATCAGCAACATCTGATGCTCCTGATCCACTGTGGTTGTTTGCAGGCTTGAGCCATAGGCAGTAGATGATTCAAAAGCAAGTTCTTCCTTTGTTTAAACTATCTCGCTTTATAAATTAATTGCATTTAATCACATGATCAAAGCCAGACTTTCTGTCGCTGAAGAAAACCAATATAGCTTAGTTATTACGTTTCATAGCTTATGCTACTCCAAACTACTGAAACATTTAAAAGCAGACAGCATTTTGCCAGTCTTCAGAGACCCACAAGCCGATTTAACCACACCCTTTACAATGAAAAGTACAAGTCAAGCCAAGCTATCACAAAATTACAAGCAAACCAGATCTGTACTTCTTTGTAAAATATCCAGTACTCTGCAGAAATCCAGGCAAAAATGCGCCTGCACCACTGCTCAATTTGCCATTTTTTTCTTCCACATAACACCCACGTAATATTCTTTATTATTCTAGTGAGAACATTACACGTCTTTGAAAGAGTCTCGATTTCTAGGACACTCTTTGTAGTGCTACATTTGCTTTAGCAGTGCTTATTACTTTTGCTTGACTTTGTGTAAATGAAGTTGAGGTTACGTGAGAACACTTCCTCTCGGTCAAGGACAGACAGAAATGTCAACATAAAACCACCCTCTAGTCCCAGAGAAAGAACTATCTGCCAATTTTGCCCCGGGCCAACTGTTGGGACACTAGGGTACAGGAGAAAAACAAGCAAATTAGGACTGAAGTGAGCTCACAAGGAAAGCATTCTGCCCTGAGGGATGTTTACCTCCTAAATGCGGCTTATAGGCTCTTTTACAAATACTGCTCAGACTGGGCAAGATAGAGGGGCAGTGAGATTTTATGCAGCAACGATTTCACTTTTGTGGATACACAAGTCTCTCTCTATTGTTAAAACATGTATTCAAACATATAGCTTATCTGCAACCATTTATAAACACATACATGTAACAGAGAGATATAGAAATCCTGAGATTAGCAGCCCCTTCTCCCTCTTGCACACATTTGTTTGTTCGTTTTTTAAAATTCTTATGTATCTTTTTATTTAGCTTCCTGTAGGGACAGTGCAGCTTTGCTAGGAGTGAATGAGAATGTTTGGAAGAATAAGATTTATTTCAAAAGTAAGTTGCCATGAAATGTCTCTCTGCTCTTAACTGTCACTGGTTTCAAATAAATTCTAGGTTTACGGCTGTAATCCATATGGTTAAAATTGGCACAGTTTTACTCCAAGCATCGAGAACTATTTCAGCCCAATTCAGGGAAAAATACACGTGTGCCAGCAAATAATGGATTCTGTATTGTTAACAGTACAGCAGCTAAAAAATAAAATACAATTAAAAAAACAGTAATAATCACAGGTAAAAAGTCCACACTGCGGCTATTTTAAGGATCTCTTTTTACAAACAACTTTGTAGCATAGTTGTTCTGAGTTGCTAGGGTGATTGGAGGCCGGGGAGGGGGGGTGTGGGGTGTGTTGTTTTGTTTTAATACTCAAATACCCAATGGCTCGAACTCTGCTAGCAAAGTCAATCCCACCTTTCCAAACTGGCACAAAGACTATCACTATAAACACAGATTACACATTTTCACCTTCCCCCAAAACACAAGACGATGTTTCTTACCTATTTGGTCCTCGGGAATCAGCGATTCGATTGGGGGATCAAGTTCTGAGCTTTGGGACAAATAGTTCTTGACTTGGGTCATGAACTGCCGAATCGTTTGCAGCATATCAGTGCTTGAAACATGGCACTCCTTGTTTTCCTGGAGAAAGCTGACATAGTCCTGCACTAGGCATCCAAAATAAGTGCGTTTGTCCTGGGACATCTCTGCAATTTTCTTAATCATCCTCTTTTCAGGGGTCATGAAGGAACTAAAAACTCCACTGACTTTCCGTAGCTGAGATTTCACAATCTTGGGGAGAACAAATGAACTGCTTCTTTTCTTCTTGGGCTTCAAAGGGGGTGCCATGCTCTCTTGGTCGCTTTCCCCCTCAAAATCCTCCAGGCTGCTGTTAGTGTCCCCTTCATAGCCAAACAGCGGCATGCTCCGATCGAAGTCCAGCGAGTCAGACGACGAGGTGGAAATGCTCATGTCACTCAGTCTCTGCCTGCCTCCATTCCACGGTATGTGTGACTCAGAGCTGGTAGCTACCGTGTTTTTGTCAGCTGCTGGAGCCAGCTCAGGCAGGGTTTCACCTGCAACTCCAGCAGCTTCGGGCACACTCACTGAGCTGCAGCCAGGTCGAATTACCGCCGAGGTCTTTGAGCTACCTTCCACCTCTGAGCAAACAGCCTGCTTCTTCAGCCGAGGAGGTGGAATAGGGGTTGGTTTATTCTGCAGCAAATCCAAGCCTCTCTCTTTCTTATGGTTGACTGTTTCTGGCATGCTCGCCTGCTTTATAGTCCTGGAAAGCTGTGGACTCGTGAGGATGCTATTAATAGAAGGAGGTGGTGGCCGGGGCGGGGGGGAGCGAGGCCTCGCTGTGCCATTCACGTCTTGAGTTCTTGGGCTCTGCCTTTTCAGACTTCCACTGACATCCTGGCTGTGCACTTTTAAGAAGAGGGGATTAATGAAACACAGTGCTCCGTTGGTCTGGCTGCACTCCAGCTCTGAAGGCGTTCTGGTTCGTATAGAATGCACTCCATTTATAAGGCAGAGCTGACGCGAGTCTTTACAAGCACTGTCCAAAGGCACAGGCCTAAGGGGAGGTGAAGGATCTGGGGGGTTGCTGTTAGCCGGGGAGCTCCAAAAGTCTGAAAATCATCATTGCGTTAACATAAGAATGCAAAAACAGCATACAGATGGCTTTCAGAACATTCAGCTCAATATCACCAGTTTCAAGTATTAAGAAATTTAGACAAGCTTTTATTAATTCAAGGGGGGGAAAAAAATTCCAAGTGAACCTCTTAAAGCACCACCAGACGTAACTGCATGCTACACCCCTGGGGCTGCTCGTACTCATTTATAAATATCATGACCAATGCGTAGCTTCAAATCAGCCCACTGAACTAAGCTTAAAAATAAACTGAGAATCAAAGAAAGGAGTGGAGACCGTAACACAGTAATTCTTACCAACTTGAGACTGAAATGAACATAAACTACTCACTAGCATCTCACTCAGGAGAAATAAGCCTAGATTCTCAGCTGGTATTAATAAGCTCACTCCATTAAAGACAACAGTTAGGCTGATTTACACCAACTGATGGCCACTCATCAAGAATTTTGGTTTGGTTTCTTTTGGTAGTGAACAAATGAAACTACACATGAAAAGACAGTTCACATTTTGCTGTGGTGGGTGCACACATAATCTTTAGCTATACAGACCAAATGCTCGCATCTCTTTAAGAGCACTGGCCTGCAGCCCTGCCTATGTAATCGTGACATGGTTTGCCTGAGGTTTTAGACACTCAGCAGCATATAAATAGACCAAATGTGCAGTCCCACACCAGCAGTGTGGAAAACCTGTGCTAAACCAGCAAGTTTCAGCTGCAGCCTCTGCACTTGTCCCAGCAAAGTGTCAGCATGTTTGTGAAACTGAGTCAACGGTAAAGCCCATCAGCTCCTGAAAGTATGAAGATTGAAACCAGACAAGCCCTTGAGGACAGCAATCGGACTGAAATAAGGGAGGAATACCAGAGGAGGGAGATTTTACTAAAATTTACCAATTGTGACATGGCCCCTTTTCCTGCAGTGTCAAGATGCCTCATTTGAGCTGTTGAGCAATGACACCTGGGCCCAATTGCATGACTGCCAAGCACTCCAAAACAGGGTCCATGCCTGACAGCTGTGTCTTGCCTACAGAACAGAAGACATGAAATGGCCCCTGGTGATAGGCCACTGCCAGAGAACATATGTAGGCACAGACGTATTTCTCTACATAGTCATGCAATGCTGCTGTTTTTTTCCTGCTCCATGACTTTACATCCTGCCTGCAGATCCCTCAGCAGACTGGCCAGCGTGACTGGCATGTGGGCTGTTGCAATCACACGTGATGTAAGCACCGCTGCAGGTGAAGCACAAGAGAGACTGAAAGAGGAAATCTGATGTTCAGCACGTGAAACCTTACAGGTTGGCAACAGCCTTAAAACCTTTACCACCAGTTCTTCCTGATGTGGTTTACTGGGCTACATGCTGTTGACCTGCCTCGTGCAGTTCTCCCTCTGAGCCTACAGCATAACAGAGCTCTGACAGGAGCTACAACTCTCCGTGTTCAGACCAGGATGTTTTGCGCCTATGTGTCGCTTAAGGAAAGCTCACACTTAACAGGAAGGGCCCTTGGGAGTTTTTAGGCATCTCTTGGGTCCACAGCGTTGAAGGGCTGACTTCCTGGTGTGCCCTTTTGCACGTGGACACCTAAAACTCCACCAAAATCTAAACTCTGTTGTTGGTTTTTGCTCACAGAAACCGTGATCTTAATGCGGTGTGTAGCAGGTAATTGATCCCAAATACACCAACCACACAGTTAGACACTGATCCATCAGTCTCCTCCTCTGATTTCAAATGTATTAGCTTAAAGAAGCAACACACACAATACAGACAGAGACTGTTCAAGAGCAAGACTAACTCTGCAGCAAGTAGGCCATGGTGCTTCCAGGTACTAAGGACAAGGACAGCGTGGTTACTCTGCAGAGCTTGCTCAACACCACCGTTATCGTCTCCTATGGAGAAACTCATCTAATGTTACTTTAAGGCTTCCAGGTGTCACTGGGAGACTGTCTTCACTACACTGTATCCCAATCAGACCTTTTTTTTTTCCCCCCCGTCCATTCAGCTAATCAACAGTTCCAAGTTTGCCTCTATTACCGTGAAAATCCATACTTTCACCTAATTACCTAGACTTGCAGGTAAGCAGTGCAGAAGTCATTTGTCTCCCTTCTAAAACAAATCCCTTAGTTGCATCACTACTGCAGCAAAACAAAATGCAAAGCAGTGCAATACTTCCCTGTGTATGGCTTTGCTGCAAAGTCCCACCAAATAGTTCTAGAGAGCCTCATGCTAACACTGATTTAGTGAGGATCTGTTTCTAAATCAAAGATGATTCAAAAATCTACCAGGACAAAGACTGCCGACAGTCAACCCTCCCTTCCTGCAAAAGGAAATGAGGCCGTTCAGCACTTCGCAGGAGTTGCTCAACAATTCATCTGGGTAGAGCCCATGTTTCAAATCCCACCAGGCTTTGCGTCTCCTGCAAGCTCAAGGTACGTTTTACAACAAACCTGTATTTGGTTGCAGCAGTCAAGTGATGCAAGGACACATCCTTGCATTTTCTTTTGTTATTTTAAAAATTTCATCCAACCAATGTGCATGGATGCATTCTATTCTGCAGATCCTATGTATACACTCCTCCTTTTATTAATATGCTACTGCATTGAGCCATTGATCTCAAAAATCACCATTCTAAGATCACACGTCAATCTGAAAGACATTTTATTAACAGTGAACCTCAGTTCCTACACTCTCCTGGCAACTCCAGCAAATTATCAAGCTAGTGCCTGCTATGTGAGCCTGCAGCCAGCATTAGCCCTTGGAGAAGAAGCTACATCAAACCTCTGTCTGGGGATTTTAAGACTTGCTTTGCCCAAGGGCTGCCCAGAAAGGGGAGAGGAGACAGAAGGAAGGAAACAGCACTAACAAAAATATCACAGAAGGCACAGAAGGAAGGAAGAGCACCAAGGTCATCATTTGACAAGTACAAGGTTTGGCCTCCCCAATAAGAGAAGCTGCTTTTCCAAATGAAATCTGTATCGTCACTGACCAATACGAACTACTTACTGATACGGACTATTTCTTCAAACTTACAGCAATGCTACAGCAAATGACGTCTATGTAGAGAGCTACTTACTCAGTCCAAGCTGAGCAATCTCTTCAAGTTCAGCTTCTGTCTTTGCTGCAGCAATAGCATGAGGCAACTTCAGGGTGAATGGAAGGACATCCCTATTGTCGAAAAGAAAAACAATTATGGTTTTCACAACAACATCCATAGTTTTAAAAGAACTTGTTTTCAACACTGGCAGTGGCTGAGCTCTAATTCTTTTCTTCTTCTTGAGCTGTGGCAGGTAGCAAGAACCTTAAACACACAGCATGCAATGCTACATTACCAACCCCAGGGCTCCTTTACATTGGAAAGTGGTGTGAAGTGCAAATGACACTCAAGTCCCAAGGACTCTCTTTAGGCTCATTTCCACAGAGCCATCCAATATTTTCTCCTATTACAGCAGCAGCTTTTACACCCGGTCTTTTACAAGCATACCAGTGAGATGCAAAAGTGTTATCTGCCCTTAACGCTTCAACAAAGCTTCTTATTTTCTGAATATGCTGTTGATTGCTCTCAAGGTTGAACTGCAGTTCTCAGAATAAAAATTTAAATGAGTACTCAGGCAGTTACCCTAAAAATTTCTAAGCTATGATGTTTCGGTGCTACTCCGTCCTAGGCTGAAAACACACTTCATTTAAGAAAGTCTTTCAATTTATTCTCATATGTGTTTTTTCTTCACTGCATACTAGAAGTTCAATGGATGTTTACAAAGGGAGGTGCATGAACAACAACATAAGCCAAATCCAGTGTAAAAAGCTTTTAGACAGATTTTAAGGGACAAAACTACTTAACCATATGTACATTGTTTGAATACTACCAACCAACACTATACCTCTTGCTCGCCCAATTGGTACTGATACACCCTCAAACAACAGTGCATGATAAACTGCAAAATCTGTAGTAGAAGTACCTATGTAATTAAGAGTAAATGAGAACAAATGGAGCACAGGAATCCTACATACAACTGGTGTCAGCATAATTTTTTTTTTTTTTTTTTAAGGCTGTGAACAAGCCAACCATCTGCGGAAACACAGACAGATAGTGGGTTTTTATCACATAAATATTCTCTATGTTGCATGTTAACTCGTTGAAAAAACAGGATCTCAGACCACTGCTCAAATTCAAATCAAGCATATGCACGAGTGATACACTAGCTAAAAAGTATTTGAAAAGACACTTTCAACATCGTTACCACAGATAATCTAGAGTCTAGAACACCATCATGGACTCAATACAAAGATAGGTAACCCTTGACTCCTCATACAAACTGACTGGGTATCTACTGCAAGAAATTCCCTCTGGTTTTAGGAAATCGTCCTGGTTTTACTGTGATGTACCAAATGGTACTCTCTCTTTCTCACAATAGCTACCCATCTGCTTCCCTAAGAAGCCTACACATTTTCCTCTTGCACCCCCTGCAATCCTAGACTGCTTCCTGAAGAGGACAATGATGCTGGGTAGATGCTGCCACTTAAGAAACAGTAGGCAAACAGAAACACTTTACGATGTTTCTCCACTAAATGGGGACATAAGCATCTGCTTCCAAAAGCATACCCACAATCAAAGAGTGAGCATCATTTACTGAAATCTCTGGACAGGTTTGCAGCTGAAGTTGTATTTATTACTGGTATCTGTGGATGGGTTTGCAGCTAAAGTTGTGCTTAAGAAGATGCACTAGGAAAGCCTTAACACCATGTCTAAGTTGTGATCGTCACTCTTTTCACTTCCTTCCCCTTCCCCAAAGGGCAACAAGGAATAGAACAATAAACAGGTGAAGAGCCTGGTTATGCAGTTTTGTATGTGCTTTCTGGATGGGAGGCCTGACTGCATCAGGATACTAAACTCACACTTGGCTGACTGAAATACCATTAAGAAAATTAAAGCCACTTTGCAGAGAGAGACTCTCAGTTACGAAACTCATGAGCAAGGCAACAAGCTACTGTGTGTTTGTGGGCTTACTTTTAGCAAATGCAAAGCAACTTGGAGCCTTCAGTGACAGAAAAGAGGTAGACTAATGCGAAGAAATCTACAGTTGCTGCATGCTCCCTGTAGGCACTTAGAGGGAATTTACCAGAGCCTGGCTAGCATGCAGAACTGAAAGGGTGATAAGGAATCTCTCATTGAACTGCTTTTAAATGCAATTTCAGCTCATTTCTCATCTCAATGCTGACCTTATTTATGGTCACAAATTACTGATGTGGTATAAATACTTCTTTCATCACATGCATGTACAGCTTGGCAAAATGGAGACCTGTAACAAAGGGGGTCTAGATGCTTCTCCACCACAAACAAGAACAGTAAGCACAGCAACCTAAGCGTATCCCTAGTGAGCATTTCCCACACCAGAAATCACCACTGTCAGCACTAACTGGCAACCTCATTGCAGCAAAAGGACCATCAAAGTTGCCTCGCCCCGCTTCTTTCAGAAAATGCGCAGATGTGCAGTTTGGCCGTGTCCTGTCTGTGGATGAATGTAAGGCTTGAGCATTAGTCTGGAAGTTTTCACCAGTAAACTAAAGTCAAATTGAAAACAACTTAAAAAATAAAAAACACCAGCTATTTTTTCTCTGCATACGACCTGGAAAACAAGTTGGGCAGCCATAAACTGGAAAGCTGATGAGGCCATTTACTTGTTCACAATTTACACATCTCTCAGTTGTCATATTCTACAGTGACATTTTTCCATTATGCTCCTAAAATGCTTTTTACTAGCAATTCTAAGAAGTGGACATTGCAAGATAGTTTATGGTGCTTATTAAATGAGTTACAGAGCAGTTAAGAAAGCACTACAGGATATTAGCTAAAGTAAAGTTCAACTTAGCAACACCTCACAGTTGGGTGGGTAACATAACACCAGCCTTCCAGCAATCAGTACCAAATAAGACACAGAGACTTGCTTCCAATTCCCATCTCTTATTTCTCCCATTACCTTCTAAGACTATCCAGGAATGTCTGTAGATTGGCAACACAATCATAAATATTGGTAACACAATCATAAATATCATGCTAAACCAAGTCCTTGAGACTTTTTTTCAAGACAGTCTAGCAAATGCAACTCAGAACATAACACCATCTTACCTGCTAATACAGTAGAAAGCAATAAGCCTGAATAAATCAGCAAAACTTATTCCAGACCCCTCCAAGGAAAACGCTGCAAAGAAAGTTACAAGAGGGAAAGAATCACACATCTATCCTCCATTGCCTAGAAAAGCTTAATAAAATGCATCTCAGATTTTTGCATAAAATTAGTAAGTTTGCACCATCAAAATAGCTACTGTTTGGTGAAAACCGTGTGAAGGAGTACGTGTCTCTGCTAAAGGCATTTTCAAGAATATAGCGATAGTCTTGGTGGTGGCTTTGTTTTTGTATTCCAAACATATGGTCTAATTCCTGGGAAACAGATCAAGCATGATTAGAATAGCACAACATTTCGCTAATAGACAATAAATCAGTAACTGAGGCTTTGTTTGCCCTGTGTACTAATATACCTAATTTTAAATCTCTTGTTTCCTCCTCTTGCATTCCATCCTACTCACTTGACTACTCCCCAGATGTATTAGCACCTAACGGGAGATGATAAATTTTCATTCACTTCAAAAAAACCATTTAACCTGAAAACCCTTTAAAAAAAACCTCAGACAATTCTGCTTCATGCCATTGCCTTGCACAATGAGGGAGAAAGACGCAAGCAATGCCTTTAATTTTTTCCCACTCCATACCATTGTTTCTTATTGATATAAATACTTGTTCACAGTAATAATGACATAGAAGTGTGTTGTGGTTTAACCTCAGCTGGCAACTGAGCACCACTCAGCCACTTGCTCACTCCCCCCCACTCCCGCTGGGATGGGGGAGAGAATCAGAAGAGTAAAAGTGAGAAAACTTGTGGGTTGAGATAAGAACAGTTTAATAATTGAAATAAAATAATAATAATAGTAATAAGAATATACAAAGCAAGTGATGCACGATGCAGTTGTTCACCACTTGCCAACCGATGCCCAGCCAGCCCCCAAGCAGCGGCCCCCCCAGCCAGCTTTGCCCCAGTTTATGTACTGAGCATGACGTCACATGGTATGGAATGTCCCTTTGGCCAGTTGGGGTCAGCTGTCCTGGCTGTGCCCCCTCCCAGCTTCTTGTGCACCTGTCCTGGTTTCAGCAGGGATAGAGTTAATTTCCTTCCTAGTAGCTGGTACAGCGCTGTGTTTTGGATTTAGGGTGAGAACAATGCTGATAACACACCGATGTTTTAGTTGTTGCTAGGTAGTGCTTACGCTAGTCAAGGACTTTTTAGTTTCCCATGCTCTACCGACTGAGAAGGCTGGAGGTGCACAAGAGGCTGGGAGGGGGCACAGCCAAACTGGCCAAAGAAACATTCCATACCATGTGACGTCATGCTCAGTACATAAATTGGGGAAAGCTGGCCGGGGGGGCCGCTGCTCAGGGACTGGCTGGGCATCGGTCGGCGGTGAGCAACTGCACTGTGCATCACTTGCTTTGTGTATTATTATTGCTATTATTATTTTATTTCAATTATTAAACTGTTTTCATCTCAACCCACAAGTTTTTCCCACTTTCACTCTTCCAATTCTCTCCCCCATCCCACGGGGGCGGGGGGAAGGAGCGAGCAAGCGGCTGTGTGGTGCTCAGTTGCCGACTGAGGTTAAACCACAGCAGCACCTCCAGCCTTCTCAGTCAGTAGAGCATGGGAAACTGAAAAGTCCTTGACTAGCGTAAGCACTACTTGGCAACAACTAAAACATCGGTGTGTTATCAACATTGTTCTCACCCTAAATCCAAAACACAGCGCTGTACCAGCTACTAGCAAGAAAATTAACTCTGTCCCAGCCGAAACCAGGACAAAGCGATTGCCACCTCACTTACATTAAGCTCTCTCTGATTTCAGTGGCAAGTCTCACCCAATGACTACAAAGATCAAACAGAAGAAGCTCCTAGAGTGGAAACGATCTAGATCTTTCACCTCTGGACATGACAGACCAGAACAACAGAAGGAAGAGCCTTTGTGAAATATAATAGTAGCGTAAGACAGGTTCCTGAAGTACACGAACGCCGGTCTCTTGCAGCCTCAGACAACTTCTACAAAAGGGTGAATGTGAAGTCTGTGATTGCTTCAGCCCATCCCTGAGTTAGAAAAGCCAGCTCTCTGGCTGTTGTGGCGTGCACACTGTCACTGTTTCACTGGCAGAGGAATGCTTTTGAAATTCATCTCCCAAGGAAAGTACTTCCACTGCTGCAGACATCTGGGCTGAAACAAGGCAGACTCCCGGGCTTGGTGGAGAAAGCGAAAAGCCACGCAGCAGCTTTAGATACCTCAGCAATGCCTCTCTCAGTGAGTAGTGAAGGTGTAATTTTGTCAGTACTCCATGCTGTAAGGCCAGCTCCCACACGCAAGGTTCCAGTGCTACTGACTATAAAGTCTGCACGTGAATGAGAGGAAAACTTAAGTCAGGTACTGATCTTTTATCCAACCTTTACACTGAAGGACAGGTCAACCTGGTCATTCATGTGCGTGGAAAAAGGGATTTCTTTAAGAGAGACACTAACAATACGGATACTAAGTACGCAGGTGATCTGGGGGCGGGCTAAGAGAAGATGGCTGTTCAGATCCCTGACTACAATTAAAACCTCAGCTATGACTGGTGAGTAAAAACATCAGTAGATACTTCCCCCTTGTGGTAAAATTTTATTCACGAAAGACAATATATTATTATTTTATTTTCTAGATGGGAGAGAGGGAATTCATTAGTATAACAAGCCTACAAACACAGCCTTAGATCACGCAAATTAAATACATCTGTACTACTGCCAGTCAAGCAGCTTTCCACAAATATTAATTCACTTATGAGAGAGAGATTACTTCGTGGCTGAAAAAAAACAAAACGGAGAAAAAAAACCCCTATCATTGATAGCTGTCTCTTCTCTTTGCCATGCCTTGTTTGTAACTGGAACCAAAACCAGACACATAGAATTAACTTTTTGTTGCTGGGGGTAGGGAAGGGAGAGGTAAAAAAGAAACTCAGCTAAAACTATCTCAGTTTACTAACAGAAATAGAAGTTAACTACAGACCCTCTGCTTCAGGGAAGTTTAACTGAAATTGCTGCCGATTTTCTCCAGTTTTCACTTTCTTGTTAAAATGAACCATTTGCTCCACTTGCAGTTTCTGCACCGCATACGCTCACCAGCTGCAGCTTCCTTTTTCATTCCTATATCTCAAACACTCTTCACACCCTCCCTCTAAAGAGATGAGGGCAGTATTGTTTTGAAACTGACTGGAACTCTAACATTTGGTCATTTCTATTAGAAAACAGGGAACAAATATGGTTGGAATTAAAAAAGAAAAATCATTGATCTCGTATCAGAAACAGTTCCAAAGGGTTAAAATCCAGCTAGTTATTAAATTAAAAAAAACCCCACCAAAACCAAAAACCAAACCAAAAACAACACACACCCAAATTTGTAGACAGAGAGAACTCATGACAGAGTTGCATCCAAGGAACAGTCCCCTGAGTACAAGGAAATGCAAGGACATTTCATTGAGAGCAGACAGGTAGACTCTGTGTCTTCAGAAGAGGATAACTACCCATAATAATCAATGAATCCTGGATTCAGCAAGGTACATAAAAGAAATATTCCAGCTGCATCCGTCTTCCCTTCTCCAGGATATGCTTGACCCACTCACAGAGCCCTCTGCGGAGAGCACTGTAGGCAGCCTGTGACAATATTTGCATGACTTTGGGTATCTTCTGCTGTGTTTCACCAATGCAGAGTGCTCCTGGCTCATACAGAGTGACAAATAGCTGAAAAGTATGTAACTCACAACTTACTGTATGTACTTTCTTTTATTGCAAATTCTTTTAGGCAGGACCCACAGTCACTGGGCAGACGCAGAGAGATGACTTTCTTCTGCAATCTTGCAGATTTCCTAACCAGAAATATCTGTTGTGGAAAAGGCAAAAGGACACGGTTTTAGCTTCATCGCAGTGCCTTAATAGAGACAGATTATAGACACAAGGAACCAGAACAACCTCATGATCTCTGATCTATATGAAACATCTCGGAATTTTACTTGGTCATTACTATATCAGGTCCAACAGCTTAGTGTAAAATGGCAGCAAAACATTTAGAAAAGCGTCTTATCCTTGTATAACACAGACACATGACACCAAGTCCATTATGCCCTTCTCCGAGCTCTCCAGTTCAATACACAGCAAATCCCAAGTCTTGAGTCAAGCTGCAGAGTCTGGAGGAGACCGATGGTGGAGTGTTCCTGTGTCCCACCAGCCCATTCATGCAATCCTTCTGCACCAGGAGGGAGGCAGCATTAGAAACATGCCATCAGCCTCATCCAAGATGACAGGGCCTGGTTTCCATCACAGCAACTTTAATGCAGGCACCAGTGAAGGATAAAATGCTGTAATTTCCCATTTTTCTATTGTTTTCTCATTATGGGGGAAATACATCTGTCACATACAACCCTGGTTAGCAAGGTCCAGCTTTGGAGCTGTAATTGCAGCAGTCTAGTTCTCAGCTCCCGAGGACCCCAAACTAGTCCCCCAACATATCAGCCCAGGTAATGGGTCACACTCCAACTGGTCCAGCTGCCAAGCGTTCAGGAAGCCCTCACTTGGATTATCCAAAGCACAGAACAAATGGGGGTGGGGTGTTGGTTGGTTGGTTTTTTTGTTTGGGTTGGCAGGGTGTGTGTGTGTTTTGTTTTGGGGTTTTTTTTGTGGGCTTTTTTTTTGTTGTTGTGGTTTTTTGGTTGGGGGGGTGGGGTGGGAGGTGGTTTGTTTGTTTTTACCACTAACACTTGCACCATATAAATTGAAATGCAACATCTTACCCCAGGAGGCTGGGCCTGCAGAATTTCCATGGCTTCAGCATCATTCAGACCAAGCTGCAGCCACACAGGGTGAGTATGGAGGAGCTTGTCCAATATGCTTAGCTTGTTGGATAGGCTGTCATATCCAGAGTCCCGGGGGCAGCTTTTTACATCATTTTTCTCAGGAGAGACATTATCCATGTCCTTTACTAGACTGTGAAAAATTTTTTAAAAATTAAATTAGACATGCCGATCTCCTATAAACAATCACTCAGTTCAGCAAACAGAGTTATCACAAAGCTAATGGCACTGCTGGTAGCCTGGACTGGCCTTTCTCCTACTGAGAATTCCTGTAAGTATACACAAAAATTCTCTTATCCATAAGATTTCTTTCTTTCACTCGTCCTCAGTTTAACAGCTAGCTTTAAGATAAGCCCTAGCATTCTTGTATTAGCTTGTTAAAATTCGGCAATCACTTCAGATACAGGTGTATATGCATACGTGATTGATTGAACATTTCACCTCATTTCTTTGTTATGTTCACATTTGGAAAAAACTTCTCTTCAAAGCTATTTATACAATTCAGATATTTTTATTCCCAGATAGATTGCAAAAGCTGCAACCCACAGAAGTCTTCCTCTGTCCTGCCTGCCAAAAAATCTGTTACTCTGACAATGGAGCAACCCACTACCTGTTGGCGATCACTGCACCAAGCACAAGCACTTTCTCTGTTTGCTTGTAGGGATTATTTTCACAACAGAAGCCCACAAACTAGCATCACTTCATCTTATTCCCAGACTGTCTGCTCCACCAGCCCTGTCAGCTTCACAGCTGTGTATCCATCTTTGTTCCCCTCTGCTAATGAGCGGTCAGAGACCTCAGTCAGGAGAAAAGAAAAAGGAGACAGAAAAGAAAAAAAAAAAAGGAAAAAAAAAAGGTTAAATTCCCCAAATAACCCTCCCTAAGGCACAACTTCATTAAGAAATTGTCCTAAGTGGTAGTAATTTTTTTATGGTCCATGCTCTAAATTCTCTAAATATTTACATTTTGACATGAAAGGTCCTTACCTCACATTTAGTACTACACTTCCCAGGATCAGAAGCAAGTGAGGAATCGT
Organism: Aptenodytes patagonicus; assembly: GCF_965638725.1. Classification (NCBI taxonomy): domain Eukaryota; kingdom Metazoa; phylum Chordata; class Aves; order Sphenisciformes; family Spheniscidae; genus Aptenodytes; species Aptenodytes patagonicus. The sequence goes on along the minus strand of NC_134951.1, from coordinate 132,207,947 downwards.
ATATTTATGCTCCTAATTCCTTTGGCTCTGGATCAACTCTTACGTGAGGAATAAAGGCTAAGCTAAGCGTGAATGTGGCAAATTAATGTAAGGTTAAAATTTATTTGAGGCAGGGCAGCTAAAGTTACTGCTAAATTCAGTAGTGAAGTACAGTTCTTGGAGGCTACAGATACTCATTATGATTAAAAATCCAAATAAACAGAATATTTTGAGACCTGCTTTTGTTACGCAAAGCTTCACCATCATTCATATAATCCAGAACACCCAGTATGATTGCACATGTTGCTGGTTCAAATTCCTCATTTTTGAGCTAGAAGTACATCCTGCGATTCTTCCAGTGCTAGAAATCACTACAGAACAGTTACTCTGGTAACAGCTTCCTTATGACAGTATTTTAGCATAGACAAAAAACACCCTGTAAGCTCAAGATCTGAATCACTAAGATGTCAGGCACAGAGGCTGCATTCTCCCTACAGACCTTTTCTGATGCCAGAAGAGGTCCTGAGCGGCAGAGGGCAACACAGCTGCATTTCCCCACTGCAAACTGTCTCACAGCTCTACAGAACTTTGTGTTTTGGACAGGCAGTAAGCATCATTAACAGCATTTACCACCTTCATTATGCCAGCTACTGTACCCAGAGCAAATGGGTAGAGACTTCACAAGCACAGGAGCACCGAATACTTACAAACAAACAAAAATCCACACACACCCCCTCCAAACGCAACCCCAAAACAAAACCCACCAACCAAACAACAAAAAAACCCAAACAACCAAACTGCTCTTTTTCTAGCTTTGGTCAGCAACTTGCAGCATCTCTGGACAGGGCTAGAAACGAAAGTAAGTGGGGTAAAGAACTTTCACTACATGATCAGATAAGAACAGGCACAATCATTCAGACTTTTCATTACCTGATCAATTATCACTACTGGATCACCTGTGTGCCTCTCCCTTCCTTTTGTCCTCTTTCTCCATTTACTTATTTATGATGTAACGCATTTTAGATTTGCAAGGCATCTAAAATGCAGATGATCTTCCCTCCCCGAGTGTCAAAAGCTGCTAGTAACTGCCAGTATGCCTTCAAGGGGCACAAAATACACAGAAACATGTTGTGTGCAGAAGGGAAGTAGTGTTTACATCAGTTATGACAGGGCTCTGAAACAACAGGAATCCTGGGTTCCCCTTTCAACCATGGTCCCAGCAGAACCTACTGTCATAATGTATGAATCTCCACAAAAGTCAAATCATGAATCACAAAAGCGTTTTCATGAGCTGTACCTCCAGTAAATATTGCTCAGAAACTTTTCACTCACCTTCAGAACCAGTTAGCAACGTTACAAACCAAAGACAGCTATAGCAAAGTGCAAGTTATACACTGACACTGGCTGTGGGCTTAACTAGATATAACTTATATCCATTCCTTGGTCAAGAGGTGGAAACTAAACATGTTGCAGAGGGAACATGTCTGAGAGGGAAAATTTGTTTGCCTACAAAAGAAAGTTACATCACATGCACAGATGCATGACTGGTATCAGCTATAAGGACTGGCACTGCTTGCTACCACGAAACAACCTAAAGCTAGTAAGAGTTTGCACGTGTACGTAGGGTCACAGCGTTCCTCTTCGGTATGGCTGGATTAATGTTGTCAAACACACCCAAGCCGTTATAAATCGGAAGATTAATTTGAATAGGGAGCTGTCAGATTTTTGGAACCTCCAAGTACTTATAGGCACAATCCTTCCCACGTGCTGAGATTGAGGAGGAACGCAACATGTGAGCCCACACCTTACTGACCTAGATGCACACACACCTCCTCGTTGCAGCTGCTTCTGCCCCCTCGAGAAATAAGCCAAAGGTTATGAGTATCCTGATCATGACAAGACTTTCTGCCACTCCTAAACACGACCCATTCAAATGACCCAGATGCACCGCAGCTGGATCAGTACTGGTATGTTATTGCAATCTGCAGGAAGGTAAACTAGGAACAAACAACACACAAAAAAAAATTTCCCATCCAAATAATAAAGAAAGTGACAGAGAGAAAGATCAGACCTGGTGAACTACTGGCAAGAGCATAGCTTGGAAAAACCACATCTGGCAAACCACATACAACCTACGAGAAGCCACTTCTCAAGGTCCAGGAGGTAAACGCAGTCAAAAGTCCATTGGTCTGTTCTGACAGCCTATTTGCGATGGTCTAGCACTACTGAGCATCATAATCTGAGTTTGGTTTTTATTCTTAAAGTTATTTTAATTAATGATCTGGGCACTAAACATACAGTCAAACCCTGACACATGGGAGTTCTTGAAATTTGTCACAGTTAAGACTGTAAAATTATTTGGGACTGGGATGTGCGTGTAACTTCTTTGGAAACAATAGCATGAAAAGAACCACCATTTGAATTCCTCACGATCACCTGATGAATTCAAGTGTACAGAATAAGAAGCGCCAAACATGAGGCTCAAGGGGTTCGAGATAACAACAGGTTTGATTGGAACGTGCTAGATCAAATTTATAGCTGTTATTGCTGTTTAGCTATTAATTGGCAGGCTCCTGTGCTTGCCATGGGGCTTGCTTGCCTTACTGTGTATTAGAGTCTAATGCTCGTTAGTGGCTGCTTTTTGGTTTCGCTGCTTACTCTACTGCTTATCTTATTCTGCTGTGCCTGAGAACATTTTGGTAACAGCAATGGCCATACGCCTGGGCTGGCAGATGGACAGGGCATCGCTGCTGTTTCTGTGCTTCTGTACTGAACAGGCTGAAACTCCAGTGTGAACTCGAGGCGAAGAGACTCTGACCTGTGGATGAGTCCACACAGGAGCAGGACACCCCAAAGCATCTGTGGCCATGAATAAGTCCACATCAGAGCAGGTACATCTCAAAGCATCTGTGGCCGCGGTGATGTCTGTGCCGCAGCAGGTATACCTCTTGAAGGGATCGTGGCCCAAGGGTAAGTCCATGCTGGAGAATGTACACCTTGAAGCACCTGTGGCTGCGGATAAGTCCATGCTGCAGCAGGTATACCTTGAAGCATCAGTGGCTGTGCATGAGGTCATGCTGGAGCACCTCAAAGCGTGTGGCCAAGGATAAGCCCACAACAGAGCAAGTACACCCCTGGAAGGACTGCAGCCATGGGTAAGGCCATGTTGGAACAGGTTTACTTCTGAAGGGACTGGGGCTGTGGGTAAGGCCACGCTGGAGCAGGTATATCTCTGAAGGCATTGTGGCCCACGAGAAGGCCACGCTGGAACAGGTGCACCTCAAAGCAGCCGTGGCTGTGGATAAGTCTATACCGCAGCAGGTATACCCCTGGAGAGACTGTAGCTCATAGATAAGGCTCCACTTAGAGCAGGTACAACTCTAAGGGACTGCAGTCTGTGGATAAGTCCAAGCCAGAGCAGGGGCAAGGGGAGGAGTTCATTGCAATGTTAAACCTGATGGTCTGGTCCAAGGGGACCAGGGGTGGAGATTGTAATGGAAATACTTTTAAATTGTTCTAACACAGGATTTGAGTTGCACGTTATGGGAATTACTATAGCAGGAACCGCCTGAAGCAATGGAGGACAAGCCTTACAAGAAGCAGTGCAAGTGCAGCAGTGGCTCGACCTGAGCTCGCTTTGGTGCCCAGTAACTCCACGCAACACACCACCCCTCCTGTCCTGAGTGACCACCACAACAGATAGGGCCCAAAGTCATGGACTAAGTGAACTCAGTGGACATTTTGTGGACATTTTAAATACATTTTACAGGGGTGGCCCATAGATGGAGGGAGTGATATCTGTGTGTTATATCAAAGGATGGGAAAGGGGGGTGATGGTTAATGAGGTTGTATTGGATAGTGTGCTACGTGAGCATGACATAAATGGTATGGAATACGGAGTGCAGAATGTGCTGGTTTTGGCTGGGATAGAGTTAATTTTCTTCATAGTAGCTAGTATGGGGCTATGTTTTGGATTTGTGCTGAAAACAGTGTTGATAACGCAGGGATGCTTTAGTTACTGCTGAGCAGTGCTGACACAGAGTCAAGGCCTTTTCTGCTTCTCACCCCACCCCACCAGCGAGGAGGCTGGGGGTGCACAAGAAGTTGGGAGGGGACACAGCCGGGACAGCTGACCCCAGCTGACCAAAGGGATATTCCATACCATATGATGTCATGCTCAGCATGTAAAGCTGGGGGAAGAAGGAGGAAGGGGGGGATGTTCAGAGTGATGGCGTTTGCCTTCCCAAGTCACCGTTATGCGTGATGGAGCCCTGCTTTCCTGGAGATGGCTGAACACCTGCCTGCCGATGGGAAGTAGTGAATGAATTCCTTGTTTTGCTTTGCTTGCGTGCGCGGCTTTTGCTTTACCTATTAAACTGTCTTTATCTCAACCCACGAGTTTTCTCACTTTTACCCTTCTGATTGTCTCCCCCATCCCACTGGGGGGGAGTGAGCGAGCAGCTGGGTGGTGCTTAGTTGCTGGCTATGGTTAAACCACGACATTGCTGTAACCTAAACGCTAGCAAAATATGTTGTATATTATGCAACAATTAAATTTCTCTCCTGGTTTTACTTTTGGGGGTTTGGGGTTTTTTTGTTTGTTTTGGTTTGTGGTTTTTTGATTTTTTTTTTTTTTTTTTTTACAGTGACTCCCAATAAAAGACAATCTGACTAGGTCACATTAAACTCAAAATCGAAACACAAATCAACTCCACGGATGGTCTACTTTAATGCAGGGGTACTACACTGGTTCCTATCCAGTGGGAGAGGAGTTTCAACACAATCCACAATGAATTAAAGAAAATACATGATTCACTCAAGTTTCCTTAGATTTGAGAAAACCCATAAGCGTGCGGGAAGTAAACAGAGGTAACTGCCAAGATAAACAATGCCGTGCTGCATCCTGATTAGACTTAGCTCACAGTAAAAAGGACAAGATACAGGTTGAAGCTTGTAACCAGGATGATCCTCTCTCTCAAACCCACAGGGCTATAACATACACCTTGATCACGTATCTACAAAGCAAATGCTCCTGCCCTCCCACTTGCTACAGCAATTTTCTTTTGGTCTCTCAAATCCTACCTATGCCTCTTGCTCTTAGCTTGTAAAACCTAAACTTCTAAACACTTCTCTCATTTTTTTGTGGGACTTGGGACAACAAGCCGATCTGCTCTCTGAAACTACTGCCAACCTCCCCAGCCTCCTGCATTGACAAACACTGGCCTGAGGAACGGACTTTTCTCTTTGTGATTATGAACACAGTGAAGGTGCATCCAGCTTGCGTGCACATCCTACCAGGATAACCAACGCTGTTCCATGGATTGCATGTTGAATTAAACAAAGCCAGCTGCTGTAGAATTTACACACACACACACACCCCCTCTCTGTGGAAGAACTTACCCACCCTTCTGAGGGCATGAGAGGAGCTGTAGGAAGGACCTAGGTGACCATCGGCATTTGAGGGATTCAGTCTGCTCCCACACTATGGAGAAGGCTGGTTATCAGCCCAAATGAAAGAGCAACCCTGGGTTTAGCCTATCATCCCAGATGTGCTCACTAGCCAGGAGGAGGGTCATAGTGAGAGACCAGGTTTGATACTATAATGAAGATAAGGACTCTAACTTGCACGTGAATGTGTCCACATTTCTTCACTCCATTTTTTGCCTGGATTGGCCTCTGTTTTTAGAGTGCTTGCACACCAGGGTCACGTTACCCGGGGGGGGGGGGGGGAGGGGGGAGGTCTGCTCTTTGCCCATGGCAGTAGGATGCTCAGCATCTCCCCAGTGATGCAAATTAACAAGCTTTGCTGCCAACTCTTTGCCACAGTGCAAAAGGTTTGTGAAACACAGCTCTGTGTCCAGATTCATTGTTCTCCCACTCCGCTGTTGCTCAGCAGCGAGGAATATTCCTCTTGTTTCTTTCACAGTCACAAGGGCAAAGAGAACAGCAGCAGGCAGGTAAAGTGAATCTTTCTAAAATTGCAGATGAGCGTGTGTGAACCTTGCTCCAGTCCCTCCAAAGGCTCCCCAGTTAACCCAGTTTGACTCCCCACTGCAAAAGTGCCTGAATTTCTGTAAATCCTGCAACCTAGCAGGCCTTAATCACACCAGCCTAGCCTATGCAGTCATATCGAGCATCAGCTGGGAGAGGGCGTAAAGCCTCTGTGAGCATTACCTCCACTCCTCAGCAGCTGGACTGTCACTTTCTTCTCCATCCCATTACAGCTGAAGGGACAGGACAAAGCTGCTGGGGAAAAGGTGGTTGGATATTTGCCTACCTGTCAACAATAACAGAAGCAATTCACCGTGCAAGACATAGAAGACGACTCTACTTAATAACTGCTGTGGAAAAATGTAGAAGACGCAGGTGTGAGGGCTGTCCAGTGCAAACCACGAGGGAGGGAGCAAAGTTCTGCCCTCATTTCTGTCATGGTAACAGAGCAGGAAGGGAATAAGCTGCAGCAGCTGCCACCACCAGCAAAGCAAATGATCCCTGAATCATTTCACAGGCACCAAATGCTCCAGGAAGACTGGGACTTTACAGCCTTTCCTACAGAGGGACAGCAGCAAGCTTTTTCCCCTCACGGTCATTCACAAAGACAACAGACATGCAGGGGTCCTAGCACCCTCGAGGGAGGCTGAGCGCCTCCTAAAAGACCATCTGGATGCCACCAGCCATGTCACGTGTGCTCCCCCATCCTACATGGACCCGGGCTGCCGTTGCATGCAGAAGCTCTCTAGTTACCCTTTCAAAGGTCACCAGTACAGCACAGGTCAGAAGTTTATCCCATTTATGCCCTTTTCTGACAACTCCACTCATTTGCATTACTGAGATGTGTCTGCGCTGGGAAAAAGTCCAGGTGTCAAACACCATGGAATACTGAAACGGATGACATGAGTGTCCCATTTAAACCACATTTTTACAACCCTCTTTTTTGCCTGGCTTTTACATGCTTACAAGCCAAAGTTGTAGGCCCAGTTACTTGAATCTTTCTCAATGTTACTTGGGACAGAGATGTAAAAAAAGGGAGACAAGTCCAAAATATAACTGGGGGGAGGAGTATAAATCTGAAAGTCACACAACCACAAAAAACCCCCAACCAACCAACCAAAACCCACACACTACAACACTAAAGTTGCAGACACGCAATTTCATGTACTTTTTTCTGAATACCGTTGAGAGCTCTTGCAACCTCTCCCTTTCTAGAACTGTTCTGGGTGCATGTGGAGATATGCTAAGGTGAAAAATGAGCAAGGAAAAGAGACATTCCTTTTAGCTCAAATTTCTCTAGATACACATCCAAATGCCACATCAAGATACCAACTTCTGAACAGAAGAACACAATAATAAAAGCAACCTACGTTAATTACAAAGTTTTAAATTAGCTACAAAGAAAAAAGTTATGATAGTAAACACATCCTTGTGGGGAGTCTAGTTTAAGTAAGAACTCTGGAAAACCTTAGGTGAAAATACTGTAATCTTGCTCTGTAGTTCTATATAAACAAAAGATACCAGTGTACAACTAATTACATGATTTATACCAACTTTGATACAACTTGTTCCTTTCATAGAAGCATGCAGTTCAGAATTATGTAGTCATACAAAAATTGACCTTCACTCATTTATTCAGATTTCATATTTTACATTTATCATCTTAAAAGCGACAGAAAAGAAATATTTTTTTTTTTTACTGGATGGCTATTATTTCAATATGAAATTTAATTCAGTTAAGTAGTCATGAAAATTGCATTATCAACTTTTGTATGTTAGCTTTACTCTCATATTTTAATCAAAATATATTTTGCACTCAAAGTTAACAAATTCAGTTTAAAAAACCCATTAAAAAGAAATCAGTAAAAAAATCCCCTGGATCTGTAACAGAGAGATTTAATTGACTGTTTCCAGCTAAGTGTTTCCACCAAGATTTTAGAACTAGTAGATCTTAGTCTTTCATGCATATGGTGTATTCAAAGATACAAGAACCCTTTTCTTAACTGAAAATTAGCTAATGATCATTGAAATTAATTAGCTGAATCCACCAAAATGGAGAAAGTATCCTTTCCGCCCCCATAAAAGAACTGTGCTTTCAAAAGCTTTAAAACTTGAATAATGTGTAACCAGAAGTATAGCCAAGGACTTTAATTAGTTCAGCTGTCTTACGTTCTTTACCACTTGGGCAACAAAGGTGCTGCTCATGTTTTATTTAAATAGTTTAAATATATATTGTAGTAAGTTTTAGCACATTTCAAAAGTATTTCTAGAAAGAAAAAAAGCTAAAAGCATGGATGTATTTCTAAATAACAAACTATTATCCACTTGATTAACTCACTGCCTTGAAGAACAAAGCCCACCAGCTCCAGAGCTGGCCCAGACTGTGCAGTCAGAACAGAACGCCTGCATTGGTTGCTTTCCTTCTGCAACAAATATTTCAACGATAAGGACAAAAACGTGTTCTCTTGTTAACACAATGATTAAAATATTGAATATCCTCCAGATGTCAATTAACAGACATTACCAATCAAACACAACAGCCATAGCAAAGCCAAAATGCTGGGGTCTCACTATGCCCACTTAAAGGTACAAGTATAACATTGCAAATTTCCACAGTCCACACCTACATGGCATGACCTATTTTAAAAAGCCAGAACTTTTATCTGCACTGTAATACGCATCTCAAATCATTTTAAGGTTAAGAAAATGCCCCCTATCTACTCTAGGGTTTTTTTTTAAGTGTGTAAGATACTCACATATAAATGAACTTAAACACATAACCCACAAAAGCATCAGCTCATAATAGTCAATATTTTACTTCCTAACCTGAGAACATAAATAAATCATGTTATTTTATGTTGAATCTTCACAGAGCCACTTGAAGCAATGGACATTTTTAGTCTTTACAGCGTGAAAGCAAAGCTCATTGCCATAGACAATGGGAATAACATTAGTAGTTTCCTGCTTTAGACATTCATCAAGGTTTGTAACAAGGAAGTAGAAGTGAAGTTCAGTTGCTTTTAGAATATATTAAGGCAAATACACAGAACAACTGAATCTCTGGGCACTCCTCCTGCACAAAGGCAAATTCCTTGAATCAAGAACAAGATTATCTACACCCCCTACGTTGCTAGGATGAAAAGTGCTAGGACATAAGCCACCCAAGAAGAGAGCACAATGAAAATATTCCTGTCATGGTACACCTCCAGGAACTATGAAAATAAACGTTTTAATCACCTTCGCAAATCAGCAGATTCATCTTCCACTGTGAGATCTGTCTGTACCATCTCCTGTTTCAGTTCTCCGATTTCTGAGGCAATTGTGTCAATGAGCTAGAAAGGGACAAAAATAGTATGACGTCAAGTGAGTGGAAGAGGCGTGGTAAAGAAGCACGGGCAAGTTTAGTCACCAGAGATTACTCTTTTTTTTTTTTTTTTTTTTTAAAAATCGCATCCTATTTGAACTTCCCCTTGCAAAGGAAAAAGTAAGGGTTGAGGCCACTTATAATTGTTCTCGGAGGAAGAATAATTCCTGTTTTGTGCCAGTACAAAACCTTCCAGGTTGGCTAGCTTTTTTATTTAAATATATTAAACCTACAGCCTCAACATATTATACAGCAGCTTAAAAGAACTAAGTGATTTGATCCTTTGTGGCATTTACTTTCTCAAACAAAAAGAAAAAATATAATTAGAAGAGTTTCATCTGCAAGAGTTATTTCAGAAAGGACACTAAGGCCAGCATTACAATGTTGTGGTGGATGAAAAGTAACAAAGCAAGGAAACGGGCGGCTGCTTTTCACATTAGGTCTTGGACTGCACTTGAACAGAGCAACTCAATTAAAAGAGAGATGCCTTGTAACACTTCAGCTCAGGTGGAACACAGTCTTAATTTTGGACACAAGGGCAAGAACTCATTTTAAAATGGGCGAGATTAGCACTAGGGCTGTATCCTGAGAAACACAGCATTTGCTAGCCAGATGTCTGGGAAACGTTTTGTTGAGCAGAAACCAACTATGAAGTTTGCAAGGCGCACTGTCTTGGACATTCTTTGCAGCAACTGCATCAAGTTTGCTTGACACACCACACCATAACAGTATATAAACCCTGGCAGTGTTCCCCCTCTACTGCCTGTAGTGAAACCTAGTGAAAAACTTTGCAGTGATGCCATCTCCTCTACCACCACCCCCGCACCTCAGAGCAAACAAACAAAAACCCTGGCAGACTAAGTAAAAACAGCTTTCCAGTCCAGTCTTCACAGTCGCCCACAAGACACGACCCTGAGTCCCACTAGTGTTAAGTAGCTCAGTACAGCAGCATTTTCAGAAGATTGCAGGCAACATTTTCCTACTGTTTTATTGGAAGTTTTCCTCTACCTCAGAAACTCACACCCTCCTTTGCTGTGCAGCATTATTCTGATCAAGTCAAAAAAAGTTTCAGTCTCCGCTTACAACAGGCCAACTCCATTAAGCATACATTAAGTGAGAATGAATTACCACACACTACATCCATACCGTAGGCTTCTTTCTGTCAAGGTCGGAGCTCCCAGCCATACTGTACCACTGGCATTACAGTTTACAAAGATCTTCCACCGGCTGACTCTCAAACACCCCCTGAATCACCGCGGCAAGATGTGAGCAATGCCTTCCTGACCATGAGAAAGAGCAGCAGGAGGAACCCAAGTCGTACTGACGGAGCAGCCTCGCACCTCACTGCAGCACTCAGCACCCCTACGAAACAGCACCTCCAAAAAAGAGCCGCCGAGTGCCCTCCTAGGCACAGGTAAAATCATTCCTCCTTTTGCATAAGGGATGAATCCAGCCCCCACATTGGCTTTACACAGTGAAAAATACACATCATTGCTGTCGGATGAGCCTCACTAGAAAGCCATTGCATCATCATGCACGTCTGACAGTGGTTATGGGCAGCAGCATCACCTTAGAGGGAAGCTTTGACCTGGGTGCTCAGAGAGCAGTACCAGGCTCTAGCCAGTACACAACTGACTGCATCTTGCAGATCACACTGCTTTGTTTTCTCTCTTTTAAAGCCTCTACCGCCTTAGCATCATCATCCTTAATACATTTATTCTTGTAATCCTCTGAAATGCAATATAGCTGCAATTCTCACCGACCTGATGGAGGGGGAGTTTCATGCTATGGTGTGCTGCCCCCAAACGGCAAGGTTCCACTTATTCCCTCGGGCTGGCTTGGCTGTTCATCCAGCCCTGTTAGCTGGTTCAGCTTGCTAAAAAGTTGGAAGACTTTTTCACTTTGTCTTTTGGTTAGATTTCTGCTGGCTTAATGACCTGAACCTAATCTCTGACGGGGTCAGACAAACTCCAGAGCAGACACCAGGAAACAGAGGACAGCACCAGGCTGCCCCTTTCAGGAAGGGCACTAGATCCTATCAGCCCAATGTGAAATCATGCCCTGTTGCTCAGCCACCCCAGCAAATAGCCCAGGGTTTTGGGCTGTTCATGCTGACCTTGGAACAGAGAACCTATGCCCTGGTTTAGGCACCCCAAGCTAGCCAATAACTGGATCAGCCACCCTAAACTCCGCAATCTGACCAGGACACCTCTGGAATTCAGCCCACTCAGGTCTTCCAGCTGTCTACATAGTAGCAGGAAATATGCTTTTGGGCTGACACTTGCTAATGAAAACAGTAACTACCAGCATCTACAGGGAATAAAAAGCTGCACACCCCTATCACGCACTGTATTTGGTGTGGGTGTGTGCACGTGACGGTCTAAGAAACAACTCCCAGGATATTTAATCAAAAATTTTTCTGTTTAAAGTAACACCTGAAATTATGATAAGCCATGCCAAGATTTCAAGTCAACCATTAAAAGAACGGAATTCAAATAAATTTTTTCATCACGTGGATTGCTGTTCAGGTTTTAAAGAAAAAGAAAGCAATTGATCTATGGAAAGTCTCTGGCTACAAACCTAAACTACAGCTGATGTACTTAACCAATTTTTTTAACAGCAATCCTTCTGTACAGTAATCCTTCTGCACCTGTAAAGTAGAGAGATCCACTAATGCAGTTCAATAGCCAATTAATTCCACACAGAGAAGCTGACTACAAGTGTAAAAAGACAGAAAAATTGCAGTTGTCTTCCAAGCTAAGCAGTAGAAGGGGAAGGATCAGCTCTACTAGGCCTAAATCTCTGATGAGCAATCCATTACAGTCTCTAGCTACAATAATCACTCTTAAGCTATTCAATTAGTTTCAAGCACGAATGTGCCTTCTTAAAGTTAGTTCTGAATAACTAATGGCATTCTAAAATACTGACACAATGGATTTCTTGTTATTTGTATCCAGATGTGTGAAACACAAGTTAAAAAACCCTAATAAATATATGTTCAGAAAGAAATACACAGTTTGCCATTTTTAAATAAGGAGCGTGACAAGTATAGAGAAAAAATGGAGCACACCTTTGGTGAAAAAAATCCATTCCAGATTTAATTATAGCCTATCAATTACTTAAATCAGGATTTCCTCTTCCTGGATTAACATCACATTTCATAACTGATGGTGCTTCACAGTGGAACATACAGCCAAGGGGCTTGCTTTATTATAAAGAGAAGTTCCAATGCCAAAACAGAAGCAAAAAATATTAATTTTTAAGTACCTGCTGAATTTCCCCAGTCTTCATTCATTATTATGTTTGCTAAGTGCAATGAGGTAGTCGAACACAACCATACAAGTTGTTACTGCTAAATAAGATACATACTGCTGATGCAAGTCTTACTATGTCTCTACCGCTTTTGCAGCCTTCTTATCCCTTCCAGTTCTGCTGAAGCTTTTCATTTTGGTTCCTTAAAACAGCTCATAATTGCTCAGCACAGTCTTCTGTTCGCTTTTTTTACTCCCTTATCCTTCACACCTTTACCTACATCTTGGCATACATCTTACCACTTCCCTGCCCTATATTTTCTGTCCTCCATTCAAGAGCAACATGTTTCAACTTAGCCCCTTTTTCAAGTACGCAAACATGACTTGCAAATTTTAATTTACTTCAGTACCGGGAAATGGAACTTTTAGATTAAGAAGTAGATGGACTTAATTTAAGGCAGTATCATTCTCTTCCCAGCCTCACTGGGCACTACGTTTCCACCTTTCATATTAGCCTCCAAACAGTAGGTTTCTTGGATGAAATCCTCCCAGTCTCTCTGGCAACTGAATGAGTAAAATGGAATTCATTCTCTGTCTGCTGTGAAGTTTCTAGTATTTTCAGATCTCCTAACCTCCCAACTGCTCCAACAAGGTAGCATGCAGCCCTTCCTTGCTGCAGCAACTCTCTGCCACTGTTAAAACCTTTCCGAAGTTGCACCTGAACACAACTGAGAGTTGAATTATTGCTTGAACTGACCAGATTACAGCCTTTTCTCTTTTCCCACCAGATAGCCACAAAGGCTCTGACACTGTCTGTGGAGTCATGAACGCAGACACATCAGGAACAGAACTGCCTTATGTGCTTCATCCTGCAGTAACAGCTAAAAAATTAACTTTTCTAATGGATGAAGCAAGGCTCAGTTTTTAGTTTTAAATCACAGCATTTCCCAAAGATGCTTCCTATTCACTGTGAGAGCGTGAAGTTTTTCAAGCACCAAGTAGTCATGAATATGAGCAATTTAGCCAGCTGTAAATATATTAGAGCTTCCTGTCACGGCTTGCCTGGAGCCATCTCAGAAGGAAGGCACCACTAGTCAGCTACCAGCATGCAACATGAGTCAGCACCTGGAGTATCATTATAGATGGCAATTGATTCACAATGATCTGCAACTATATTTGACCATTTAAAATATGAACTCATGATGGAAATCACTACGTGAAGCTCAACATGTTATTAAACACTATTCAAGGATTTAATCTGTTAATGAAACAGACGTACTGTAGATAAGAGCTCTGCCGCATGCGATATTGAATACGGTCAGCAGAGCAGCCTTTTCATTGAATTAGCAATGTAACTCTACTCCAGCGCTACATGCACTAGTTGCCCCATCTGATCACCTGTTGCAGGGCCTGACAGGGGGATCAGAAAGGGCCCAGGGAGAGCGCGAAACCAGAGGAATTACCCCCACCCCCAGCTCCTTCCATTGCACAGAGCATGCTAAAACCTAAGGAAAAAAAAAAAAAAAAATCACACAAGCATCTTAAAGCCAGTCAATCTCAGAATAATCAAGCTGAAATTGACCATCTATTCGTTTTTCAAGGGATTATCGTCAAACCACCCAAAGGGATTATGTCAGCTCTGCCTGGCAACAGATGTGTCTCTTTCAACAGCCTTCCTTCAAATGTCAGCTGTTTGCTTAAGATTCAAGCAGAGCAGGAGACAGACTGCTCGGCAATCCCCTGGCTTCTTCAAAGAAATCAACCATCCATACAGAGAAGCTGATCAGGAATAAGGGGAGGGCGAGTCAATGCTCCACCCAACTCTCAAAGTCTACCCGACATTTACTTTCCCTGGACCTGCACTTGAGGAAAGGCAGGGAGCTGAGATGCCTCAGGAACAGTCCCAGGTAGCAGTCTGCAGGCTGGCCATGGGAAGTCAGCCTGATGCTGACTGCACACCCCACCACAGCAGCTGCAGCTAGTGGATTTGTGCGTTAACAACTTGTAGAAGCTGTAAAGAAGGCAAGGGGGAGATTTTGGCAGCTGGTTGGAGGTATGGGGGCACCAGCTATCACAAGAAGCAGCATGGGAAGCATGTGCATCTGCTTCAAAGCTAGAAAGGGGAAACGGTAAGCAAAGTGGAGCAACCCTCTGTTACATTAGCAGCTGCTTTTGAATCATAAGCTGCCAGCACCACAGCCCAGACTTCTTTCCCTGCAAAACTTCCTATACTGGTAACTGCACAAAAGCTAAGCTGCTATTCCCCATGAACCAGCTGCTAGACATGACAATGAATCAGCTCTGCTTTAAGTAGCTCCTCTGCATGGGCAACATCACCTTAGTCTTTGCACCCACAAGATCAACTGTAGCCATAAAGAACCACAGTAGTAAGTGTGCCCTGTTCTCTGACACATCTAGAGAGATTAAATGGCTCACAGGCCAACAGTTTGCACAACAAAAAGTTTTTCAGCATCTTTCCCTAAAAAGTATACCATATGAGGAGCCCTCCACAGAAGCATCCATGGGCTTTCAGCCATCGCCTCAACACCTGCCTTGCTGTGTTGCTATCTGGCTGTTAACTGACTTAACTGTGTTAACTGGCTTCAACCAGAGTTGGGGGGGGGGCGGGAAATCACGAAACACCTCCCTCCCAGAAAATAAAATCTCTAGGCACTACAGCAAAGAATTCTAATCCAACTTGTACTAACAGCACGATAACATGCTCAAAAATTCAAGCTGACGCTCCACACTTCACACTACCATTTCATATATCAGTTTGACCCTGGAAGATGGATCTACAATGCAAAGGAATTTAAACACTGTATAACCTTCCTACACGGCAGTTCCTTGGTTAGTTCTTTTGTTTACTTATACCTAAAAGCTAACCATGGCAGCATGTTTTCTCATGCTTTCCAGTATCCAATTTATCTTTGGAAGTTATTTGTAGTTATTTTTGTATGGCTGCCACGTTCAGCCTCTTTAACACAACTGCCTTTTACACCTTTGTCTGGGAAAGGTACTTGCTTATGTAAGATTAAAGTTCTTGAAAACAAATATTTTAAAACAGGCTTTAACTTATAAATGCTTTAAATCAGAATAGCATAAGGCAAGCACTGCAGAACAGTTTTATCTTGAAGATGTTGTAATCTTAATGCTTTTTAATTTGTATGTCTGCCTTGAAGAGAACTTGTAAGAAACTGGTCCTTCCTGAGAGGAATTTTTCTTGTTTAGTGATTTTTTTTTTCTTTTTCTAAAGAGTACTTAAACAAAATGGCACGTTTCAAGCAGTCTTATGCTCACATTCTGTTCTACAGGCCAAATTTCTTGGGTATGCTACATATCCTCCATGACACAAGGCAGTCTTTCCTTAGTCTATGAAAAGTCAGTACATCCTGGACAAGGAAACTAGGTCAAGTGCTGAGCATCAAACCTGAATATGACCTACAAAGTCCCCCAGAACGGGACACACTCCACAATCGAACTGTGACTCATCAGCTACCAGCATTTATCTTTAGAAAAGCCTGCTTGAAAGGAAGTCTTCTGTACATTTGCTTTCAAACTACGCCTCTACTAGGATGGATCACATGTAGAAAGTGTATTCAGTAAGTGTTTCTGTCAGTTGTGAACTAAATTACTCACAAATAATTCTTGACATTATTCTAGTAGTGCTAAGTCTCTATCTTACCGAGTACTGACAAAGAAACTTGTCATTACTAAAACATTTATCTTTAGGAATAAAAACCTCTTTTTTTTCCTTCAATAAACTGCCAACGTTTTCTGCAAATGGCAGCTAATTTTCCTTAAATTCTTTTTCATGTTAAAGAAAGTTACCCTTCTCCTGATTTAAAAAGAAAAAAAAGTCTTTTGGAGTTGCATCATTTGGGTATTATTGCAATTAACTGACACATACTGTTACAACAGCACCTGACAAATTATTTTCTATCAAATAACATGAGGTGTACTCATGATTTTATGACATCATTTCTGAAGTATTTAGGATCAATGAAACTTCTGGTTATTATACAGCGTATGTGATGCTTGCATGATTAGCATTATACAAGATGAGCTGCTAATAATATGTTTCTACAAAGTGCAGGAAGGATCCTGGGTGTGTACCATTATTAGATCCAACCCTGAGAAAACAAGCAGCAGCAGAAGGCTGCCTTCTTCTTAGCAGAAGGCTCAGAACATTTGCATTCTTCAAACAGATTTCTCTAGTCACGAAGAGCGCGATTCCCATTTTGCTGAAAATAATGGGAAAACTCACCCATTGGTTTCAACAGACTTGAAATCAAGACTATAAAAGGCAGTTTCCAAAGCGGAATACAATTGAAGTGGTCGGATGTATTTGCCAGAGGCCCCTGTTAGTGTAAAACAACATACACGAGCCCCAAAACTTAAAAAGTAATCTGAAGAAATCTGTCACAGATTATTTGGGACTATGAAACAGATATTACCCTGCTATACTACAGAAAGAAGAGGTTTACATGAAAAGAAATGTGTTTGAAAGTATGACATCTTCTCAGGTGGTGAATTATTTAACAGTAAAAAAAACCCAAATCAAAAGGAGACCTTATATAACATGATAAATAGCCTTTTCTGTGACTAATGTTTTTCCTTTGGAATTTATTTCTGATAAAGCACTGTTCTGTAAGTTAAAAAGAAACTACAATACAACCACTGTAAACCCAAATAATAATTGTGACTCAGACTGCATAAATTCACACAGCAGCCCAGTACAGTATTCCCTAACTAAACCTATCCTAAACATTAGATTGCCACAAATACCCATGTACTATAACTGTTTACATTCTTAAAATCCATGAACTAAATAATGAAATGCAAACATCTTAAACCACAACGTTTCCTTTCATAATGTATCACACTATGCTTATTGTCAACTGATTCTTCATTCAACAAGACCGATCTCAGCTTTTAGAAGCTGGCAGGGGTGACAACGTAATTCCTACATACAGATCACAAACATAACTCATCGCAGCTCCCCAGCACTCTCTCACCGGAGCACATACATTCCATTTTTATGTTTTACATCTTTCAGGATGTCATATAAGCAGCAAAAATCAGAGCAAGTGTGTTCACAAGAAGCAACACGCTCCCAAGGAGCTACAGTCACCTTTCTGAAGCTGCTCTGTCTACACATGCATCACTGCTGTGTGTCAGGGAAAGCACATGCCCAGGACCAGACACAGACTGGTGCCTCTCTCAGAAGCCCAGCATAGCTACAGGTCGTCTTATTCATTCAGCTCATGAAGGGTTTCCCAGTCCCAAGAGGACAAGTGGCTTTGACTTGATGTCTGTTTCAGGACATTTTTAGAAAAATCATTCATCCATCACCGCATGGCAACTGAATTCCTATTTTTTGTGTTGAAACATAAATAAGCTTGTACAGAGAATTAATGAAACTGCCATCTTTCTGAGAGCGCATTGAAAGAGTCAGCCAAGGTGACCACTGCAGAATGTTTCCAAGCCCTGAGATTTACAACAGCAAAAGAGGAAAAGGTAAGATCAGTGCTTCTAATCTGGCAAGGGAACACGGGCTGAAGTTAGCAAGGATCAGTATCAGACTGGACAAATGAGCCTCAGCACTTACCACCCCCCCTTCCTGCCAGCATCTCATTTTTCATTCTTTCTGGAGACCTGCATCCTCTTTGGCATCACATCTTTTCCTTCCTGTTTTGATAAGCAGAGCGTAGCAACCCTCAAAGAGCACCCTGTGTGACAAGGTGGCAAAGCGCCAGAGACAAGCCAAACCGGGAATGCTATTTCTGGACTTTTCCAAATGTCTGAATACAATTAAATATTTTGATACGTGGCTGCAATTTCTGGTTATTTTGCACAGTGAGCTATGAATTCCCAAGACCACTAACATTATTCAGTGTCTTATTCATCAGTAAGCAATGAAGTTTTAGCTGATGTTTGATTATGGAACAGAAAAGCTTTAGTGGTGTAAAACCTCTGATGCCAGTTCAATAAAGACTGGAACATTTTGATGAGAAGGAAGATGGTTCAGTAAAAAGGATGTTTGTCAGAGACACATATTCAGTTCCTTGCTTTACCAGACTCCCTCTGTAACCATTGGCAAGCTATTCAGTCCCAGAATTACCCAAGCCTAACTCCATCTTTGCTTCATTTTTACTACTTGCTGGCTCTGAGCCTTCATCAACTGCAAGGTACAAAGACTCCAGAGAATT
Source organism: Aptenodytes patagonicus (assembly GCF_965638725.1). Lineage (NCBI taxonomy): Eukaryota > Metazoa > Chordata > Aves > Sphenisciformes > Spheniscidae > Aptenodytes > Aptenodytes patagonicus. Next base: position 132,189,150 of record NC_134951.1, on the reverse strand, counting down.
TAGCCTATAAAACTGTAGACATTCGCTCTTTGTCAAAATGAGGACAATACTGTTTTCCTGGTTTAATAACAAACAGTCGAAAGAATGAACGTGAAAAAACTAAGAGATGGTTAGAAGCTACAGCAATAGGAACTATTTAAGAACCAGAAATAAAAGTAAAGTTGGAATTTCCCACTAGTATTTGTCAATGAATTTTCTCGTAAATGCTGCTCAGAACGGTAAGATACTCTTTATGAGGATTTAAGTGCCCTGAGAAACTGCATGCCAGCATGCTAAAGGATTCTTGGGCAACTGTAAAGTAACAAGCGCAACACAAGAGCCATATGCAGAAGTATACTACATAGTCTGTGCATCTGGGAGAGCATTCTGAAGTACAGGTCAGCATGGGTAAAAGGCTATATCTTAATTACTGGGTCTCCTAAACACAGACAGACAAGGCAAATTAAAATAATGTAAACTGAAAAAATCTGATGTGCCAAGTGTTTTCTTTGCTCGCCCGTCCAGCTGCAGCAAATGTAACTTCTTGCCACAATTTTACAAATGTGGAGGAATACAAGAAGGAGAAGGTAATTTCACTGTACACACAAGCGCACACACACAGAACACTGGGTACACTACACACAGGCTGGATACACTGACTACCTGCAGTTTCCAATTCGACACCAGAGGTTCAGAACAGTGGTCCAACAGTGCAACTTCCCGGGGATGGTGAGAGGTCTGAAAAGGTAGCTTTGAGGCATCTTTTATTCCCACTATTCTTCAGGCCATTCCCCTGCCAGGCTGTCCTTAGTTAGTTTCTTAATTGACAATGCTTCTTACGGCCTTAAGAGTCTAGTGTCTTGAAATTGCTCAGGCATACTGCATTCCTAATCATTTTGAGTAACTACAACCATGATATCATGAACAGGAGGTGCACAAAATAGCTATCCTAGCATTTATTTTCCACACAAGAATTACTTACACAAGGAGATACCAAAGGACTGCAGAAAGTTACACAGGCACTTGCTTACAGTCCCACTGACATCATGACTCCTTCAGCACATGTGTAAGTGACAACCTAGAAATATTCCTCATAAGTGAGACAGTTTCTTGCTATGATTTGAAAATATGACCATTCACCCTATACGTCTGTGGACTGCCATCAAACAAGGTCGATGCTTGCATTTACGAGATACGAGACATAACAAAAGTGTGTTGCAAAACTGAGAAGCAGTTCCTGTCCCCAGAAGACCCTGTTTATTGCTGACCACGTGAAGCTCTGGGCAAACCAAAGAGGAAAACACACTGTCCCTGCAGCACTGGTCAATTGTTTTCTAAAGATTAGCCTGGTAAGATTGCCTTAAGAAAACATGCAACACATGAAACAAACACTTCAATGTATATGCGTGTCACTACAACAGTACTATGAAGCTGGTCCTACACGCTGCATTGGTGGTCATTATAGCTCTCCGTGTACTAAAGGCACCAGCCACCACTTGCGTGGTTCTCCTTTGCCTGTAGCCTATCATGAGTGTATTTATCATCTGCTAGAACACCCACCCCCACCCCTTATCCCCCCAAGCATTAGGGTCAGACTCAGGCAGCAGAAGAACGACATTTCTGTCCCAGAGGAACAGAGGGAATGGAAACAGCAACACCTGAAATGCGTGGCATGGGTCCCCCGAGGAGAGCGCAGTGTGCTAGGAGCAGCGGAGGAGGCAGGAGCTAGGAACAGTCAGTAAAGTGGCAGCTGCTTGCCACTAGTCAGAGCTTTGGCTCGTCAATCACATTTGCTGCAGTACTAGAAAAAGAAAAGTAGTATGCTTTTTCTTAATGTAAGCTGAGATGGCAGCAAGTATTAGCATCTTTCACTGGAAGAAGCTACAGCAGGCGATGAATATTCTCGGGGAAGGGAAGCGATCAAGGTAAGTTAATTCAGTGCTCAGAAGCACCTGTAAATTTTGATTGCTCCTTAGAGCAAAGCCTTGCCCAGCAAGACAGCCACTGTGACCCTAGCGTTACACAAACAGCAAAATTCTAGCGCAGAACAGACAAATTCAACTCTGTTGTATCTAACCCTGATCCCAAGCTGGTCTATATGACACTTCACTCTCTTCCTCACATCAGAAAAATACACATATCTTCCTGGCCAGCGGTAGGACACCACAGTTTCATAGGTCAGCGTACTTTCAATACGTTGGCACTGCCTGGAGACTATTCTCCCTGTCCTGCTCCCTAGAAGTACATGGTGTTCACAGCTGTACTCACACAGTGCACACGAAGGCTTTGTTAACTACATTTCAGATCAACTAATCCTTTTTTCCAGAACAAAATGTTAACTACAGCCGTCTCTACAATTAACTTCAGCACTGCCTCCAGACCTCCTCCACTATACATAAATAAAACAGTTAATGGGATTCAGTCATCTTCTGAAAACCATACTGATAACTCCTACTGCACCTCTGCTTTTTGTGATGCCAACCTGAAAGATGACAGTTCTCCAAAGTCTCTCCGCTGCATAAAGTCTCTCTCTGTCGTATAAAAAGACCAAAACATTCCCACATTCCCCAAGAAAACAGTAAGCTCACTGCAGCCCCGAAAGCCCTCCAACTGATCCCCCAAAGCCTTAACAAACCTCACATAGAACAGGAGGCAGAAGAGAGGACACAGTGACCCATGCTTACTTTTGCAGTGTGATTGTTCACGCCTAAGCTAAGCTACTACTGCTGAGCAAATCTGGGGGCCAATCATGCAAGTTAACTCTGCAGGAAATACTGGGGAAAAAACAAAATTAAGTCATCAAGTTTAATCCTTGACAGAAGTTCCCAGAGACAGAGCAGAAGTGAAGATGATCACAGAAGATGCACAAAACCTAATGACGGCAGGCAGCCAATCTGAAGTACATCCTTTCTCATGCAATTCTCAAGGTTCCATTTTCCAGCTGCAATGAGATTACCGGGACAAAAATCAGATATTGACGTGCAGGGAAAAATGCATTTCTAAAGAGTTCCAGGGAGCATTTGAAGGTGCTTCAACTGAGGGCTCTACCTCCCTGCAGCTCTGAGCACCACCTCAAGTCTGGAGAGGCCTCCGCCCATGCCTGTACTCCCAGGTGTTTCCCAGGGGCATTAGGAGCACCCTAATTGTTGCACCCTGCCTTCCTGGCCCCTTTCATACATTGCCATGCATTAGATCTGTTCCGTGATGGAATGGGATTGGAGGGAGGCAGAAGGGCTCTCACCCTAAACATATTTCTCACTGGAACATGCTGTATTACGTGTGCTGTAAGCCACGTGACATCTCAAAACAGCCCCCAGAACACAGAAACACTAAATGGAATTATTTCTGTTTTCTCTCTATAAGCACGTCCATGCCAGAACAGAACTATTAGCTCTCAGTGCCCGTATCATCAGGAAGCTGGGCTGAGTATCTTATAGGAGGAAGCATTAGACTCCTTTAAAGTATGTAGGCACCCAAAGACAGAGACATCTGCCTTGCTGGATTTTTGAGAGTATGGTGTGAGCTCAGCACCAGCTTCTTGTTAATTTCAAACAAGATGCACTTAGGCTTTAAAAAAAAAAAACAACCAAACAAAACCCACAAGAAAACCAAACCCACCAAAACTCAAAAAGGACTGAAATATACATTGAGAATACAAATGTTGTTTTTTTGTGAGTGTTCAGATTACACACAAACAAGGAGCCCGCACCAATTTTTCTTAAAATAGTCAAGGAAATGAAACCCATTTTCAATCCAATAATGGAAATCATAAACCTGTACCACAGCTTTAAGCTACACAAATCCAGTTTATTAAAGCTCTAGTAATTTTATGCCTATGCATAATAAAGCTTATGTTCTCAGCATTAGCAGCAAAGAAAGCCACAAGCTGTTTTACACTGAATATTCTATTCAGTGTACAGAAGAACAATACACACATGAAATATCTGGATGGTAATCTAACCACAAATACTACCTGTAAAAAGAGATGCTCAATGAAATGCTTCCTATTTTACAGAAAAAGCTTGCTACGTATCACAGACTATACTGCACATCCCGCAGCACTCGTCTCACATAAAATCATGTGCTTTATGTTCTGTATAAATATCCCATTTACCTTAAAGAAACTTCCTCTTTTGTCCAGACAACAGGCTTTCATTGTCAAAGACGACATCTTCCCTGGGAAGACTCCACTGTATGCCTTCAACTCCTAAAAGTAGAAACATTTTTTTAATGGTTAGTCCAGGCTGTAGGAAATTCCTTTCTAAGCCACAGAAACAGTCACGACAAGCCTTCTGCCAAAACCCTTTCCGTCAACAACATGGTGCCATTTATTTCCTACCCGAGTCCTTACATATCCCTTTAGTCTATTATTTTTCCATAAATTGTTTCAAAAAGACAGTGCTACTCAGAGTGCCATGTTTCTCCCTTCTCTTCACTGCTGATCTGAGTAGATTTTAATGTGCTCATTAAAAAAGAATGCTAAAACATAATGATTGCTTTGTTTGTTTGCTTGAGCTCAGCGTGTAGTACAAATAGAACAAAATGTTAGATGTCACTACAATCCGCTCTCAAGTATTACAGTATTAATGCAACTGACCGGGAGGGGGTGGGGAATCAAAAGTAACCCACGAGGGAGAAAACATATTACCATGAATGTAAAAAACAACAAAAAAGGCAACCCACACACACACAGAACAAACCCCAAACACCCCCAAAAAATCCTGCTTGAAGTTCCTAAAATGCAATTAAGTCTTCTGAAAGTCATGTCCAAGTGAGAAACTGAAGATGCAGTTAGGAAGAAGCTGCATTTTCCACTATCAGGTAAACAGAATGAATGCTTTCACACCCAGAAGAATACAATAACGCATAGCTAGAACATGAGCACATAATGAGAAATATCATGGGGGTGATCTCCAGCTGATTAGTAGAGCTCCTCTCAAGTCACAACCAATTCACACCAGTAATTTGGAAACAAACTTCTGAACTAAACAGGAGCCAAGTTCCATGACTAAAAAGTCCTTCTAGGATTTTTAACAGCGAGTTTATAATTGCATTTAAATATCCTAACTCTTCTCCTCGCTCACACATTTACTGACCACATGGTAGGTAGTTATGTTGGAAGTTCCAGGCACCTAAATGGCAAATATTGCAGGTGCAAAACATTATAGAGTAAGATAGCAGCAGGCTTTTGATTTGATACAAGCAGAAATTAAAACATAAATGGCAGGGAGCAGCAGTGAAAAACAAGTTTAGCGGCATGGCTGCAGATGGAGTTTGAGCAAAACAAAGCAGCTGGGACAGAAAATACAGAGTTAAAAAAAAAACCAACAAGCTTGACACATCCCCCCCTCCCCCGCACACACACACACTTCCGCTTCCCTCTAACGCCTTATCAGAGGGCATCGACAAGGGTAAGACAGACCAAGGAGGAGCCTAAAAGAAAAAAGGGTTAAATGAAAAGCCCTGGCAAGCACAAGTACTGGAAAAGGGTGACAAGTAGACACACGAAAAAAGAAACATTTTCTCTTGGTTTTAACATGTAGCAGGAAGCTTCAAATTGTTCACCCTGTTTGCAGAGGTCATACCACAAGAGCGCTAGAAAAGGTTACATTTTTCCACTTAGATTCTGGTTAAAAAGCAGCCGTGCCGGGAAGCTCAGGAACCAGCCTGTTTTCCAGGGAGAGTTTGCAGACTTTAGAGGTTGAAAGAAAAATCCCGAATTCTGCATTCTTGCGAAAGCCAAACACTAGAGGATGACCAAGAGAAGACAAAAAACAGCAATGGGGAAAAAAAACTAAAAAAAACCCCCACCAAACAACCAAACTTTCTTTGTAAATCAGCATATTTAAAGGAATACATTCCTGATGAGGCTCTAAAGCATTGTGATCGACATTACTTTACTTAAAGTCTGTCTAAATAACTTGATTGCACCAATCCATAAGAGATTGAAGTCCAGTGGAGAGGGTGGGTTTACAGGTGCTATTAAATCAGCTGAGCTCTGTGTCCTCATTTGCCACATGCACAAGGGTACAGAACAGTTGTTCTACTCTGGGGAGCATCAGACATTTTAAAGACCTTTGGTATTTGATATTGGCTATTCTAAACAATTTAAAGGTTGCCATATAACAAGAGTTTTTTAGTTATAAAAGGCTTTTATTTCAATGAATTCTGAAAAGGGAATTTGCAGCTGAAAGACTTAAGGTGGAGGGAGACCCAAGAAATCCAAAAAGGAATTAGAATAAAAATTCAATTGTCCAAGCTGATGCTATCCTCTTAATGACAACAGCAAATTCAATTCCACAGGAAAAAGCCCAGAGATTTTAAAAGAGTTACATCAGAGATTTATGAGCAAGATCATACAGTTGTATTTGCATCTCTAGTCTCTCAGTCTTTAATCATTCCATTTGCAAACAATGACCCCCCTTCACAGGAAATCTAATGTTTAATTTTTTTTTTTTTTATTTTAACCATGAGGATGTCTGCATGCAATCCTATTACCAAAATAAGACCATGCCAAGATTTTTACATCCATCTTATTTCAAAAGAGAAGTTTATAAGTTTCCACGCTCAAACATACAGAAGAATGCAAACATACAAATACGCAGTTTGCCCTTCAAAGAGCAGTATGACTCTAAGTCAGAAGAAAGCCTCAGACAAGACCACTGCTTATTTTGCTTATAAGAGGTTCTGAAGCTCTAAACTTTTCCATGGCTGCTATTAGCCTCAGCTGAGCTGAAGCCCTTGCTCTTTCTCAGCTCTTTACATAGCCAGAGAATCAATCCACGCTACCCCTTGCGGTTACAGTGTAATTTCAAACTGACTTAGGGTAACCTAAATACTGTTCTATGTTTGAGTGGTTTTTAGTATTTCTGATTAAAATCACCACAGTGAGAAACACTGTTGGTTTTTTTGCGTGGTGGGGTTTTTTGTGCATGTGCTTTTTTTAGGCCACCCAATATGCAAATAGACACTAAGACCCACTGGTAAAATGGAGGGCCGGGGGTGGGTGCAACACTCCAAAAACTGAGGGTGGGCCCCTACCTGTCTCCCACCTCAGAGTTCAGAGGTACCTCTACACAGCGCACAGAAACAACTGCAGAAAACCAAACCTACCGTTGGGAGGTTTCATTACTCTACACAGCTGTCCACATCCGATGCTTATTCAGATCCAAAACAGGCTGAAAAACCACCGCTCTGAAGTTGTCTTTGTTGAGTTTGGACAGTATGAGGCTGTCAGAAAGGAAAAATCTGCCTTCTTTGATTGGGAAGCCGGGTGGAGAAAGACGGCAAAGCATGTTGTATTCCCTACATACCGGAGACAAGCATTTTCTCCTTCCTCTGTATTTTAAGGACTGAGGCAGAGAGTCTAGATAGATGTGCTTAGACATTGCCTGGGTGACCGCTCAGAAACCCATCTGAAAATGTCATCAAGCTGCAGGAGCCAATTCACTGCGTAATTCACGTGACCTTTTGTCTAGCCATCTGGAAGGTAGCCTTTTCTGTGTTTAAGCGGTCAGTATTTTACCTACTTAGCAGTCTCCACAGCTCTTAGCTCTCAGAGGGTAGCAGGTGCTAGACTACTGCCTGCTGCTCTGATGTTTGGGTGGCTCCCTTACAGCAGCGCAAGTCTCTCCTGTAAGCAGCGCTGTCTTCCCACATCTCTTCAAATCCAGGACAAAGCTCACATGTGCAAAGGACAAGACAGGGCAGGGAAAAGGAATGATTTGTCTGCTTGGCAAGTTTCTCTGAAATGCAATGCTACTCCATGGATACTGACACCCATGCAAGCTGTACATTTCAAAGAAACTGGTGCTTTTCATCATCTTTCTTCCATTCATTTCTGGTTTTCATTTACACAGGAATGCCAGAGCACCATTCAGGCACTTGGACTTAACAGAGACTTCTGACTTCTTGTCAAAACAGCTCCTACGTTCCTCCCTTTCCTGCAATTTTATTTGGTATTTTATATGTTCTTATACCTAACTGTAGTAGTGCCGATCACTGTCTTCCTAGACTTTTCAGGATCCTTCCCTTTAATCCTCTCATTCCAATCATGCTTTTACAAGGCAAAACATCCCATTTTCTTTAGCTAAAAGTCCCAGCAAAGATGAGACAGTCTGCGTTCCTCCCCTGCCACAGCGATCTGGGGAACTTAAGTCCCTGCCTACAATCCTTCTTACCCCACCTCCGCTCGGTTTCCTAAGGAATTGAGGCTATACGACTGCACCAGCTTTCTGTTCCTTAGTTCCCAACTATGATTTTTTGATCTCTTGGCCAACCTAACAAGATCCGACTGAAGAAAAAAAGTCTCTGTTTACAAATGCTGACAAAAGGATAGAGGGAAGTGACTCCGTTAATGCTATCACTGAAGGAAGAGGAGAGATCCGCAGCCTTCCTTTTGCTGGCCGACCAACAGAATCAGAACCCACTTTTTTGTGTTTTAAGCCTAAATTATCCCACTGAAGGAACTGGCTGTCCTCTTTCATTCTCAATCGGTAAAGGCCACACAACCACTGAGCACAGACACTCACAGAAACTACTTTAGGCAAACAAAAAAGGGTTTTACTATTCTGCAGCCAAGGAAGAACAGGAGAAAACCTCAAGTCCAGACCTTAGGTATAAACTTACATAGTGCAGTATATAAGGGGTGCGGTAGAGGAGCTGAAATACAATCCCTACTGTCTCATAACAGAAATGCATGGAAGCTAGGTAGAGCCTATGTACTTGAAAACCTATAGTGAATTAGCATCATATTAAAATCAAATTATAATATCAATTTATAAATATATAGTGTTAAAAAAATACAATTCAGTGAACACATTTTCTGGTGGGTTAAACTGCAAACCAGAAACAGGAAGGATAAATACATTTTACTTCTTTTAAAAATGTGAAAAAAAATACTTCCAAAATGCAATCCTACACTTGAGAATATGCTAAGAAATATACAGAGAACTTCAGATTTTCAGCAAATTCAAGCATCCTCATGCATTGCATTTTCCTGTTCTCCTAGCACATTTGCACTACCCCATGGAGAGAGTTGCGTTCACCTCTAACCTACAAAGCTCTGGTTTGTCTAGTTGCTCTGACCTTATCTGATTCTTGGCAAAATTAAACTTTTCCTTTTGAAAGTATTTCCTCTGAGAAGTTAACTGAAAGCCTACTTCCAGGGCCACATAGACACAACCGAGCACAGTATCACTTTGAAAATCTATCAAATAAGAGCCTCAGTCTGAAAACTATCATTGGTGCCAGGATTTTGCAGACCTCTCAACTCAAATGTTGCATTGTGTTAGCACAGCTGTATCCACAAGTAAAAAGCAAGGGGATTATGCAAAAAGGATTCTAACTTCTATCATTCTTCTGGCTGCAGAAAGGGTTTATGGTCTTTTTTTTTTTTTCTTCAAATAATCCAAGAGCACATTACTTGTAGAAAACAAATAATGCATACAGCAAAAACGACAAGTCACTCTTTACACTGCGTCATATTTCTGTATTTTGTCATTTTAATTAAAACGTTTGAAAAAGCTTGGAAATAAACATTCCCTGATCAACCTCCTTTTTCTTCAAGCGCTGTTTTTACTTTTCTCTCTGCTACCTGAACATAATGAGTTTGTGTGAGCTACTCCCCTGAAGAAAGCCTGGTTGCCACCAGTATGCTGTCAGTGAGCAACAGTATTTCTGCCCATAATGAGCTGAAAAATCTTACAAAGATAGACACCCACTACACATGTAGGCAGAAGGGCCATGAATGACTGCTTGCAATCCTTTTCAAGAAACAATATTCTTTTGAAAAAACTAAAAAGGAAGCGGAAATATGCAACACAAATTTTCAGAAACAATGAGCAGATCACAGGTGAACTGTGCTTACTACTCCCCCAATGTGCCTCTTAACGCATTTTGCAAAATTTGAAATGCGACGCCACTGAATTTACTGCCAGTTACACACCCCACTAATTCCTCCAAGAAAATTATTACTCTTCCCATAAAGAAGAAAAGAAGATACAAGGTAGTTAAAGGCAACCAGCAGAATTAAATGACATGCAAATATTCTGATCAGTGAAATAAGGTTCAGTTACATCCCAACTGCTGACATACCATTTTATGCTTCTACTTTTTTCAGTTGCTACATTTGTCACATCAGGCACTGTCACTCTTAAGCCTCGTTTCTTGGTACAGGTAGAACAAGGCACTGCATATAGCAATAGCTGTTCCTCTCAGGCCATTACAGCAACAAGCAGTCTCATCAGGGTCCTCCCTCTGTAGGGCTGCCTTGCCTTTTGCTCCGTTTTGTTCAAACTCCGTACCAGGACGGTCACTCAGACAGCCTGAGTATTAAACAGGAGTTACAGAAAAGCAGCCAAGTCATGGACTTCACTATAGGGCTATCTTTCAAACAAATCCTTGTCTCTCATTTCACTCACAATGCTAATCCGAGACATGAATTTCCGTGGGTTGGGAGAGAACAGGACAAGTACAATCACTGAGGATCACTACAGTGACATCTGGTTCTGGACATCACCTGTGCAGAAACCTGTTGGAGGCTGGGAGAGTAGGTATCCACACAGGGTCACTGCCCTATGGCTTGCAATAGGGTTAAGAGGCAAGCGCCACGCAGGCCTGCTCTGCTCAGCGAAGGGGCTGCCTGGAGGAAGCCCCAGCTCTGGGCTCCAGCAGCCCCCCGGAAGGCAGAGAGCACGGCAAAATGGTTGATGCGAGAGAGGAACGGTCGAGCCTCGAGACCTGGCCAAGGGATCCAGATACTTTGCAAATCAGAGGCTTCCCCTGAGCCAAGACACAAAGTAGGTGCCCTTCGCCCCTTTCCTACTGACGCCTTTTCAAGGCAGGCAGGCAGGAGATCCAGCTCCTAGAGCACAGCCTGCACCGTTCAGCATCCCTGTCCCTGGGACCTACCTTGCACGCCTGCAGCTGGGGCAGCTTAAGAAGGCCACTGAACACTTGCCCACTCCTGCGCTGGCAGCCCCAGCCATCTGGGCCTTCCTGAACTTCTCGCAGGCCTGCACAGAAGAGGCCAGAGCCTGGCCAGCAGCGCAACCCCAGAGCCTGCAGCAGTCTCTGATCTCCTCAAGCAGATGAGGTTTTGGGGCTCTCAGCACCAGTGCCCGCCTCCCCTGGGGACAGCCAGAACCTAGCCAGGGCCCAACACAGCCTTGGCTCATGTGAGTGCGAGGGGAAGGTGTGGTGCAGTTGTGAATTCGGAGGCAGAAGTGATGCCTTACGAACTGGCAAATGAGTTTGAGGAGCAAGGTGTAAGCATCTGGAGGTGCACTGAAGAGTTTGCAGGGTTGTAACCTCATACCCTCCTTGTAACCAGGAGGATAATGGGCTAGATGGACCCGCACTCGAACGCGGTACAGCTGCTCTTTTCCTAGTAGTCCTCTTTCCTAAAACAAACAGCTGGCAAACTGCCCTCCCCCCCACCCCACGCCATTCATAGCTGTGACTTAAAGAGAGTGATGTTCTCCTAGATACCAAACTGTATCATGCAAAGGTTACTCTTCAGCTCCCAACATTGTCAGCTTGCTTATTTATTACAGCTCACAGCTGTTTTCAGTTTCCTTGGCTGATCATTTCTGACACCTGTATCTGCATCCTGATGCTCCTCATCCTGGTTAACATAACAATACCATTAAAATCACAGCCATCTTTCCAAGGACTCCTTCACCTCACTATGCGTTAAGCCATAAAATATCAGCAACTGCTTAAGAAACTACTACCTGGACAGGCTCAGATCTTCAGGGGCTGTGAACCAGTCCATGCATCAGGCTTTGTGTATCTATCTGACTTAATCTAAAGCAGGAGCAGCACAGCCAAACTTATACATTGATCTTTCTACATCTGGTTGCAGCTAATCATCACTCCTGCCTCAACCAGCCTTTTCCCTGCAGGCTTATTTTTCCCCCTTGAGTGCAGATCCTACTCACTGGCAGCCTTTTAAGAGACTAAAGGATAAAGAGGAATTACTTTGAACTTGTTTCAGCATGGCACTCTCAGGAGAGGTTTTCAGTCCCATTAGATTTTGGATAGATCTGCTGTCTCACTTGCAGCTGTCTACCCACTTCTTTTATCTATGCTGAAGACATAAATACAGAAATGAAAGCATCTGAAAATCCCATCTGAAAAGCGCGCAAGAGTTGGCCTGACTCTGCTCCCACTGATGTGAACAGGCATTGTATCACTCTTTCCAACAGGAGCGCGCAGTTAGACAAACACTGAGAGCCTTGGAAAATCCAATCCTTAAGCTTTGCTGAACACGGCACGCTACCAAGAGGATTATGTTTGCTGCTAGTGCTGTGTCTCTGCACCCCTTCCAAACAGTTTCTTCTTCCTCTCTTCCACTAAACAACCTCTTCGTGCTTGCTCCCATGGCATACTTTCCACATTACCGAAAAGGAATAAAAACCCAAGTCATTTCCTTTGGCACAGCATCACAGTATCGTGAAGGATACTACCACATCTCTTATAAGAGAATGATTGTACATTGATACATTCATGTCTTGTTTTGCCTCTAGACATGTCAGAGAAATACATTTATAAGATTGGCTTTGATTTGGATAACCTTTCAAAAGGTTCATATTCTTCCCAAATTCCCTGGCCTGGATATCTCACAAAATGAGAATTTCTTGCAGTATTTCAGTAATTTCCATTTGTTATTCCTGCCAAAACCAGTGAATAATAAAGTGAAAACATTCAGAAATATGTTTTCAAACCTCTTAAAAAGCGTTTAAAATTGAGCTGCAGTTCCTGGAAGAAGCAAGAAAAGGTAATCGCTTGAATTACCACATAGCTTCAAGGTCTGGAGAAGCTTCAGAATTCATAATGAAGCATTAAGTCAAATGCAGAGAGAGATGGGTTACAGCACCTGCATCTAGATGTAGATGCACAAGATAACCACCTGCTGGGCTTGACTGTGCATTATTTTAGGCACCTGGGAAAAGCACCTCTGTCTCCTGTACCACGAATCCCAGAGAAGGATGAGGGTTTCAGTGTTCGTGTCATAACTCCTACCTTCTTGCCTGACAGAGGCACCGAGCAAAGCTCTGACCATACCACTGCGGAGATAACATTCCTCCATGCAGCAAGGGGGAAGCAGAGACCTGACCTACTGCTGGTTCAATAGCTTAAACACTTCCATCTACTCAAATATTTCCATGATCTACAGTTAAGTGATTAGATATGCTTATTCTGGTATTAGATAGCTGCACCTAGTACAGCACATTTTTCTGCTATTTACTTTTTTGCACCTAACAATTACTGATATACACCATAATTTCTATTTCGTAGTGTTTGAAAAAAAAAAAATACAGGCATGCTGACTCTACTGAAAGCCAGGTAAGGACACTGCAGCATGCTTTTGAAAATCAGCACCTGAAGTATACTCCATTGTTTATTAAACACACGCACAGTATCTGTAGATATGCAAAACTTCAGAAGACGGGGAGACAATAAGTAAGATTTTCCTGGTAAAATAAACAATCTGATGGAGGGAAAGGGATACCTTCACCTACATTTTTAAGGACTTGCCAAAACGTACACCAACATTCTTAAAACTACTATGTGGTATTTATCTGTTCTCCATATCTGTAAATTTTTAGGCCTACTTCATGATCAATATTCTCCATTATCACCATTCTGTGAATCTGTAATATACAGGAGAAGAAATCCTGCAACACCATAATATAGCAGATTGTCCTGGTTTCAGCAGGGATAGAGTTAATTTCCTTCCTAGTAGCTGGTACAGTGCTGTGTTTTGGATTTAGGGTGAGAACAATGTTGATAACACACGGATGTTTTAGTTGTTGCTAGGTAGTGCTTACGCTAGTCAAGGACTTCTCAGCTTCCCATGCTCTACCGACTTGAGAAGGCTGGAGGGGCACAAGAAGCTGGGAGGGGACACAGCCAGGACAGCTGACCCCAACTGGCCAAAGGGATATCCCACACCATATGGCGTCATGCTCAGCATGTAAAGCTGGGGGAAGGAGGAGGAAGGGGGGGATGTTCGGAGTGATGGCGTTTGTCTTCCCAAGTCACTGTTACACATGACGGAGCCCTGCTTTCCTGGAGATGGCTGAACACCTGCCTGCCCATGGGAAGTAGTGATTGAATTCCTTGTGTTGCTTTGCTTGCGTGCGCGGCTTTTGCTTTACCTATTAAACTGTCTTTATCTCAACCCACGAGTTTTCTCACTTTTACCCTTCCGATTCTCTCCCCCATCCCACCGTGGGGGAGTGAGCGAGCGGTTGCGTGGTGCTCAGTTGCCAACTGAGGTTAAACCATGACACAGATCAAACTTGAACTTACAACCATACTACGACAAGAGGGTTCTTGCATACAAGGTATCTTTACCTAACGGTCAAGGTATACATGTTTGAAGCAATGAGAAATTCAGTACTAGACATGGAAAGATGCCTTGTAGTTTACCATTTATTTGCAAGGGTCTTTCCTCTGATGGATTAATCCCATACATGCTCTACTTTTCCTTGTTTGCAGAGTTTTATATTGCACCAGTAGGCAATAACAAGGACTACCTTCATTTCAGAGCGGGTCAATCTCTCTTGGGTGCCACTCAGTCAGCGGAGAAAGGGTAACTCTGGAGAGGAGGACACAGAACAGAGGTCCCCTAAACCTGCCTCTCCCCTCCCTGGCTACAGGGAGGGCCTAGGGACAGAAGCTGCCCTAGCTGAAGTTAACCTTTGCCAGTTCTTTCATTAAACCACAAAGATGCTCTTTAGAAAGATTTGCAGGTACGTGTCAAACCTTTTCAAATTCAACAGAATAAGACAGGCCAGCCACACGTAAAAGCCAGGATGATGTGGCTGATGCTCTGTGCTTATGATAACTGCTTTTAAACCAAATTTGACTTCTGGTACCTTAAATTCACCGGGCAACTTGAAACCTTGCAAAACATATCTGAAATGTCACAGTGTTCACCTGCCTCAAGAAAAAAACCCAACACACTCCTTTTACGTTTGACATCAATAATTCACACACAAAATGTTTTTTTCTTTAGATAATTTCAATCTCAAACTCCCTGCATGCTGCTGAAGTATCGCAGAGACTCAAGAACAACAGCCAGGAATTAATTTTATCTATTTTCTTAGTCTGATAACAGAAGCATAACTTCTCTGCACAGTCAAGCACACTACAGCATTCCGCACTCGCACAACCTCCTCCCAGGTCCATCAAGTGCTAATACATACTTTCAGTGTACGGTACCAGAGGCAGTGAAACAGGCATCCCAGACTATGTGTACTGTCCTATAACATTACCCAGGTTAGCATAAGCAGTAAAGATCGCATTTCTAGCGCTCATCATCGGGTCCAAAGTGTTTTATAAACACCAGATGGCTAAATTTCCGCAGCGTGCATGACTCCCATTTTAAAACTTTTCTCCAGTGTGGCAGAGTATTATGTACATCAAAGCTCTCGCTCATTTTGCTCAGTGTTTCAGAAATACCAAGCACTAAGTTTCAGCTGATTTCCAGTAAAAGCAATTCCCTTTTCAGAGATAGGGCAAAACAAATTGCTTTTGAAAAATTCTTCTTCATATAATTCATTGAAAAGGATTCCATTTGTTTACCCAAAGCAGCACACAGAAGCGGGGGGGGGGGGGGGGGGGGCATGCAGGGGTGTGGGGTAGAGGGCAGACAAAACTAAAAGTAAAAATTAGCCATGGATTGCAAGAAAGAAAGGACCTTAAGAGAACTGCAAAAGCTGCATATTTTTTTCAATTAACAGATAACCCTAAATATCTTTTAGGCTCTTCACTATTAAGAAAAAATAATAAAAACAAATGTTAAATAGCTTGTACGCCACTGAACAATGATAAAACATAGCTTCTTTCAATTATAATGCAATAGCACTTTCTAGTTGTGTTTGTTGCATCACTGATCTGCTTAATAGACACCTGGGCCACTTCTCCATTTAGCCCTTAGTGTTACTTAGGAAGAATTTCACCCTTTTTTCTTTATTCAAGCTATTATTAGCATATTACATGAAATAGTAATTTTGTGGGCCATATAAACTCAGGCTGTACACCAAAAACTACATTCACAATATCAAGGAGCTGCACAATAACACATCCCAAGACACACAACCCACAGGATACTATAGCTGTGCAAGCCTGTACTCAGCATTAGTGTCCTCACAGTCCTCACTTATGTGATTACATATTAGCCAGCAGGTTAAGTTACCTTAACAATATAAAAAAGATATACCAAAAAGTAGCACCAGCGCAAAAGTGACTGCCTTCACTGCTTGCAGCAGTGCAGAAAGCCACCATCACATTCTATAGCACCAGCTAGTGTTGATGCTCACACTGCCAGCACCCCAGGTTGGCTTGCTTTGCAAATCCTGCTGATACCTCATCCTCCAGCCACTTTTAAAAGAATTAGTCCAACAGCAAGGGGAGCATTTGAATCACTTTGCTGATTACCTGCGTATCTAGAATGAGACAAATCTAAACAGTGTGACATCATCTTTAAAAGAGAAAGATGTTTTTGTGATTTCAGGAAGCATATGTGCCCTCTTTGACCCCGTGCACAGTTCCATTAAGATAAAAAGTCCCAGTAGTTAATGCACTCTCAAGATTTAAGAAACCGGTCTCAGATTCGGTGAGAACTTTGATATATAACTAGTCGTCGTTTCCCATGAAAATTGGGAACAGTACTGCCCTACCTCACAGGTTTTTTTCAAGGAGTAAACCACTTAGCACCGAGTTTCAGATACTGTAATGACGGGGGTCACGTATGATAACCCTTTACTGTCATCAGTGCATACACAGAGGAAAGAAAGGTATGATCAGAAGAGTGGGACATATCACAAAGAGACAGGAAGAGACCACGTAAAAGAAGAATGACTACCAGAAGTGCGAAAGTTCATGTGAAGGAAGCTCACTTCCACTGAGACACACACACACTACCCCCAAACTACAAAGAAGCACTACACCAATTTGGCTCATTTCAATTAAATTTTCTTTGTTCCGTAACGCTTTGCTAGGAGAGATCTTATTGCCGTCTAGAACTACCTAATGGGAGGGTGTAGAGAAGAGAGCCAAACTCTTCTCAAAAGCGCGTTACTAGAAGGACAAGAGACAAAGGGCAGAGTGGAACACAGGAGCTTTCAACTCAACATAAGAAAAAAAGATTTTCACCACAAGGGCGCTCAAACACTGGAACAGGGATCCAGAGAGGCTGAGATGTCTTCACCTTTGGAGATACTGAAAAGTCAGTGGGCCGGTCCCAAGCGCCCTGATCTGACTGGAAGAAGGGCTGGACTAGCTGACCCCTGGAGGCCCCTTCCAACCTCTGTTTTTTGCCAAGACTTCACAAAGGTGTGTGTATTATCATTCACCACTGGAGTATTTTCTTGGAATTTCTATTTAATACACAACAAATAATAAAATCAAGTATAAGACTTCATGTTGCAGATGGCTTCACTTTTTTTTTTTTGCTTTTTTGTTTGTTTTGAAAGAACAAGTTATCAGAGGAAAAGCATTGTTTTTTCTTCCTCAGTTTCTCACAGGGGTGGGAATCCCCCCACCCCTCCAAAACCCATTTTTACTTTTCATCACACAAGAATTACTACATTTGCATAACCCAATAGAAAGCACGAAATCAAAAAGCGTATCAGCTTAAATAATTAATAAGACTTTTAGCTTTGTATTTATTAGCAAGTGTTACACACCTGAGTATACAAACACACAGGCTGAGTGAAAAAACACCTCCAGGTGCAGAAAGCTCTAAACTCTGAGCAAACAATTTAACATACTATCTGAGCTATGTATCAGCAGGAGCAAGAAAAGTTTGGATGTCCATTTTCTATAGGGACAACTTGACTAAACAAACCACAACTATTATTTATCTACCCCTGGAAAATGTGTACAAAAAATTGGCAGCTCACCTAGTGAGTGATATGTGAACATTTATCTAACATTAAATAAATGGAAAAAAATTAGAGCAATTGAACTTCATTTTTCCTTCCTGAAATAAGTAGACTATGCGTTAATCTGCTGAAATTCTTCTATCTTGAAAGGATCAATTTTCAACATGCCTGTTTAAGAATGCAAAGCTTCCTACATGCTGAATTACACCAGGTCAGCAGCAAGTGACTAACTTGAGTGGACTCAAGCTATGCAGTTGTGGATTTGCTTTTTGTTCAAGATCAATTGTATTTGCATGTCATTAGCTACATTTCCACTATTGCTTTCTGACCAAGAGGTTAATATAGTCAAACAGCCTATATGAGGAAAATCACATGCAAGTTTTGTGGTTGCGCTGTTCATTATAAACACCTGCACATCATAGACACATAGACATTACAGACAGTTTGCTTCTTTATTCACTCAGCACTCACTACTTATTTTTGCAGAACTGACTGCTTTAAGCACCACCTTTTGTAGCACACTTTCAAAATGGTTACCGACTCTTCTTGTAGAATCAGTGCACAAACACAGCAAACCATGAAGTTGAGTACCAAGTAGGATTTCTCAATGAACAAAAGAAAATACTTTCACTAGAAAAACTTTAAAAGAACAGTGCTTATGTCTTGATCTATTTCTTTTGTTTTGTGCACAGAAAAGACTGCAAGAAAATCTTTCACTTAATTAAACCAAACTCATTGCTCTCCATACAAAGACCTCTCATGTAAACATACCAGACAGCAAAACACTTATGCCTATACCAGAGAGAGTTTTCACTGACCTAGCCTAGTTAGGATCCACTAGCCACAAACAGAGAAACTACTCAATGTAGAAAGCTTGCATCATTGTTTGTCTTGGCTTTAGAGAGACAGACTGGTGAACTGGGTTTGCCCCACTGGAGACTTCACACCTTCTGCGCTACAACACAGTGCTGCTAACCTGTATTATATAGAGGGAAAGCTACCATCAAGCTCGGAATGTGTAATCTGTTCCTGAACCACACTTTGACTATACAGAGTGGGGGAAAAAAAACCAGACTGAGCCATGTCTGTGAGTCAGTTCACTGTCGTACAAGTGTGCCAACACAGCAAGCAGAATAATCACCAAAGCACAGCATTCTCATTGTCCTTTCAGCTATGCCATATACATATCATAGGAGATGAAATGCCTAGACTTATTTTTTAATGTTACTAGGAGTTTAAAAAAAAAAAAAAACAACCACACACAAGATCCCATGGAGAAAACAAAATTAATTTGAACAGTCTTTATTTCTTGCCTGTTTGAGGATCTGGTTGGGGGTGGGAGGGAGGCATAAATAGGGCAATCTAACAGTTCTTCAGATCAAAGTCTGCAGATAGCATAATACAAGGTATTGCCCCCACCTGACCTATTTGGAAAAATTAGGAAGGAAGTTTAAATCCTAAAAATAGTTTGAGGCACCTGTACATTTCCCATAAGGATCAAGACCGTAAGACTGGTTATAAAGAGGGATTGTTTTATGAGAAAATTCACCCACAACTTTGACCAACTATGCTCTGAAATATTAATTTTTTTTTTTTTCCTCATATAACCAAACTTCTTATTTGGGGACCTCGGGAATTCATTTGGGAGATGCTTTCTTTGAGGGACAAGGGAGTTTCAGATACTCAAATATTTAGAATCTACAATTTAGTTTCTAAATATACTTTCACCAAATAATTGCGAGAAGCCAAACATGATATACTATTCTGATAAACACCGTTTATTGTTTCTTCTTCCATCCTACTTCTTTATGGAAAAAAAAATTAAATAGTGAAAACAAAAAGGTTATGACACACATCAGTGAAACCCAGAAAATTCAAAGCTGAAGGCTGTTGAAATATCTATCCCAAGTTAATTCCACTCCTTTTTTTTTTTAATATATACACCATGGGACTGACAACGTTAGCCTCAACCAAGCTTCCTGCCTTGGGTCTCAATCTGTGTAACTTCCAAGTCACATAAACACAGGTCATCCTTCCTTCCTCATGTTGCTCTTCTTGATCCTCCTTCAGAAGACAATTGTTCCCTCTGACCTATCCCTACAACTCTTCCCTCCGATAACCATCTCTGGTACCTCCATCATCTTAATGCTCCTCCTTCTGTCACTCCTGACTTGCAAGTCCTCAACAATGCAAAGGTTACTGCTGCTTTCCTGACCCTCTTCCCTTTTTCCATCACGTTGTCCATCGCTAGCTCTCCTCTCTCACTCTGCTTATCCTGAGCAGCCCCAGACTCTCCCTACCCCAGCCCCTACACCCAACTTGCCCTCGCTCTTGCAGCTGAACCCCTGGGGATGAAACCCCATGACTTTGCCAGCTTTCTTCCCTGTACCTGTAAGTTTTCCATCCACCAACCCAATTCTCTTCACATTTTGCAGTTTTCACTATTTTCTTCTTCCTGCTAAAGCTCTTCTCCTTTTCTACCTTGTTCTCCCTAGCCATCTGCATAAGAATCCTGGAAAGACAGATGTATTTCACATTATACGACATCTCCAAGATCTGGCATTTTACACAGGTTTGAGCAGCCTTCTCTTCCTTCCCCCTTCTCCCAACATCGCATTTGTATTTGAGAAGGTGATCCAAGATCATCACCCCGATAACTCACCTATCTGCTTCTTTCCTCAAGTCCCTCAAGACCAGGACATATACACTCCCATATATAAACAGGGAGGTATTGATGCTACAGCCACCAACTGGCTCTTACAGTAAAGAGAAAGGCTTAAAGCCTCTCCCAGGCTGTCTTCATCCAGACAAGGAAGAAAGAAGGTCCTCCCCCTCCCTAGATTTTGCGATAAGCGCTTTTCCCTTCTCTGTTCAACCTATTTTTCATCCCCCAATGGTACAGGGAATATCATCATCGACAAACTTTTCTTCCTCAGCAGCATCAGCAGTCACATCAAGACCCATTTGATTACTCCTAAAAGTTTCTCTTTCCTCACTGGATTTATGAGTTCATAGAAGCTACTAGCAGGGGAACTCCTGAAGAAGGAAGCGTGGGTGTTTAATTCTCCACTATTGGTTTGCTTGTGTAAACAATTTGTTTTCTCTCCCCTGGGACAAAGTGTTTCAAAATAAGCGTTTTAGAAGAAAATAAGCCTCATTTATTGAAATGGTGAAACTGGGTCAAAGTACTGACAACAGCAGACCATTCTGAAGTAAAACACATTGATGACTCCACATGTTTACTGTATCAGGGGGTTACATTATGTACATAGGTCAGAAAGAGCTTGTTAGTGTCACTTTTTTTCCTTTCTGATCCGAATCAAACACGATCAAACCCAGAAAGTGAGGCAGCAGTCAGATGACAAGATATTTTCTAGGTTTAGTTCTTGCTGACACACTGGTACCAGAAGATTCCCATGACTGCTAGCAACAAACATTGGCAATCATTGTGTATGGGGAGCTGGGACTAAGCATACTGGGATACAGGTTTACTTGGTCCTTTTACAAATTAAATTGTTTAACAGCTAGCAAATTTCATCATTCTCTTTCTGCAGATAATAAAGAGAAAGCTGCTAATAGGTGAAAATAGTTCTTCTCTACCTATCACAGTTTCAAGACTTAACATGGCATTATTTTATTGCTTCTGTATCTGGTGCCAGTTATTTTTATACAGTTTCTTTGTACAAATTCAGCAACATGAAAAAGCCTTCAAAGTCTATCAACCACTCTTAAAACAAACGCCAGCAAGTTCATTTCTCTCTATTCTTCTGTACTTCAGCTATGATGTATCCCCTGCACAAACACAAACCCATGTCTCTGGGGAGTCACAAATCTCTCGAGTGAGTAACTTGACCTGCTGTGACTGAGCTAGGGGAACTCAATCCACCCCTAAAACTCATTATTTCTTTCCCATTCTGCCTTCCTCCCAGAACCACAGCACCAAAAGGCAAATCAAGGAGGAAATAAGCATCTTTCTTTCACAGTTCATGGACCATAACCTCACGTGGGCAGGATCGCTGTCCTGTGTCTCCTCCTACTTGCAAAGTCCTACCCCAACCCCTACTGGAGAAGGTTAACATGAACAATGCCCACCAAGGAGCTGGTATCAGCTTCCTCCTCAAGACAGAAATCAAGCATGCTCCATTCTTTCCCCCAAAGCCTGCACACAGGACAACCGGAGCTGCCCAGAAAGACCCTGCTGAGGCCAATGCTCCCCGCCCCCCAAGTAATTAGCTGGCATTTGATGCTGAGTACCCCCTGACAACCAGGAAAGCATAAGCCTAGAGGGACTGCTGGTCCACCCTTCCCATCCCCCTCCTTCACCAGCCCGGAGGGGCTGTTACAATCAGCTGGGCTTCCTCATGTCGCTACAGGGTTCAAGCAGGAGCAAAGCCCTTTCTCTTGCCTTTACAGCCCAAAGCAATAGCAGAAGCAGCTGCTGTCAGCTGCCAGTCTGACTGCATTCAGCTCATGTTTCCCACATTTATTCTTAGCTCGAAGGGCTAGAACCAATTTTTTCTCCCTTCTCCCCTTCAGGTAAAACTTATATTCTGCAGAATATAACTGCATTGATCCCTCTCGTCCACGGAATCTATTGTTTGGCAAGGCATAGTGGAAAGAGACCCAGACTGTAATCCAGCTTTAAAGACATCTAAATCACTTTTCACTCTGCAATTCCATTTCTCCTTCCATGCTTTGCCCATCCTGCTAGTGACATGTTAGTCTAAGCTTTCTACCATTGCTTCTTTGTACTGCACCAAACACTGACTACTCCGTGCTACCAGCACTGCAGAATTCAGCAGCAATGGCTACTTGTTTGAAGCCTGTATGTTCAGTGAACTTTTGACAACTTCTGCTCATTAATCTCTTGATCAGAAATGCATTCCAAGCCCACAAGCACCTTCAAATAGCTGCCGTGCTTCTTAGCAGCTTGCCACAAAAAAGCATCTCTCTCCAATCTCCTCAAATGTGTAAATTCACACAGAAATATACCTGTCCTTGCACTCACACATTTCACACCTACAGACAAATTACACTGACACCACCATACCATATTCAGGCCTAGAACAGTAACAGTTTAATTTGCCATTTCATGACCACCAAGGCTGGAACTTAAGAGGCTGCCCCTGGGAATGGTAACTTAGCCACTTTCCAACAACCCAAGACATTTATGTGCAGCCTTGGGAGGTCTGGCATTTAAATGATGATCATCTTGCACGCAATTCAGAATTAGCCTACATATTCACAACGCAGACCCAAGGACTCAACACACTAGAGTGGCACTGACTCCAGTGCAGGTACTTTGCTGAACTGGATCTGAAAGAGGAAGGTCTAAGGCCTTGCTGGGGTTAATGACTGTTTGAAAGGCAGGGAAGAGATGCGAGCCTAGAAATGAGTTTAAGTAGCCAAGCAAATAACCATATTGCCTTCAATTAAAAGCTGGCAAGCTTGAGACAAAAAGCTTTCAACTGACAACCAGCTCTCCATGCTAGCCACCAGACAGTGGCTGAATAAAAGCAAGGGATTCCATAAAATGCTGAAAGAGTCACCCTACAGGCATCATACACAATGAACTCTGCCAAAACTTTATATGAGCCATCTTTCTTTGGAGATTGTACATACAGACTAAATAGGGCTTTACAGATGTCAGGGATAGTGCATACAACCTGTAAGCTGCTACACTTGGCGTTTTATTTTTGTCAGGACCTTTACCATAGTTCCAAGAGTTAAATGCGATCTGTTGGCCTATGCTGCATTAGCACTCATTTATCAAAGCATGTCAATTCGTAAAAGCACAAACAGAGGAAAACTGATGGACCATCCATAGCTAAAATCATAAATATATAAAGCATAAACACCTCACGGAATGGAAAGCTTACTGAGCATGAGCTGAACCCATGATCTACCTTTCTTAAATTCATTGTCCTTCTAATGCACCAGATTCCTGTAAAATGTTAAATGAAGATTTCTGCTAGCAAAATAAAGGCTATCTTCCCATTCTGTTGGGCCCAAAGGGGCCACCTCGACACAAAGGAAAACACTTGTAACCAGTGTTACAAGCCTGTCCCTGCCTGGAAAGTAAACGTCCTCACAGACAGAACTGCGCAGGGAACACGACGTCCACTTGCGCATGGGAACTAGAAGGCCCAACAAAATAAAACCTGAAGGAGTCTTCCCATCACAACTGACACTGCCTCCTAGCAGGAGTTTTAACTACACTGATAAACATGTGCCTTTGCTTGTGAGGGAAAAGGTGGTATGAAACAATGCGTTGGTATTAAGACTACTTTCTTCAATTCACTACTTTCAAGTTAGTGTCTCCATCCAGCAATCCTCAGTTAAAAGTACTACTCAGCCTATCCTAAGGCCCAAGACTTTTCCTTAGTTTTACATTCCGTACTCCAGTGGTGTGACCCCGTTCAGGTCAGGAACATTATTATTAGATGGTCAAAATCAGAACTAATAATGTTCTAGCCATTACTAGAACATTATTAGTAACTATTGAAAGACAGCTATCACCTACTGTCTGTTCTTAAACATGCAAAACAACTTTAAGTGTTAAGCAAAACACAGAACATTATAAAAGCAATGCACAGAGCATCAGTGAAATTGACACAATATTATATATTCCTTGGCCTGAAATAAACCTTAAATAAAAGGTTGAATTTAGACATAGCTCTCAGGCTGTGATACTAAAAAAAAAATGCCTCCAGCTCACTGTGGAGTAGTAAAAGGCAATAGTTCTCAAGTCTAAACTATGGCATGGCAAATACAAGACTACCAGCAGTAAAGGGAGGTGCCCGGTACGTCTGCCAAAAGGGTGTGCACATGCTAGCGTACTATCTTTAGCAAGGAACAAGACATGCAAGATAGAGCTAAAACACTTCTCTGGCTTCCAGAGCTGTTGTTAACCATATGGGAAATACACTATAAGTGATAGCTAACATATGCCCCGTCATTCATGAAATACCAAGGGATGAAATAATGTTTTTCATATAAACATCAAAAAATGAATCCGCACTATAACAAACCAAATATTTATCTTGGCAGATCATACCTTCTAGAAAAAAATTGCAATAAAGTTAAATATTTTAAGGGACATACTGTAAAACAAATGCTGAGAATATCTTTGCAGGGAATTCTTGCCAAAATGGATGAGCTGTGCATTTATCAGTGTAACAAACATGAATTAAGAATTTTTATGGAACCACTAAACAGAAAATTTGAATTAACCAAAGGAAAGCTAGCTGCTCACTTGATGGTGAATCTTCATTTTTCCTCTGATCAAATAAGCCAAAAATTCCAAGCACCACCGTTTGCAAAGAAGTATATACTACATAAAATGAAGACCACCGATACAACTTAGAATTGAGGCTTTCTGCATAACTCCTCATGACAAGCTGGTAAGATTCATAGAATCATAGAATAGTTTGGGTTGGAAGGGACCTCTAAAGGTCATCTAGTCCAACCCCCCCGCCGTGGGCAGGGACATCTTCAACTAGATCAGGTTGCTCAGAGCCCCGTCCAACCTGACCTGGAATGTTTCCAGGGATGGGGCATCCACCACCTCTCTGGGCAACCTGTCCCAGTTTTTCACCACCCTCAGCGTAAAAAATGTCTTCCTTATCTCTAGTCTAATTCTACCCCCCTTTAGTTTAAAGCCATTCCCCCTTGTCCTGTCGCAACAGGCCCTGCTAAAAAGTTTGCCACCATCTTTTTTATAAGCCCCCTTTAAGTACCGATAGGCTGCAATAAGGTCATTGATGCTGTGCAATAACTTTTGTTCATTGTTTTTATTGTATTAAAAGTTCCTGGATTCTATCCCACTTCAAAGTAGAGCCACCGTTTATTTCTCACATGGCAGGGCAGGCAGGGATGGCACCTTTCTGGGACATGGGAGAGGGGTTAGTAGACTCTTGACCCACATTTGTAACTGACTTAACAGAACAGTTTTACAAGTCCTACGTTTAACTAGTGGAAAAGTTTACTCACAGCTCAAAGAATTTTCTAAAATTTCATTTATTTTAAAGCAGTTTATGAAGACTTCAGCAGCAACTCCCAGGTCTAACACACGTTCGGAGAAACACTTCAGGATATGAGTTTTACTGCAGCTACTATTTAAGTCAATCAAGTTCAAACTACTAGCAGTAAAAGTCACAGGACTAAAATTCACATTTTCTACTCACACCTCCCAAAAATTGAACTCTTGTCAACTTCCAAAACAACCATCATTTTAAACAGCTGTCTCTAGACAGATGCTAGTAAAGCCTATGTACAAAGTCGGGGTTATACTGTGGCACACGGGCAGATACAATTTAAATAATCTAGAGCACCCTGAAGGTTCCCGGACAGGCAAACCAAACAGGTGTGGCCCTTAGCAAACACACTGCAAGAACCCTGGCTTCCCTCTCCCAAGCTATTCAAAGTGTTCAAATTATGATTTTTGATATTGCATTAACTACCGTGAACATTGTGAAGAAATTATTTTTTAAATCCCCACCTGTAGCTAAAATAGCTTATTACGACAATTTACTGAGTGTTGGCATCTCAGTTGCCAATATCTAACTGTTTTCCTAAGAAATTACAGTCTCGGCAAGTCATGCATCATAAAGCATGCCAAGGCCCCAGCTGGCAAAAGGACGCGTGTTTATTTTTGTGAAAGTTATGGTTTTGTTTTGTGGTTGTATTTAAAAAAAAAAAGAGAAATTCAGTTTAAAAAGCTTAAATTCTTTGCAAAAAGTGGTGAGCAGTTTCCCACACAAGCAGATCCAAAACTGGCAGCAGGCATACCCAGACCTCAGTCTGGGCCTTATTTAATTCCTAAGCTAAAGCTCACTTACAGAATCAGCATGATGCTTGAGTAAAAGGCAGCACTTTGCCACATTGGCCCAGGGGCACAGGTTGAGCTGGAAAACAACAGCTGGCAATTCTGTCTATTGCTCCACACAGGAAAAACCACCCCCTGCCAGAGCATTTGGCTTTTGCCTTAAGCACCTGACCAGGCATCTGCAGGGCAGAAGATAAAAGAGGGTACTCTTCTATGGTAAATAATATTTCTCCATGCACTGACTCAATGTGCTGCTCTGATCACTCATTCAGACCTGCCTTCTGCCATCCTCACATGCTCCACAGCTCTGAGTCTTCATCTGAACCAGTAAGCTCAGTGAGGAACACAGTCAAGTTAGTCAAGCAAATATTTCCATCGCTTTCCACACATTCATTCTCAAATGTATTTAAATACACATTTTGGCATACACTCAAAAAGTATCATCCATTAAGAGAAACTATTAAGCAAAAGAGTAAGAGGAAGACAAGGCTACGGATCTGTGGACAAGTTAAGAAGGGGAATGTCAGCATATGTAACACCCACCAAGTGTGAAAGGAAAACCAGTAAGACTTTGGGTTATTTTCATGTTGAAAGTATGTTTCACCAAAGTCAGGGTCAAAAAGCCCTGGAGTTAATTACTGGAAAGCATGGATTTGTATTCAGCAAATATAAAGTAGAAGCCAAAGACATCATTTTTGATACAAAAAAAGTAAGAGAACCATTTAAAAGTCCAAAAAGTTCTTGTTTTTTCTTTTCCTTTACAAGCCACTTGTGAGATCATGTTTAGAGCACTGTGTTTAGTCCTGGGCATTTGGCCAGATGACATTCACATCCTGGAACTGGTGGAGTGAGGAGCAAGAATAGCTTTTTTTTTTTTTTGAGGAAAGCCCCTCAGAATAAAGTTGTTTCTGCCTCTGAGCCTGTATACATGAGATTGGGGGAGACAATTGTTAGCGTCCCTCATCAGAGTCAATTTTCAGTGCTCCACTGGTTGTAATGGAGCAACAGTAATTTGCAGCTAAGGATTTGTCCCTTAGTTTTTAAATACCTTACAAAATGATTCAGTGCTTTCAGACTTTTCAGAACTCAGGAAGACAACACCTGCTTAAGTGCAAAGCAGGGCTTTTACTCTTCAGAGACCAGTCACAGGTAAGACATCTTCCAAGAACTTTCATTTACAAGGCTATCTTGGAAACCCTTTTCCAAGACTGGGAGGAAAAATGCACTTCCTTTGTCTCATCCTACCCTCGTTATACATCTTCACAGACCAGAATCCTCCATGGTGCAGCATCAACAACAGTCTTTTCACACAACATCCAACACAAATGGGTTCACTAATTCCAAATCATATATGATAATTACATATCACAAAATACTGTTATTCCTGCCAGAGGACTGGTAGGACTCCAATAACTTCCTTTTGCTACTTTCACTGTAGCATGGCGAGATCTTCATACTCCTCTCCCATATTCACACTGATGGTAGAACCCCTACCAGCTTCAAAGAGAACAGTATAGCATTAATGCTCAGTAATTTTCAACTGAGCTAATTGTTTAGAACAGCATTTCCAAAAGTGAACAGAATGAACCTACCGAGAGAATGTGACTGCAGCTCCACAATTTCTTTTCCTTCATGTGTAATTTCTCTCTGCTGATCTCAAGGCAGAAAACCAAAACCACCAAAAATCCACACCTGCTTTATCAGAGAGCTTCTTTTCAAAGCATTACAGTAGACAGATGACCATTTTCAAATAATTGCAAATCAAACTAACTTACACTAAATAGCAGACAAAAAAAGAATCCTCCAACTTCTCCTAGGCACACAACGAATGGATATACTATCAGTCTTGCAATTACAAGACAATCAATTTTAGTCACTTTTCTTAGAGAACACATTTAAATCTTTCTGCAAACTATCAATAAATGATATGCAAGAAAAAAACAAAATGGACAGAAATATGGCTTTAGCCATCCTGCAAAACTTTCAATTTTATTTAAAGGAGTTAAGCATGGGCTTTACATACATAGGCTCATAAAAACTACAAAAGGCAACAGAAAGTTACAAGGATAAAACCAAGCTCTTGAGCCTCATTCAGCATTCACAACTAATAGCATAAATTCAGGAGCAACTCCCTGGAAGTTAACAGAGTGAGTATAAAACTTACTGTCAAGAGAGGAGAACTAGGCCTGCCCTCCTTCGACTGAAGGATGATCCTCACAAACACTGGACTTTCCAAGCACTAGAGATCCTGGGAATGCTATGCTACATCATTCTGCTTTTTGTTTTGCCTGAAGACTTTAGGCAACAACACTTGGCTGGAAAAAGGCAGTTACTAACACTTCTGTGCTGAGACTCCTGCCTTGCTTCCTCTGCCTCCTCGGGCACCAGGTGTGGGTTTTGGAGTAACCACCTACCCACCACTGAGCCAAACTGCTCCTCTCTCAGCCACCAGCCCCTTCATCAACCTCCTCCTCCTCACCCAGCTCCCACCCAGGGGTTCTTCTCAGCCATAACACCCTACAAACGGAAAAGGCAGACCAGCCCTGCTTCCACAAGAAGGGCGTCAAAGGGGAGGTGGGGCCAGCGCTGCTGGAGCAATGGGGCCAGCCATGCCTGCCCATGCCACAGGGACTGCTGGGGGTACAGGCCACCGCCACAGAGGGGGAGGCCCTCACCTCCACCACCACCAGCCGGCCCCACAGCTGCAAGCCCACTGCTGCTCAGCTGGGCAGGCCAGAGGAGCACACCCATCAGGACAACATTTGCTGCTTAATGAGTCAACCCTTATCCTCTCTGACAGAGTGCTGCAGGCCACAGGGTAGCATCTCACAGAGTGTCCTGTGCTGCATGAATGCCTCCCTGTTACTGTATTCTCACAGGGCAGCTCCACGTGCACCACCTGCTCACAGACCAGCAGCACACATTTTACTCGTGCTTTTCACAAGGGCTGCCATGACTGGGTCAAGCAGTGCAGCGCCCGGATGAGGAAAGAACTTGTGCTTCCACACTGCACGAACCTTTATCACCATCTTGCCAACCACATCATCAGCTGGGAGAGCAGGTACTTTTCAGGGCAGGAGGTCCAGTGTGGAGGCAGCCATGGGCTGAGACTTGCCATGATGCCTGGTAGGTCCTTCATCACCTCTCATTTCTGCGGCAGCATTGCGGAACAAGAAGGCAGAGGAAAGACTGTACATTTGTCGTGGTCTATCTACAAGAGGCCCTCTAAGCCAGATTAAAGTAGGCTGGGTTATAGACTAGAACATCTCCCCTGCCAGGTAAGTATCACATGGGGCCCAGACCAAAAGCAGGATCAGACCACATAAGCACTTCAGACTCTACAGCCAAGAATGCAAAGCAGTAGCAGCTGCCCTTCCACAAACAACCCGTGTTGCGGCTCACAGCAGCCGAGAGACAAAAAAATTCCATGTCCCTGCCAGCCCTTTCTCCTTGTTCTGCTCAAACTGCAAATACTCAGACTCCTGAACAGGTATGGTAGGCTGAACCAGTGTGCCTTAGGATTGGGTAACCACAGGTGGTAGAATATCAGATAAAACTAATGACCATAAGTAGTCCTACTCTAGGTCACAAGCACCGTAAATGTTAAGAAGTGGACACAACATCCTTTCCAGCTCTCAGTAATGTGCTCCATAAGAAAATATGGGATAACTGTATTGCATTAAGTGTCTGGCTATAGCATTTTATGTGTCAGGAATAATTTACTTTCAGTGTTCTAAACTAAGACATACATTGGAAATTAGAGCCTCGTATCCATCCAATTCCTACTACATCACCTCTGTGTTTTGTTACACAATGACTCATTTTAACACAGGGTGCCAAATATTTAGTTACAGTTCCAACCCCTCTCCTGATACACACTACCAATTGAATGATAAGCGACTTGAACAAAACAAACAGTTTAACTAGCAACGCTTGACTCTGCTTAGCATTCTCCCCAAGCAACTCTTAAGTAAGGAATTTTAGAGGTTTTTTGTGAGACACATCTTGATAAATCTCCAATTACAGATCAGAGGTATGCAAACCTCTTGTTTTTGAGATCTGTATGGTATGCCAAGTATTTAGAGCCACAGGCAAGTCCTACACAACCACGGAGCCTGCAATAGGCATGACCACAGAACCAGTTTTCTGTATGTTGCTCCACTCTGTGCTTGGAGCTGCTACATCTGGAAGGTAAGATGACGATTTTGCTGTTGAGCCCCTTTCAGCTCCTGATCCAGAGCCCCTCAGTGATCCTACAGGGCTAATAAGCTGTGACTGCGGTTTGGTAACGTGTGTTAAGAAAAGGACTGAGACCATAACTGCTTCATATAGTACTCTATCAATTCCCTCCTGCTGACGGGAGACAAATTACATTACTTATCACTACAATGTGACAGCTACATTATTCTAGTAGATAACAGAAGCTCTTTAAGTGCTATATTGACAGCACTGTTCTGCCTTTTTTTTTTTTTTAAAGCAGTAGCTCCCTTGTGAAAAATTCAGTCACCATACTATTCATTCAGTGCCTTAGTAACTACTACGTTTGATCTATCTTTAGAAACAATCCAAAAATGCCCCCAAGCCTTAAGTACAAGAGTAGTCATCTTCTACATTAGACATACTTGAGATCAACAGGAGCAAGCTTTCCTGGTCCCGTTAGCCACGCACCAAAACCCTCACACAGCTGATCACACGCTATATGCTTCAGTGAGCTAGGGAGGGGGACACTGGTGCAGTTTCACAGAGACCATGACCACACCTCCCAGTGGGGCCTCAGAGCTGGAGCAAGGGACACCGAGTTGGCTGGGAGTGCAACTGGGTGATAGAGCAATCTGCCAAAGTCAGCCACAAGAGCTCCCCGACACACTTTATCCAGCCATGCCAGGAGCACAGGCTGCCAGCAGACCCCTGGCCACCACTGCCTCATACCACTCATGTGGCATAGCCCTGACACAAGAGAATTTGAACTTCTGGAGAAAAAAAAAAAACAAACCAAACACAACACAGTTGGGCCACCCGTGCTCTGAATAGCAGAGATTATGCATTCCCGGGTTTGTGCCTTGTTCAGCACAAAAGTTTCTCAAGCCACCAGAAGTGTTTCAAGCAATCTCAAAATCCTGAAGCTTAACAGGATCAATTTCTCAGCACAGACTAATATTTATGCTAGCTGTCCTTTTAAAGCCTTAGCCAGAGAGGAAACCTACATTACAGCTATGGCACAACTGAGTCTTGACAGACTGACCTACCAGGGATACCTTACCCTGGAAGCCCATTTCCAACAGTACTGTCTGATCCCAAACCTGGTGAGGGGCAAAACCAAACAAAAATCCAAACATTTACAAGTTTACCAAATATAAACAGACTGAAACCTACAGAAATCCCTTGAGGAGAAAAGTCAGCCTCAAAACCCATTTGGTGAGTGCATTCCTAGCAACATACAGGAATCTTGCTCCACACAGCTGTTCCATCACCATTTTCAGAAGAGTCATTATTGCTGATATTCTTGGTAATTATTACTTAGTTTATGTTTTTAATTAACACAAAGAATGAGGCAGTGGATTGAATACAAATCCTCTCAATGAAATTAAATGCATCCTAGGATTACATATGGTAAAACACAGGGGACCGTTCCATATAAATGTCTTCAGAACCACAGCACAATTTTCTTGCATAGCTGTGTGATTAACAGACAACTCTATTTACCATAGTCTTCCTGCTCATCTAATCAAATATTCAGGTCCCGAGTAAGCTATTAACAATTAAATATTTTTAGAGCTAAACAGATCTAAAAATAATGAGACTTAACATAGATCTGGCCTGAGGAAAGGTAAGAGCTTGGTTCCACGGCTATACTGGCATATTTTATCCCAGCAAAACACAGAATTACTCACAAAGTCAGCACAGACATAGCTGAATTGAAGATGGAGTTGCTGCGGAGTGATAGAGTCTAGGACTCTGAGTACCTGCCCTTCTAAGTACTGCCTCATCAGCCTTCTAGCCTACACCTGGGCAAACATGCACTTCTGCAAATACAATTAACTCCAGTCACTTGACAAGCCCCTCAGCTGTTCCGCACAAGCTGTGTTCTAATGGGGAAAGAGCACTCCCACAACCACTGTCCTGTTCACCCCCAGGAGCTTTGCCTGCACAGAAATACCAGGTGGAAATCATGTTTTGCTCAATCCTCATCAACACAGCTGCGCTGGCAAATGCACATAAAGATGTTCCTTACTTAAAAGGGCTTAAAAGTTACACTTTAGGAAATAAGCAAATAAAACAAATAAGAGCTGAGTAACTTGGAACATCTTCTGCTTTTCTACATCCATCAAATCAGACCTCTGTGATTTAAAATAAACTTTTAGCATAATATTTATAAGGAAATATTTAAGAGGAGGAACTGGCAAGACATACATTGTATCCCCATCTTTTGGGCCCCAGGACCCCCTATTCCAATCAGAAAAGGGATGCAGATGCCCAGGCTGAGAACTCTTCTTTCAGCCTGGCTAAACTACTGTTTACAGAGCGTACTGCTGTACTGCCCGCAGGCCCTAAGCGGGGTTAGCACCTCACTGCAAACACTAGCACGAAGCTTCTCCTTCCAAGTCTGTATGACCTAGTTACACAGAAGGGAAGAGCAGCAGGAGGGCGGCTAGCTGGTCGGCGCAGCTGGAAGCACGCGGCGAGGGTCCCCAGCCAGACAGGCAGCAGGGTCCCCAGCCAGCGGCCCCGAGCCCCTACGCAGAGGCCTGGCGCCGAGCGGCGGAGCACCAGCCCGGGGTGAGCGGGCCCTGAAGCACGTACCCCGGGAACTGCCGCGGGGAGACGGGCCCGACCCGGCCTTCCCTTGGCCGCGGCCACCGCAGGAGGAGGAGGCAGCCCAGCTGGGGAAGGGGGCGAGGAAGAGAGCACCGGCTGCAGCCTGGCTCCTCACCTGCGTCCCGGCGGGGCAGAGGGCGATGCTTCCCAGCACCCCGCGGCACCGGCGGCGGCCGCCGGGGCTCAGCTCAGCCCGCGCCCGGCACCGCCGCGGCCCCGGCCCGGCCCGCCCGCTCCCGCGGCGCGCTTTCGGGGAAGCGGTTTCAAACGGTCGCTGCAGTCCCGTCCCCGCGAGCCCCCTCCGCCCGGCGCCAGCGCCGCGCGGGGCGCGTCCCCGCTCGTACCCCGCAGCGCCGCGCCGCCCCGCCCGGGGCCCGCCCGCGCACGCCCCTCCCCCCCCGCCGGGCCGCGATCCCCGCAGCCGCCCGACTCCCGCGCCTCACCCGCCCCTTACCTCGCGCCGCCGGCCAGCGACGGGCAGCGCTGGCGGCAGCCGCCCCCGGCCAGCCGGGCCGAGGCACAGGGAAGGGCCGCGGCGTTGCGCCCGCCGCTCCGCTTGGCTCGGGCCGCCCCTCTCTTCACCCCGGAGCCGGCTCCCCCCTGGGGCCAGGCGCCTGCGCCATGCGCCTGCCAGCGCCTGCTGTCGGTGCCTGCCTCCCCCTCCGCTCCCGGCCCTCCCTTTACAGCCGCCGGGCCCAGGGCGCTCCGCACGGCCGGCCTGGCGACGCGATCCTCAGCCGGGCCGGGCCGGGCCGGGCCGGCCCGCGGGGGGCCGGGAGGCGGTGCTGCAGGGCGCGGGGGGGGGGCGGGGGCTGCAGCGGGGCAGAAGGGAGCTTCCCGGCGCCGCTCGCCCCTACCTCCGGCCACTGCTCCCTCCTGGCCGCCCACCGGGGGCGGCGGGAAGAGCCGGTAAGGGCATCGGGGACACCCTGAGGATGGAGAGCCAGGGTGGGCTCCAGAGGCGCTCTCGGGCACGGCCGCGCCTCGGCCGCTCCTCTGACCGACCGGGCTTAAAACCGCGCAGGACGCTGGGCACTGCTGCTCCGCGGAGCAGTCCCGCCGTCTTCGTCCCGAACAGCTGGCACTGGCAGCGTGCGGAGACTACGCCAGCTCCCGGTCTAGTCATGCCCTGCTACCCTCTTGGGGGAGAGGGGTGTTCTTCTCATATACCTTTCCATTTTGCCAGCTGTAGTATTCGTCCGACGTACTCTTTTCACTGACTTCAGCTAACGAACTGGAGAAAATAAATTACAGCATCGATGCCGCTAGGATGTGCACGTTCCACAGTTCATTCCAGGATCCTAACACTCAGTGTTTCACAAGTTTATTAGATTTATTTCAGTGCAAGTTATTTCAATAACAAAACAATGAGAGCAAGATTTTCCTTCCAGTCTGGCAGCTGCTTTCTCCGTAAATAGAGTACCCATTAAAAATGCTAGCAACCACACTGAAGACAGCAGCTGACATGTCAAGCATGATTAGGAACATATTCAAAGATGCACAGCGGTGGAAAAATCTACTTAAAAGGGGTATAGCAATTCCAAAATTCAGACCATTAAAATAAAAGGTGGATACCTACCTAGCTTTGAGGAAGTACAACAAAGCAATGCTGTCTTATTTACAAGGTGGTGACATTCACATTAATCCATGGCTTCCGTGAAAGTGACCATTAATCTTCAGGCATAAGAGACCTGGTTGGCTCATGGATGCGACGGCTTAATGCATCTGAGCAGCTTCTGTTGCTGCAGCTTTCGTGTATCTATACCTGTCTTTTGACAGAGAGGTGTGAAACTTTTCTGGCGTGAGCGGGAGGCAGCTGAAGGAATCCTGCTTGCCGGTTGTGAAAGCAGTGGCAAGTTCTGCAAGCTCTCTCAAGGGCCACTGAAACCTTTCTGCTCCACCTGCCATGCATACCACACAGAAGTTTGGCATCAAAAAGCATTTATCACAAGGCATGCTGTGATTGACTTTTCAGTCCTGCTACCTCTGGAAGCTGCTGGCATTTATTCAGGCAGCCTAGTAGATGGTACTAAAGTCCAGTTTGACAGTGCTTGGCTTGGCATAGCTGTCAGAGCCAAGGCTACCCTTACAGAGAGGGGGGAGACACCGTTGCTCCCCAAAAGCATTTGGGAGCAGTTCAGTAAGGTGCCTGCCAGCCACAGAGGAAAACAAGAGCAAACAAGAGGCAGTAAATGAGAGGCAGGTTAGGGCACAGCCAGCCCTGACAAACTGGAGCAGAACTGAGCTCTAAGGACTGGAGAAATTTACTGGAAAAGACTTTGCTGCATACAGCCTTTCAAGTACCCGAGACACTGGGCTTCCGTTTCATGGCTTCCATTTCTTATTTATCCCTGATTGAGACCCCCCTCAATCCAGCTGTGAGCATGGGCTTGGCGTGATTTTCTATACATACAGTAAGCCTGCAGAAAAGCAGATTTTTCCAAGCCCTGAATCGCTGGGCTACATTTGTCATCATATGGGTGTGGGGCAGTGACCAACGTGTAGGCAGAAGGCTTTAAGCATTGGTGGGATGCCCTAGAGGACTTGACTAGTCCGGACAAAAAATGGCACTTAGCCTTCCCCAAGCTGCTGCATTGCTGTATTACACACCCCTGTGAGGTGAGATAAGGGAGGCTTTCCCATGTAATTTGGTTTTGACTGGGCCTGGGCAGTATGTACTTTAGCTCTAAAAATCAAAACACCTGTTTCTTATTTCCATTGCAAGTACAGAGGAAAACAGCGTTACCGGGATTCTCCAGTGTCTTGAGTAGATACTCAGGGGATAGGAAACAGACTTGCTTATCTGTTGTCACACCCTGGCAACTGCAGCAAGGAGCAGCAACTATTAATTCCTTCAGCTAGCTTCTCTCGTGGTAGCCAAGATTCCTACGGCAAGAGACTCTCCTCTTCCACTGGCTCCTATCCTAGAAGCCTGCCACATCGCTGTGAGCTCTGCAGGAGGGAGAAGAGAAACTGCAGCAGTTTTTTACAGTGAAGGCAGATGAGTCACTGGGATGTATCTCCTGCGTGCTGAACACATTGCTGCTGCACCACAGGAAGACCTGTGCGGTCTCCCAGTTGTGGAGGTACATCCACCCCAGCCCTCCAGAGCCTGGCCATGTTCACTGTTGACTTCAATGTGATCTTTTCTCACCTTAAAACACGATGTGTGTTTCAGTTTACAGCACGTGACAGCGATTGCCTCAGTACATTCAAAATCTTACCCCTTGGCAGTATTGTGCACATTACACTTCGGACCGTAAGTCAGATTTCTTGTTCTGATTTGCAAAATAAAATTGGCACTCAGCTGTGTTTTATAACAAAGGAGGAGGGAGATGAGAATCGAACTGCATGAAAGAGGCCCAGCAAAAACTGCTTAAGAGCAAAACAGACCTAGTTGTTTTGTTTAGTTTTCCTAATGACTTTTTCGTACAGTGAGCAGAGGGGACATATATACTTACACACATGGAAAGAAAAAAAACACTCAACAAACCCACAAACCAACAAGTGAACAAAACCCATAGAACTGAGCCAACTAGTTTTTCTGCCAGCTGTAGCAAGGCTGGTATTGGGATCCTGAGTTGTTCTGGGCTCAGGCATGACCTGCCGTGTACGGTGAGGCAGAATCTCTCCTTGTTCCACCTCTTCATTTTCCAGATCCAGAGGATACTCCATTTTCATCAAAATTTTGGTATCACAGACAGTACTTCCTCCTTCAGGATTCACTAGCGCCGAGGTGGACAGCTATCCTGACCCTGTAAGCCATATACTCCAAAACTTCATGCAGTCAAAAGCCACAAGAGAGACACCATGAACCTCAAAAAGCTGAGTGGAAGGAAAGAGCCAAGAGAAGTCCCAGGCAGCTGGGAGCTCCAGCTCCCCAGGGCTGCGAGGCAGAGCTGGTGAAGCTGTGCAGCTGGATCCCAGGCCAGGGCAATCCACGCTTGCTCCTTCCCACCTCTGGGGATTCCCCAAAAGCAGCCTTTCCAACATAGCCTTGCTGGTGCTGTTCAGGCTGGCTATCTGTGACCATCGCTTGTTCTACTGCTAACCCGTGCCTGCCTGGTTACGTGGCAGAGCCATCTTGCCTCCTCTCCCCCTGAAAAAATAATTTCCCCTTGGAGAGCAACCTCCTGGCCATGATACACTACTCAGTGTGAATGAGGCAAACACCTAATAGGCGAGGGTGTTCCCTGCATCTGGATAGGACAATGAACCGGGTCCTTTCAGATAGCCTGGGCTGAGCGATCCTGCCAATATGAGAATAAAATAGAGCTGATCATTAATTTGCTAGGGCCTGAAATTGGCGAGACGAGATGCTGACATCCTGCAAATGAGAAAATGGTTAATCTTGACGCTGTCTGGCACTGTTTGAGTTGTCGAATGGACAGAGCCACCATTTGAATGAATGGAGCAGGCAAAAGAATGTGACTTAATCCCCGAGGGTGGGTTTTGAGAAGGCTGAAGGTTGAACCCTTTGACTTCTGGCTGATGGCTGCCTCCTGCCATTTCCACAAGCACAGACACTGATGTCAGGCAAAGAAATAGCTTCAAAACTGGGACTTACGTCTTACTTGTCAGTTCTCCGTTCTGAGGCAATACAGTAGTTCCCCAGTACCGCACTTTGCTTACATCCTCATTACCGTATTTTGACAAAGTTCTTATTGTGTAAAAACTTGCCTCAGTACTCAGACGAGCCTAGCATATTCACCTATATCATGTTTGATTTCTACCTCCTTGCTCTCAGTGAAAAGCTTGACAATGATATTGGAGAATGTTTCTTGAAAGAGATGATGTCTTGTGGATTAACCTGGTTTTCAAGAGATTTCGGGTCCCTTCCCAGCTCTGCCTGCATGATTCTGAACAAGTAACTCTTTTGGGACTTAGGTCTTACTTGTCAGTTCTCCCTTCTGAGGCAACACAGTAGTTCCCCAGTACTGCACTTTGCTTCACAGAGCCACTCTTTTTGCTTCTTCAATTTTTTTTTTTTCTTCTTTAAGGTTGATAGCAAAGGACTGGAATCGAGTTGTTTATGATTGTTAGTCACTACATCCATGGGAAGAAACTACTCTCTTATTATTTCATGGTGCTGTGCTCTTAAGTTCAACTTTCTCAGCCTTGTCCCATGAAGGGAGATCTGGCCAACAGCTTTTCAACACTCCCCCACAACAAGATGGATTTCCATCGTGGGGTTCTGATGAGAGATCCAACAGCGGCTAGTCTTCATGCGTCTTCCTGACAGCCAGGAAATGAGTAAGTGGAAATGCTGCATAACTGCATTTCCAGCTCAGTAGCACTTACTTTTTACCTTCCCTCTCTTTAATTTGAAGTATGTTTTTGAAAACAGTATTCAAATAAAATGTATATCCATACAGGGATGTGGGAACACTTCGAAGTCCCAGCTCTCAAAAAGCGTGTGGACCAGAACCCCAAGTTTCTCAGACAGCCCCTACAGAGTGCAGGCCAAGAGCAACCCAGGGGCATCACACACATCCTGCCCCCTCTGAGCACTGTGTAAGGAAGATGCAAGCCCTATGGCATCTATCTCATCTCCTCACCAGCAGCCTCATTAGATCAGGGAGCAAGAAGGGAAGGAGCAATAACGAGCTTCCAGCTGCCAATGAAAGCTCATTCCAGCTGCATATGTGCCAAAAGCTATTCCTTGCTCTACAGCCTGAGCCAAAGTGACATGAGAGTAGCGATGAGATCTCTGTCCAGGGAGACGATGACTGCCAGACACTAGCTGTGAGTAATCCTCAGCAACTTGGGAAGAATCAGAGCCACATTCTGATCCTACTGCTGAACGCGTGTCTTTTTTATGTGACACTGCGTGGGGAAGAGGGAAGGGGTGGTAGGACCTTTTATTTGGGTAGTCGCTTCCTCACTCCACCTGAATTCTGAATCACTGATGCAGTCTCAGACCCACCGCTGAAGCACAGCGACTTGAGTTGATTCAAGTTTGGACATCAGTTTTAAAGCGCTCAGAAGTACCAGCTACCAAGTAAACTAGCCTCTGCCTTCATGATGGTGGTTGTGGTACTGGCAAATGAGAACACGCTCTCATCATCTTCTGAAAAACACAGGCTGGCATTTCCAGTCCTTCTCTCGCAACTGTCTTAACTTGCAGGAAAATAATGATTGTGAGTCATCCTTTCATCTTTACAACACTACTGAAGAAGAAAAAATGGGAAAAAAAGACAGTGTTTGTAGCCTGGCCATAAAATTGTTTGCTAAATAAAGTCAACTGTGCTTCAAATCTCCAGTTACAATAAGTGACATACACCATACCAATTTATGGGAAAACAGATCACTAGGGAGAACTGTGATCAACTAATTATTTGTCGCTTCAGCATGATGTTTTAACAGTGCACTGTTTAACTAGACCCAACAAAAACGTAATTACTAATGTAATTTTTGCTTCTTAATTAACACTAACATCTGCCCATTGCTTCCCAAGACTTCCACTGCTTCACTATGCCTGCACGTACGTGCATTTTTGTGCCCATAGGCAATGCCATTCTAAGGCGGCAGCAGGCATTTACTTTATTATCTCTTGGCAGCCAAACCAGACCACTACAAACCTGGAGGAGAATCAGGCCCTCCCTTTGCTGGGATAGCAACAAGACTGCCATTATTCAAGGGGCAGGGAAAAAATGCCTGTAGCTATGTTAAAAGCTCTTGTCTTTATTAGTGGAAGTATTAACGTTTCCAAATGTGCTTCCAAGTTATAGTCAAGTATTTTGCCTTCAGTTTGGAGCTGCTTGTAAAAACAGCTAAGTCATACAAGGCCAATAACCTGAGGACTATCAGCTCTAAGCATAACTCCTACAGAAGTGGGCAGAAGCTGGCTGGTCCAGAAGCTGCTGTGTAGCCTTGGAGTTTGAAGGATATTCTGAGATTGATTTGAGAGTTAAAGCCCTTGCTTTTCTCCAGCGGGGAGCAAATTTGTGTATGTAGATCAAGAAAACCCATTACAGAGATAAACAATATTGGTCTAAAGTGCCACTAAATATTGTTACCATGCCTTAGAAAGGCCAAGCATTATGAAGCCAAATGGTAGGAAGCAAGAGGACAAGATAGTACCCAAAATGTAGTAATTGTGAGTCCAGGTTCATAAGTAGTTATTGCCATAGACCTCCACTGAACCCAGCATATTGCTACGTACTTATATTTGGTGTTTAATCTTCAGCCTGGAGAGAGCTGCAACAGCCAGGAGTGAGGACAAAGCTGCAACTGGGCCAGGTTCTTGAGACGTTTTCAGTTAACGCAGACCTATATTCTACAGGCAGCTTAGTTTGAGCAGCAGGAGCTCAGTAACAGAGTAAGTAGCTTTTTGAATAAGGATGCCAAGATCTGGCCTGTTAGGTTTCATATTTTAATCTGCTGTCTAAGTGTATCACTGCTCTAATCACAGCCACAGTGGAGTCCTTCAGTAGTTGATGATTAGAGAGACCATCAATAATCCCTGCTGTGCTGCACAGATTGAAGCTATCAAGTGGATTTACAGAGGAAATAAAGTATATACAGAAACTCATTATTTTCCAGTTGAGACAAAACTATCCATTAATATCTGACACAGAGCATACTCTGGAAAACTGGAAGCAGATACTGAAAATGAGCAAATCCCAACAGACATAATGCATATGTGATAAACCAGTTATTAATATTCAATCCAGCAAGCTCTGTCACTACGGATGGATAGCATTCCTGTTGGTATTTGTAAGTCTATATGCCCTAGATGGCATTGCTCTGCAACATTACAAAATACACCTCTAAAATCCAAGCTCTCACTGCAGTCAGCACAAAAAATTTTAGGCAGGACAGGTGTTGATTTAAGTTCACACGCACAAAGATAATGGCAAAGTTCTCTTTTTAATGTTACTTGTTTGAGACATTTCCACTGCAGCTGATAAATGGCATAATTAATGTTTTTTTTTTTTATTCATTCTTTAAAGGCTCACTTGTAAAATCTTCTTGTGTGAGCAGTTGCAGTAAGCAACTGCTCTGGTCTGAAGTGGTTTCATTGCACCTGCTCTCTCCAGGCTGTGGTATTTAATTGTTTTTGTTTATTCTGTGCTACTCTTCTCTAGCGATTTGCTTGGCACTATGAAGAAGGCTCACACCAATTACAGAGCGCCATTTGTTCCTGACAGTCAGAGGTTGAAGATGAGCCTCCTTCTCTCTGAATGCTAGCTGCAGCCTACTTAAAGCAGCTGGAGGGGAAGTGGGCAGATGCTCAGCTACGCTAAGAGGGCTCATTACCATTGCAGCAGGGAGGAAAAATACACACAAAATCAACGTATCTGCAGTTTGTCCCAATTCCTGTGTCTGCATACTTCCCTTTCAGAGGCACGGCCATACGTTGCCTCTGCTTCAGGAGCTTTCTAGAAAGCATGATGTGCTGGGAGTACCTGTGATGCATCCACCTCCCAGCGCCAAGGATTAGGATTTCCAGTTTCAAGGAGCTGTGCAGCCCACCAGCAACCTGAAGGCTTTTGGCACTGAATCCTAAAGGATTTTGGCACTGAAAGTCCTAACCATTAAGCATTCTTTGTCCAGGGTGTGGTTAACACGTCTAGGCACCCCATGCAAGGATGGGGAGAAGCCTCAGGTGGGAAGTCTCACTAGCCAGACCACTGAGCTGGGAGATGCCTGCAGCCGAACACCCAGGGCTGTGAGAGAGAGCTGTATGAAAATGCCTCAGCCTTTCTGGGATGCATAACCCCATCGCTTCTCTTAAGAGGTGGCTCTGTCCATGGCTCTTCACAACTGAACGGACATTGCATTTCTTTTGGGATGCCAAGCAGTGGTGGCAGTATGTCCTGCTCTGCAAGCACACGCTCTTTCTGTTGCCTATGTCCTGGGAGGCTGCAGCACCAAGAAGCTAAAAACCATTTTGGGTGGAGGCTTGTCTCCAAGCTCTCCCTCGTTCACTAGATTAACAGAACGGCAGGCAAGTGCTTGAATTCCTCAGGCATGAGATAAAAGTCCTGGTTCTGCAGATGCCGCGGTCCACAGCGCTGATGTGGGCAGTTGTGCAGTGGGACCATCAGCTGCACTGTGGCAGGTAAAGGCAGGCTTAGGGAGCAGGGCGTGGTGTCGGATTTTCCTTGGCTTTAAGAATGACATTTTGGAAGGAAAATTAGTCTGATGCTCCAGTACAGGTTAGGGTATGTATTGTGAATGTACATATAGTATAATTTGTCTTGTGGTATAAAGGGAAAGAAAGATCAACCACAAAACCTGCATCTCAGATTTTTTTTTTTTTTTTTTAAGATGTTATTCCAAAGATTAAAACAAAGAAAAGACATTTCCCTCAGCAGCAGAGACATTCATTAATCAGTCCTCTTGCAAACATGATTTTGGGATGACTGAAGACTTCAGAGTTATCAATCAGAGGACATAATGCTGAGAGCACGGGCAGATGCAGTTTTGTTCAAGCAGCAAAGGATGTAATAAACAGGTCAAAATCAATTGGGCAAAGCCTGGAGATTGTTATCTGCAACTTAC
Organism: Aptenodytes patagonicus; assembly: GCF_965638725.1. Classification (NCBI taxonomy): domain Eukaryota; kingdom Metazoa; phylum Chordata; class Aves; order Sphenisciformes; family Spheniscidae; genus Aptenodytes; species Aptenodytes patagonicus. Next base: position 132,146,118 of record NC_134951.1, on the reverse strand, counting down.
AGAGAAAAGATCTCTCATCTCTGGAAGTGGAATTTCAAAGAAAATAGCTTTTGGGGTGGCAAAGACACAAGTTGGGCCTCTGTAAAGCAAGCTAGAAATGACCTCCAAAGGGAAAATAAATAGGATTTGTACCCTAGTTTTGCATCTTTATGACGGATAAAGATGGCCTTGTGGGAAAGGAAGGTTAGTTTTCTTTTCACCATCTTGTACTTCTGCTGTGATGTTTCATTTTATGTTCTGCACTAAAAATTCACATCTTTGCTTAGGCAGGGTTTGTGATGGCTGAAGAATAACTGCAAAGACGACACAGCAACAGCTTCTAAAAAAGCAAAGGTGAACACATGAATATGAAAGACATACTCTTCAATAACTCCTCCACCAAAAGCAATGATGACTTGCCTTAACACTCCGATTTTCCTAACTTTAATGAAAGTGGCTAGAAATTCAATTACTCTCCCCTGGCCTCTGAAAACCAATTTCTAACTTTCCAGGCTGTAAGTTACACAATTTTTTCTAAAGTGAAGTAATCGCAAGGCTGAATCAAAAAAGATGCGTATTTGGCATATCACCTTGGCAGGGGGTAGGGAGTGAGAGTATCTTCAGAGTCCGACAGCAAACTGGAACAGCTCCAAATTGTGACGAAAAGCAAGATTATCTTTGAACCAGAAAACTAGTCATGGGGAAGTCTCTACAGAGACGCATATCTGTGTAGATTCCAACATACCTTTTGGGTTGCCAGCACACAGAGTTGGAAAGCAAACAATCGAACCAATGGAAAATATTTTCAAGACGACTGCTGGGCTTGCGCTGATGAAAGACATTTTCTGCATTAACATCAAAGGCTGCACCTCATCTCTGTACTCATGGACAGAGACGTGGGATCAGCATGTGTGCCTGTTCTGCACCGCATGACTCTTCTGCACCTGGAAATAGCTGCGGATGTGTAAATAACTAACCTCTTCTGCCTAAGACATACCACTGCTTCTTGTGGACGTGGTGGGTACTTCAGAAGAAAGATGTAATTTTGGCAGTGGCTGTTACAAAGACTTAAGCAAAGGTATTTTAGGTGAGCTAGCCAGTCCCAATTACATGCCTTTTCATTCAAGGATCTCAAGCCCTTCTTTCAGAGTAAGTATAACGGGAGGGGAGGTCAGCTGAAGTGTCCCAACCTTCTCATGCCATGAGGTAGAAGCAAGGAGAGTCCTGTCACCAAGGCAGGCTCAGATTTAGTAGGGAAACCGCAGTCTCTGCTCAGCTGGTGCAGAGCATAAAAGCAGCACAAGCATTTTACTACTCTAGAAGTATGACTTCTAACAAGCCCTTTCCACAGGTTTTCTGCAGCTTTCTGTAGTGAAAACCGGCTGCATCAGAACTATTATAATAGCACCTCCTCCTCATTATTATTCCAAGCATTACTGAAAATATTACTCCAGGAATAACTTCAGAGGGAGGACTGAATCTCATAACCGCTGCTGTCAATGGCTGAACGGTCACAGGCACAGAATCCTTCCAGCTGGGAGAGCGACAATCAACTCCCACTAACCTATGTCTGGAAGAGAATAACTAACCAGTACAGTAATTGCAGATCTGTATTGTTTTAACAGAGCAGAATTTGACCCATTATATAATAGCAAATAAAATTCCCTTAGTGTTTGTTTCTGTATGGACTCCGACACGTACAGGTCACACGAGCCAGCCGACTTCTACATGAACTACTGTGGTACGCACACCTTTACAGCAAATGCACATTAAGTGGGGGAGGAAATACAAAGTATAAAACCTCTCTTTCCTTCTTCCTTCACTCCCTAATTCAATGCTCAGGACAAATGAGTGGTACAAAGTACTCTCAGAATTCTGCCAAAAATGAATAAATCATCGGGATTGTGACTCACAGGGGTGCTCTAATCCTATGTCCAAGCACACCCTGAAGTGTTAAGTTAGTACAAAGAGAGGATATTTTTATTGATAAACATTATATTGTCTTAGTGTAGATGTCTGACACATTATTAAATCAAATGACAAAACATTTAAAGTAATTCATTCTAATGAAACTTTTTGATATTCCATAGACAATAGTGCTGTGAATTTTGTTTATAGTATAACACATTAAAAACACAGAAATACAAGTTTCTAATTTCATAGGTTACCAGCAAACAGAGAAAAATGCATGCTTTCATTTCTGTTAAATTTGTAACTTACACAGGCAAGTGGAACAGCTATGCATAGAAGACTATTCTACAACAAGTTGTAAAACAAACATACAGAAAGACTGACCGTATAATACTTGTACAAGTATGACAAAACCATTACAACTCATTTCAAAAGGTAACAAATGTTTTGTCTGTGGCTCCACCATTTTAACACTTCTAAGCTGACTTAATAAAAAGCTCTTTTGAGTAGAATCGTGTTACTAGAAACCACTGATTATTTTGTTTTCTGGCTGGCTGTAAATGAACATACATTATATGTGCATTTGCACTCAGTTCCACCTACATTTTCTTCCTTACGGTTAGAAGCATCACAGAATCTTCCCACTCAGTGAAAAAGGAACCCAGTCAGTGTTGTTTGATCCCAAATCAAACAAAAGGTGCTCGTATCAGTCGCTTTTATTGCTGTGCTTCCTGCAGCTTTGATGCAGTGACTGCACCATAAAGTAGAAAACTCATCATGCACACAATTCAAAGAAATCTGTATGGTTTTATCACAGTCTGTTTTAGAACAAGCCATAGCAGGGATCGCATTCAGCGGTCTAAGACTTCAGTAATGGTACAAAAACAAGTTCTCTGTAATAGCTCCACGAAATTATCAGATCTTGAATAGCTAACTGTTGGGCCGTGAGATGATTTAAACACACATTCCCCACCCAGTTGCTGGCACTGGGGCTCTCCCTGCGTGCCTTGGTGGTGCAAAGCTGAGTACAGGGTGCAGACCTAGGCTGGCTCTGACAGGGCTTAGTAGGTCGGGGACAGTGCCATGTAAATATGACAGTTTGGGCTTGGCTCTGAAAAAGGCTGGAAGGGGCTAAAAGTGGCCCCCATGTGCAAAGAAACCGGCTGTCCTTACACTAGCTGACTCGCTCTTTTACAGGTACATACCTGCAAACTCACCTCAACCGCAGGGGCACCAGTGGGCAAAGCTCTTGCAAGGAAAAGAAAACAAAGGGAAGTTTCTCAAGAGAGTCTGCACCCAACAGCACCCGTTGCTCTTTAGTGGCGAGCAGGGGCCCAACGTTTCTGAGAACTCAGCCATGTTTTTTAGTGCATAAATGGGAGCTATCAAAAGTGCTGAGCTAATGAAAGCCTCGTCCAAAAAAAATGTGAGATGAGCCAGGGGAGGAGGAGGAGGTGGTGCGGGGGAGGACAGGGGCCCCTGAAACTTGTGCAACATACCTGAGGATTAACAGGTCTGTCTGCTCACCTTTTTGTTCTAGTGAAATCCTGATTTACCAGTATATTCCCATTGCCGCGCTTGTGCCAAGGTTGTAGGCAGAAGTGAACTTCACCCTGTGGGGTTGACTCGCCACACAGCCATGTCTGTGACCAGATGAACCATGGACTGAAAAGAAGCACCAGTCCTGCCCTCCTGCATGTCCCCGTTGGCTGAAGCTCTGATGGATGCACTAGCAACAGGAACACCTGAACCATTGCCAAAACTTACCAAGGGATTTCAGATTGCACAGGACTTCGACAGACAGCAAAAGAAACCCCAAAATCCCCTAAACCCAAACAAACATCTTCCTAGTTTGGTTTCAGTCTTGAAAAAAACCATTCAATGTGAGTATGAACATAATCTATCATTCCTTTAGTCATCTCTTAAAAATACTGCCTGCATTAAGGGTCTAGTAACGATTCTCAGCTTTACAAGGACAGACAGTGAAGTCAATCAAACTATTCCTCAAGGGAACATTAAATAAAATTTGTCCCTAAATCTTCAACACATGGTAAAGTTCACTGCATACCAGCTCATCTCTCAGGTATGCAGATTACTACTAGCATATTTACACAACCATTTACGTAACAGATAAAACGCATACTTGTGAAACTAGGATAAGAACAGAGTCGGAGACATTGTTTTTGGCATATCTCTCCCCGATAAAGGAACGCAGTGTTTCTCACCAGGAAGAAATACCTTTCATCAGGAGAGCGAGAGTTGTAAAGATCAAATAGTATTCAGGCAAACCTCTGCGTAAAACTTGCCAGTATCCTAATTACACAATAACCAGCTTTTTGTGATGCCATACTACTCTCATTTGCACTTGCTCTCCATGGGTGCTGAATAATTACAGAATCATACTTTATGTCCTTTGCTTCTGTCATCCATTTAAAAAAAAATCCTTAAGAACAAAGTTATTCCACAAACATCTTGCTTTGGCTTCTTTCAAGAACTTGTAGTTCTAGTTCGGTGCTTGCTCATTTGACCTAAGCATTGTGCAATTTCACAATACAATTTTGAGATACAGAAATGTATGTTACACTCAAGAGGTTTTGACTCACCAGTGAGAATTACTGAAAAAAAGGATTGTTTCCGAGAATCTAGGACGAACAACTCAGCTGAGCTCTGTGCTTGACAGAACGTGGAAGCTCACTTTATGCAAATCTTGAACATTATACAAACCTTTATGAAAGATTGATGCAGTACTTTATGCAATCAGTCTTTATCTTCCAATTTTTTCTTTTCTAATCTGAAAAATCCCCAAGTCTTTAAAAGCTGATGAAATACAGGCTTCCAGTCCCCCTCCCCTCCCCCCCCGCCCAATACATTTTCTGTAAAATGACTCCATCATTGCTCTTGTATTTCCCAACAACAAGCCCTACTGCAATTCATACCGATATGACGGTGATACATCAGCACGTCACACAGCAATGACGTGATATTCTTCTACAATGGAGATTACTGACCTACCTCAAACCAAAACAATGCAGTGGAAATAGGGAAGTATCGCATTTGTGAGTGGTGCATTTTTACTGCAAGATTTCAAGATGGAGATCCTTGCCTGCTGTAAATGGCAACTACCCTGTCATAAAGCTGGGACAATAAATGTCTGCTTCACCCAAGCATTTGCTGGCGCATGACATCTGTTTTAAAGAGAGATCTTCGCATTTAACCAGAGCCATTTACTGTTAAAGGGAGCTGGGGAAAACTAGGCAAAGGAAGATTACTTCCTTACTAAAAGATTACTAAAAAATCAACCCCCCTAAAAAATAAAAACAACCTACTTGTTGGTATCTTATGAAATGTGAATTTTAATTATTGCAAATGGTACCTCGTGACAGTGATATTACAAACATTAGAGTGCACTAAGCATTTGCTATTTATCTATTTCTACTCTTATAGATCAAGATAAGTGCTCAAGTGAGCACTGCAGAAGCATCTTTGGGTCTCTCAGCATTCCTCAGCTTCTTTACCAATATAAGTTACAAGAAGCATCTGAGAAAGTCTTGCCACTTTTTGTGGCCACTCAAAAGGATGGTATGATGCTTTTAATGGCTTAGTCTGCCTGGTCCCTGATTCAGGAAAACCTGGCCTTAGCTTTAGGTGGGGACTGAGATTAGGTTCCTAAATCTTCTGCCAGCATGGGGAAATGTTTTCTTGAACCAGGGGCTCAGCTCTTAGTGTACGATAAATAAATAAATAAAATGTATAAATACGTCACTGCAGAATTTCCTGACCTCCTCAATGTCTCGTGCATGCTCTTTTTTCTTTTTCAAAGCTGTCTTTATGGTCAGAAAATGCATCTGGAATTTCAAATGACTAACAATAATTACAATTAGAAATATTACTGAATGTACAAAGATAAGCTGTTTAAGGTTTTGACCTGCTATATTATAGATACACAACTGCCATGCACCACTCACAATACCTTGCTAGTACAATGTAGAAACAAATAAAAGCTAGCAACCATCTCTTGCATTTATAAATAGATGTGTGTAAGACTACCTTAAATACTGATACACTTATCATCTTAGCAGTTGCCATGATAGGGCTTTATTCCCATGCAGATGGCAGCTGGGTACTGCGGGGCTTCATTTTAACAACAGTGGACATACTAGGTAACACATATATGTATGTTGCTTGAGTATAAACCTACGTTCATACATTAAAAAAAAAAAAGCCAAAAATCTGCCAATGAATTATATGAACTTATAACTGAGTCCCTCAGTAAAACTAGTATAGTATAGTCTGGCTTCATAAAGCATAAAAGGCCCAGGTCAGATCTATAATCACTTAATCAGATCAATTATGTTTATTGCATAATGAGTGTCTTTGCATAACCGGAACTGAGCAGGGTTGCATCAATTTCATTCATTTTGAGGCCACTTAAGATATAAAGTATCCTTATATGTGCAAATTTCCCTTTGAAGAGTCTTTGAAAAGACATCCTATGAAAAGTCTTCCCATGTAATGACTGGTTATTTCAATGGTTTGGGACATTTTAAAGGCAGACAGTAGGCTTACACTGTTTTGGAGTCAGGTTGTTTGAGATTGGTGTGCCAAGCAAAGATCGCCTTGCATTTTCTCCCATCAATTTACTGGATCAAAAACTACATCCTATTTCTGCTAGCCCAGTGCATGAATTCAGTGTTAACAAGGACGTGGGTCAGCCTTCAAAGCCAGAAGGATTCAGCTTATGAGATAGAAAGTAGAAGCAAAATCCCGAATCCTTGCAACACAAGGAGCAAGATAAAATCTTAAGGAAAGAAGCAGGCGGCTGTTGGGTGTACAGAGATGTCTGCTTTTGAAAAAGATTTCATGGCACGTCCCAACATTTATACAGGGTCTGCGTATCTGATCTCTATCAGAAGTCCTCAGCATCTTAGGTCCCAGAGAGACATGCCCTCCCAAAACAGCTGTGCTCCTAGAAGTAACTGTCCAGTGAACTGCTTAAACAAACTCCCCTTGTTCTGACATTGATCAGCACGCAATCATACAAGCAGCTCTGCCAGACAGATGGTAAGCTTCAGCAAAGAGATAGGGGTGTTTGCTGCAGAGGGTGAACAAGGGTCGCTACATCTGGCACAGCTGCAGCCAGAGCACATCTGTCTACACACTTGTGCCCTTGATTGCGGGATGGGAGGGTGCACTCTGTATTTGTAGATAGCATGAGGAAAACTCAAGCCCTCTTCATTCAAATGATCACAAACGACAGTATTGCAGGGTTTACCTTCTCCCTTGTCTTCCCCCAGCCTCATTCCCTTCTTCCCTTAACAAACAGCTTAGTTTTAGCATTTGCTAAGAAAATTACAAGATGTAATTCTAAGGCTGTAACAGCCAGGAAGGAGGTTTGCCTTCTGCTAGGGACTGCTTTTGATTTCTATAGCCACAGTGTGGCATCCTACTTAGCCATCCTATAGAAAATTAACCCTTTCTCAACAAAGGCCGTCCTCAACAAAGTGAAGTCAAGAAGTGACATGGATGCTAATACAGGACTAGGTCCTGCAAACTGTCATTCATTACCATAGTCCTGCCAAAAGTAATTAATCCTACTGACACTCAAATTGCACCAGAACTCAAAGTCAGCATGTAAAAGCATGTTTTTGTAACATGACTTTCAACTTAATTTCAAGTGCTGGCTCAAGTGTAGTCAACAGCATCAGAGGGTCCTGGATATGACCCTTCATACTTCACTGTCTTTATGCCTACAGATGCAGTTGCGCGAAGCTGGGACACGGGAGAGAACTACTGCTGCGGTATCTTAGCCCAAAGTTTGCAATGCAAAATTGTTTTTCCATCTCCTCCAAAAGCAAACTGGATCCTCAAGTCCAAAAGACCCCTACCCAAGCCCTGTGCACACTTCAGAAATGCAAGAGAACACCAAATGAACTAACTAGCATATGGCAGGCAGAGGAACTGCGCAGCTCTCCTTTTTCTGCTAGCAGGAGCTGCTGAGAAAGCAAGGCAAGAGGGGCACCCTGCCGCTGGTGTGCGTTGTTAACGGACCAGTTGGACATCTGCCTGCAGGGTGCAGCAGAAAGTACCCTGCACAACCCCATCAGCAGACTGCCCCGGGCTTGGGCTTGATCCAAAGCCCTTCTAGCTCAGTTAAAAAACCTTGCTTTTAACTCCAGGAAGTGCAGCATCAGGTCCTATTTGCACAGGAGAGCTACTAACACAGGCTACTGCCTTCTAGAGAGGCATACAGGAAAGCAACAGACCACCTCAAGGCAAAATCTATGAGGGAAAATCTACGTTCCTAAATAGCATCAGGAGTAAAAACCTCAGTGGCTGACTCCCAGTGAACAGTTTATAAAACTTTGTAAAAGTCTTCTAAAAGTCACTTCCCTTATTTTAACCCAAGGCATGTTCATTACAGGCTCTCATCAGAGTCACCTGCTCACTGACCACACAGGATTCTGCCCCTCCCCGCCAAATAGGAACATTTTGCTGCAGTTGCTCCCTATGAGAGCCCCCCCTCTTAGACTACACGTGCTGCTTTTGTTGGGCACTTAAATAAGCCCTACCGATGCCAAAGAGCTGCATTCACTAAACCAAATTTCTCAGCAAAACACTTAAGCATGTGCTTAGCTTTTGATACACGGACCTCTGCACGACAAGGTATGTGCTTCAAGTTAAGCAAGGACTCTGGTACTTTCTGGACTTGCAACTTAGGAGCCTGCCTGAGCACAGCCTGCCCAAGCGTGCCACGACTTGTAATCAGGCCAGGGAAGAGGTGCAAATGCCTCCAGCCCCTTGCACTGGGGTGGGTATTACGCAGGAACGGCAGGCAGTGTGCTCCCCCCCACCCTCCCTCGGGAGCAGCACTTTGAGTGGCCCCAAGACCCTGCAAGAGCTGGGCTCAGAAGTACACCCCAGCTGGACAGCACTGGCTGAGGGCAGCGTGGTCTGTGGCTACCCTGACAGCCTCTCCCACAACACGCTGCCAGCCAGTGGGTACAGCTACGCTGGCCGGGACGAGAGCTGCCTGAGGCCCAGCTTTCTCAGGAACCACACCAGCCACAGGAACTGGAGGCTGCCCAGAACAGAGACACATCCCGGAGGACATGAAGGACGTCAGTGCTCCTGCTGTCCCATGGCTATTTCCCTTTTAAAACTCTGAAACTCCAACACTCACTAAATGACAGTGATTGTACAGTAGCCATGTGCCTGTACACTGATGGTACCACTTTTTGACAGGAATTACTACAACAGGTCTCCTTCAGAGATGTGGTGGTTTGCTACCCGGGGGACTGCTTTACTGAAATGACCCCACCAGTTGTATGTAGATCTCACTGCACAAGTGCAGAGGTCTTTATTTTTCATTCCTAATGGCAGAGTTACATATCCCTACGATTACTAAAACTTGCTTACACTACGGGCCTCTCTCTCTCTCCACAAAACATTTCTGCAGTTAACTCCTTCCGCAACCAAACGTCTGTCTCTACATGCACGAAGTGAATGGAGCACTTGTTTCCTCACCCTCTCCAGCACCTATCGGCCAGGAGACAACACTGACCAGAATTAAGTAAGACTTGGTCCTAAAGGAAATCTGTTTCTACTATGAAAAAGGAGCAAGTATCATTCCAAGCTAGCAGGCAGTAACCAGTAACCAAGGGGTGGCGTGCACCAGTAGCCCCCTCCTTTCATTACAGCATGAGATAGACAAAATGACCAGCAACAGGGATTATTCCTCTGGGAATCGAAGCTCCTTGCTTTGCTTGCCAGGCATGCCAATGGAAAACGTCAGAGGCAAATGCTCAACGTTTTAGCAGATCTGTAATCAACTACCACTGTCCTCATAGGTTCAGGCATGCAATGTTATGTTTTCCCTCAACTGGCAATAAAAAGATTATGTTAAAATTGTTGCTGTAAAATTATCATGCTGATTTTTAGCACCATTCAAATCCTACCTGGCAGACAAAGATTATATTGACAAGATTTCTGCCAGGTTGTTTTGGTGTGGAAGGTTTAAAACTTGTTCTGCAAGGCTGTTAGAAAAAGTAAAATAAAAGACTACCTAAAATATACCACAATAAAGTCATTTTAACTATATAAATACATTACGAAGTCTGTTGCTTTAAACAAATTGTGCTTTTTTAGAAGCTTTCCTGAAATTAAATGCTTCTGCCCAAACTTGGATAACTTGGCCTAGATCTCAGGCCGTTTCAGGGCAGTGAGCAATAGATTTCACAGCCAAATTATATCCCCTGGTGCGCAATGAAACAAACTGCCATTTCTTCCCTCATTGCTTTCCTGTCAATAAAGAAAACCTTTCCAAAAGGTATGGATTTGTCCACACCCGAGATCGATTCTGGAGATTCAGCCAAAGAAGTCAGATCAGTTGGGGGGGAAGTAGATGCGTTTATGAAATATGCTTCAGATTTGAGGCCACTAATTACTAACAGAATATTCAGGTAAAATCCCTTAAAGGTCCCTAGTTGTATTAATAGTTATCCATTTATCTATTGAGGTAAGAAAATAAAAAAGTTCATTCATCTTTAAAAAACAAAGTGCAACAGTCCTTTTCAGGACTTGCTGCTGCAAACACGTACACTGACCCTACAAAACAATCATTGGGGTTTTGCCGTTGATTTCAATAGAGGTCAACTTTCACTCAAGTCAGTGAATACTGAAAACTCTCTTCCTTTAACTTTAAGCCTTGCATTATACTTGGTACACCCATTCAGCATACTCAAACTCTGCAGTTCCTTAAATTTGAAGTGAAATGGCCGAGGTCTTCCAAATATTCAAACTTCCACCGCTTTCCTTAAAAGCATGGCTTTAAACTGATTCAGTTAAAGTTGTACAAACCTAATGTGGACGTTCTTGCCTGGATTTAAGTCTATTTTAGACTAACTTAGAGTGGTTACTGATCAAGTGAAACTTCATGAATACAGGGCAGATTTAAATCCAGCTAAGCGTGGTCCACTGAGTCTGATTTTTAAAGTACACATTTAAACAAGTTTAAAGCTCCAGTGGTGCAACTTTGAAATAGATAAACCTTACACTATTGCAACTCTGTGAGCTTTATGTGACAGGATTAGGGCTTCCAAAAATCTTGATATAAGAAACATTTGTCAATCAGCAGAAAGTTATGGTTTTCTAAAAAGTTATTCAACAATATTCAGTCTACATTTTATCTCACAAGTATTAATATGGTTATTTGGAAAAGGCATATAAAAATTCCTGTTCTGACAGCAGGATATTAAATGTTACCCTCAGGTTGCTCCACCTACATTGAACGTTGTTTTTCTAAAACTAGATTGCTGTTCTACCTGATTTGTTTCATCAAGAAAAAAGCCTGTCACGCATCTATCTGAACGTTAAGACTGAGCATTCATTTTCACAAGCACTAATATCACAAATCCAAAGCATGCTAGTCAACTGATTTCAATGACACAGCTGAGGACAGAAAGCTGAAAACAAAGCAGGCAAGTGGCATCACACGAAAAAAACCCCAAATTATACCAGTGAAAATCTCCTCCCATGCACCCATTTCAGGTTGGTGTTCCTATCGCAGAAACAATCTACCAAAAAGTGCAGTACATCAAAAAACAGGAAAAAAATAAAGAAAAAAAAAAAGCAAGTATAAAATTCACTTTTGGTAGGGACAAAAGCAGTTTTTCCAGCATGTCTTAAGACCTCCTCATATCATATCCTATCATTCTGCCTTTGAACTGCTGTCAAAGGAAGAGCAGAGTTGAAACTAGCAAGGGATCACATATTTAAATCAGGCCAAAGTCAGAGCTGCAGTGAAGTGCTATCCACTGAGGAAAAGGCTCTTTAATCTCCCTTTGAAATACTCATTAAGAATCGTCTGAAACCGCTAGGAATGGAAACAAAAACAGTCGACTGGTCCGAAGACCAGAGCAGCCTCAGATGTGAAGGTGACCCTTGCTTTCAGAAGAATAAAACCACAAATGAATCACAGTCATATTCAAAAAACCCAACCCAACCTGGCTTTACCACTGGTTTCCCCCAGCCCCCCAAACCCTGGGCCTCTCCACAGCCCCTTTGTGCCTCAGCTCCCTCCTTCCCCTCAGCCAGCCACCTGCCAACCCCCCCACTGCCCTGGTGCCAAGCCCCAGCCCCACCATGCCACGGCCCCGTCCCACCCCACACCTCCAGGGGGTCTGCCAGCCCAGCCACCCATGCAGGGCAGGGGGCAGCCACCCTCGATGGGCTCCCATGGCCCTGCATCCCAACGATGGCCCACACGGCTTGGGCACAATGGGCACTGCAGAGCTTCTCATCAGGAAACCAAAGCTGGGCGGCTGGCTGTCCCCTCATGCACAGCCAGCAGCTTCCAGAATCTAACATGGGGAGGAGACAACCCCTCAGACTCAGTCCTCTGCTTGGCTTGATAAAGTAGAGCTATTAATATGCACTGCATTTGAATATAACTGTCTGTGTGAGTTTTGGAGATGTCGTATAGGAAGGATGCTAAAAATTGCTCGTTTTTTGCTTTGAGGACTTTTCCACAGGCTTTGATTATGCTAACAAACTTGAGAGGCTCTCTCTTTTGGAGACAAAACCAAGAACGCACACATTCAGTTGGTCTATCCTGTTCCAAACCAGGTCTGCACTGGTTGATTTGGTTGCAAATCATAAGCACATCTCACTGAAACTGTCAATATAGGAAGCGCTTATCAATTAATATATGGCACAGATAATGGCAGTTCAACGTACCTTTTGCTTCTGCTTAGAACAAACAACTTGCAGAACATTCTTGCACAATGCACAAGTGTCAAAACAAGTATTTCAGCTTTTACACACAATGCAAAGCTACAATATACTACAGTATTTAATGCACACCAATAGGAAAAGTTCCTAAAAAATACTCCTGCAGTTTTTGTGCCATGGGATAGGTAATGGCTATTTCGTAGAAATAGATCCAACTGGCTCCATTGGAGCAGCAGTATAAATATTCAAAATAGAAGTAATAATAGGCCCTGATACGTAACTTCTCTTTTTTTTTTTTCCTTCCCCAAATCTGTCCCTTCTGTCAGCAAGGAAACACTCTGCTTAAGAGCAACTGCATCTTGCTACAAGAGTATAGCTGTGTGTTTGTGGGGTGGATTTTAGTGAAATGTGCCACATTGTTGCTACCATTGTTTGATCTAAGGAAGTATTGTAGGCATTTTAGTGATTATAATTATTATTATTAATCTCATTAACAACAACAAAAAAAGAAACAACAGCAACAAAAAAACAACAACAGGAAGGTACAGTGGGCTTCCTGACGCAAGAGGACTTCCAGTAAGCATAGTTAGGAGAAGGCTGCTCAAACAACAGGCTGCATAGCTCAACAAGTAGCAACACAATTGTTTTCCAGAACGAAAAATGATGACGCAGGCATGTCATTGACTCTCTCTACTGCCTGTCCCTGGACCCTTCCTTCTTCTTGCCAGGGATCCACAAGCACACTTTGTTCACCGAGGCCAGCGGTGCACGGCTTTTTCCACTGGACTTCCTCGACACGCACAGTGCAACGGCTGCCAGTGCCTCCACACATTTAGTGTAACAAACAAAATCACGTGCCGAGCTGAATGGAAACCACAGGATGTAAATATTTTGATTTACAACATTTTGCCAAAAGAAAATTAAACTGAAAAAATCACTTCCAAAAGTGCAAATGAAATAAAAATTGGCCTTCTGTCTGTGAATGGGGCGCGCTCTTTTTCTTTTTAGTTGGAATTTTTTTTTCCTGCTGTAGTTTAGGGTTTGGTGGTTTTTTTTTTTTTCCCTTTCTTTCTTTTACATAGGGTTTGCTGTGCCTTTACTACCAATATTTGCCACTGTTTGTACCATAGACAAAAACATTCACCTAGCTGGTAGTATCTTAATACATTTCATAGTAGAACATATACAAGAAAGAGGAAAAAACATACCAAATAAATCAGAAGTGATCAGTGCTTAAAGTAACTACAAGAGCCAGCACTGGCAAGAATCCACAGTATCAATACATACAAATGAAGCTGTGATGGTATTTCTCATGGGGTAGAATCTGCCTGCATATTAATACAGAATTATACAAAATCTAGCAGGGATATTGGAACAATGAATAGCTAAACTTTCACAATAACTTAAGATCTGTGAGCGAGTCTGCATTGAAGATATTCCACATTTTAAAAAGTGCCATCTCTCTCTGTGTTTTCCTCCCTCCCAAAGGAAGGGTGATGAATCCACATGATCTGTTATCAGATAAGTTCAACTGCTTAAGACGACAAATATCTGGCCAGGTCCAGTGTATTCTTTAAAGAGTGGCAAATTATGACTTCAATAACTATGTCTGTGCAAAATATGCCTCTTTCCTTTTAAAGAAACCAGTGTCTGTAACTCATTTAGAAAAGTTCCGACATGTACTTATGTCCTTCTCAGAACGAATAAGACATAACTATTGAATCCCCCCCCAACAAGAAATCTGATGAAGCAGAGAAAGTTCTGACCTTCCATTTCCACGTGCAGATCATTAAAAACAAGGACACCTCCTTGGTAGCCCTCCTGGGCTAGCGATCAAACTATTGCTTGGAAATACCATAAACACCATACTAATAAAACTCCAACGTAAGTAGTAAAATGGTAGCACTGTTTACCCTTTGAATCCATGTTTACCTTGCATTCCTCATCACACCTGTACAAGATTCCTTATTTATGGTAAAAAGTCATCATCTGTTGCCTTGACAATCTTCTTTTAATACGCAGTAAATCCATTCATATGCAGAGTACCTTGAATTGTATTCCCATATTACATTGCCCTGTGACCTTTGGATCATTACAGGAGACCCAGCGCTCAGAAGGAGAAGCTGCAAGAGAGGACGTTGATCTCTGGCAATTAAAAAAAAAAACAAACAAACAAACGACAAAAAACAACAAAACAAAAAAAACCCCAAAACCAAACAAAAAACCAACCAAAAATATTCCCATGAGTCTCCTTGAAAATCAGCCCCTGTATGATGTACCCTCTTCTGCATTGTAGCAATAGTCTTAAGTCATAAATTAGATTAGTCTTCCATCAAATAACTTAAAAAAAGAAGGAATTGTAGCAGACCAGTTTTGCCTGGCTTGACGCCAGTTAGCAGCCAGTTCATCGAGTCCCAGTCACACTGTTCAAAAACTGAGCTAGGAAATCACATGAATGTTGAAAAAAATAATCTTCACATCGATGCAGGATTTTTCCAGGTTGTGGGGGGTCAGGGAGAGGGCAGACCTAGATGGGGCCATGGGTCCTATGAACAGTGAACAGGATATACGTCACGACTTGGAGGTGCACCGCGTTCAGGAGATGCCAGCCGTGGTTTGTATTGCACAGGTAAGAAGGAAGTTCATCCCAACAGTCTGCCACCTGCATTAGTGATCTCTGCACATTGGCAAGTTCACAAAAGTGAAAACATTGAATTCTGTCATGATGGAGAAACACAGGAAGATGCCATAAAGGGAAAGGCACACACACCCTAGCTTCTTATCCAGTTTCCATTTGTTCATGTGGACGCCAAAAACCTACAATAAACACAGAGTAAGCCACCACAGCAAGAACATTTCAAATAAAGTGGTAAATCCCCTTCTCAATTACAGGAGTACGAAGATGACCGTCCCCTTACTGATCATGGTCACCTGGAAGCAATCACAATGCAAGTACTGCAACAAGCGAGCTGAAGACCACAGCTGAAGTAAATCAGAGTAGCCCCCTCGCAGTCATTGAAGCCACACTGACTTACATCACCTCAAGTCCTGGCCCAAGGGCCTTAAGTTTCTGCAACAGATTTCATTTTGACAAGAACAATCCCCTTTAGTTCAATCAGAAACGTTTTCAAAGGCCAGATTCCTTTTTCTTCACTCAAAATGCTTCATGTGCCCCTCTGCATCTCAATCTAGAGCCACACAGTCTAATGCTGTGCTTGACTTTGTGTAGTTTGCTCCCACACAAACCTCTTAAAAGATTTAAGTCTCGTGTATGCGGGAATTGTGTTGGTGTGCAACGCACAGGAGGATTCCCTATAGCAGCTCGTCTCAAGATTTGGAAGATGTCACATAAATCCTCTTCTCTCTATCATTTCTAGTCTGCTATGCTAGACTTGGACAGGTCAGGGAACGCAAGGCACTGATTTCAATAGAAACATTGTCGTGTCCAGGCACTATTTGTTCTGGTCTGTGTTGTATTTCAGAAGGTTCCTACAGAGGGCCAAAGCAAACTGTACAGCATTTTGTCTACCTGTCCAAGAGAAGAATGGATCTCATCATACATCAAGGGATCTGCTTCAACCCTGGCATGAAAATAACTGATGATTACTAATGGGTCTCCCGGGGTCCTCCCATGAAAAATATACAAATATGAGAGCCATCTTGTGACAGCTTCTGCGAAATGCCAGATTAAGGTCTTGGGAAGTTTACAATAGGAGTGACCATTCCTATCCCTTAACAACAGACTTTGCAACCGCTATTACAGCTGGAGGTGAGAAAGGAACAGGTGAAGAAAATGTCTATGAAAATCACTCTTTTGGAAATGAAGAACAAAAGACTATATACATACTGTGACAAAAACAGATGCCAGCAGGAGACCAACAGAATAGATAAGTCCTCTGCTGTTTAACCGAATCTGTAAAAGAAGGAAATTTATAAAACCACGTCACAATTTCAAGCAACGATATTTCTCTCTGCTGATAATTCTGTAATCCTAAACTGCTGAGTTGCTAAACACTGGCTTGCAAGCTGTAAATGCCAAGTCAGACCATTACATCACAGATTATTTTGCCTACTCCCTGTTGCCAAAGAAGAAGGAGTATTATTAGAGTAGCACCCTTAGGACCTGACAGCATTTCAAACTGTTCCACCCCCACACGAGCTTTGTCATCCCTTATACTGTTATATATCATGAAATTTTCTTTTTGGCAATTAACTCCTATGTGAGCCCTGTAAGAACAAACGGGGGAAAGGAAATTTTGCATTCAGTCACCAGTTAATGCTTCACAGTGGGGGAAAATAAACAAGGACACACACACAAACACATAATTTCTTCCCTACTCTTACTCATCTCAGTGAAGGAAACAAGTCAGTAATCTCACAGCCTGAACCTCAGCTGCTGAAAATCATCGATATAAATTCATTATGGCACACTAGCACAGGCTGAACCTTATTTAGCACCGAGGCAAATAAGGCAAAGAGACAACTTATTGCCTGCAGAGCTGTGTAGAGATATCATCACTAAGGTACCCAAGCACATCAAAGACACTGATGTAGCCATCTCCACGGCAGAGCCACAATTACTTCCACTGTGCAAGTGGACAACTGAAATACAGGTCCTCAAAGCTGTGGAGCTATTTAACTGCCATTTTTAGAGGCTTTGGAGTCTAACCAAAGGCACTCACCTGCATCTTTAAGCCCTAAATACATTTAAAAACATGATTTTATGTGACATAAACCTAAAGCTACATAGGGAGGCTACAGGGAGTAAAGCCACCTCTCCAATCCTGTTCCTCAGCTAGGATCACGCTTCTCCTCAGTTTCCCATTCTTCTATTGGGGAGCTTAATCATTGTCCCTTTGGGCATTTTTATATGATCTTCTCAAACAGTATCACCTGCAGGATATGGGAGTATCACCAGTCAAGGGAGCACTCAGGTGGAGTCTCTCAAGGCATTTCTGCAGGGGCTACTGTGGGAAGGAGACTTCCTCCTAGGGAAGGTCAGCTTCTCCAGGGAAGCAACAGGGCAGCTGGAAGCTGCGGGGTGGGTGCCATGGGTGACTGAATTGTAAATCTTTAGACTGCCTAATATCGATTATTAAGGCCGCTATAAGGTAACACAGCCCATTGTATTCCTCCCTGCACCTTCTGTGCAGTGAAACCCTACATGAAGTTCAGTTTCAACTGACAGTCACCAAAACCGATTACTATTTAAAGTAGTAACCGACTATTTAAGTTTCCTGGCAGAGATCAATCTAGCAAGAAATTACGTACAAGTATTTTTCAAGGATGCTTTAGAAAAGGACATTGCTATTGTTTGTCTAGTAGACTTTGATTTTGTGCAGCACAGGTATATTTTCAGTCACACCTCTCTGCTTCTGAGGTCAAACAGCAAAACTAAATGCAGTGATCTTCCTTAAATGGGCTGGTATCCAATTCTTAATTGCTCAGCTTGTTCTATATTTGTATACAAGGAAAAGCCAAAGCATTAGTCCATTCCTGCAAATGATCTGCAGACAAGAAAATAGTTCTCAGAATGAAAGTTCATCCACCTCAAATAACACATTTTTTTCTAACAGCTGGATTTATTTCTTGTTTTTTAAACTGTATTTAGACCAATGAACAATTCCAACTAAACTTCTATGCTACGATATTATTTTCTCAACTGTCAACACATAAAATAATGGTACATAGTGTATCTCTGGCCACTTTTCAGTGCTTGCATCATTCCAGTTAGTCTATAAAGAAGCCCATTTTCAAGAGAAGTGGGTATTGCTAATTTGACAATAAGCAGCACTACAATTGCATGAATGCAAGATGGCTGAGGCACTTGTATCATTTTGCATCACAGCCAGGAAAAACTTCTTACCCAAATATTGCTCCCAAATCCAGAGTAATGACTTAGCTTCATTCCCCACAGACAACTGATGGAGAGTCTGACTTCCAGAGTCAAGGAAAGAATTATTGGTTCTGACATTTTGCAAACCTGAGCCTGCTATGAACTCCATACACCCAGGATCCTCTATGCAAATCCATACTGGAGACAAGGTCAAGCATGCTGCAAAAAGACAGTCCTGGAAGGATTTCTCTCTTCTCCTGTACATGCTCAAGATTCAGCATGATGATGCATTGCTGCACTTCTAATAAACCGTTACAAGCACGAATAGGTCTTGCACAGCTACTTCCAGCTATACTGGAATTGTTATAGCATTTGTACTCATAAGCATCCCACCAATTTGCAGAGCTCTGTTGCTGCCCGAGATTTGCGGTTATCTTCATGTATGTTAAAATACTGGCTTACACAAATGGCACATTTTCCTTCTTTACTGATTTTTGCCATCATAAAAAAGGCTACAGCCATGATCATTTGTTCTTAAAGTTATTACAGGATTTCTGTAAGACATAAGCTGTAAGTGTATGTATGTACAGCGGGACCATTATATTCCTGTGGCCATTACATGTAAAAGACAATATTCTCACTGGACTGACTGTCCAAAGAAATGAAGGATTTGGATTGCTTCAGAGTGTGAAGGCCAATTTTGGGACTGTCTGCATAACTGAAGGTGAAAAATGTAACGATCCCACCGTTAATGTAAACTGCAGGTTGTAAGTGGTGGACAGGAGAAAGTGTATTTTTGCGCTTGAAGAAGTCTCTAAGGCCACTGCAGCTTCTATTAACAGTCCCGAGCAAACCTCAAAGTTTTACTGGAACAAGAGCTGCTCTTGGGATGAGAGACAATGTCGGGTTCCGACCCAGAAGACCTTTCTTTGATACCCTACAGCGTATTTCCCGTTACGCTAAGGAGCCAGGACAAGCTACTTTGGGGGCTCTGTGCACACATTACTGCTCCCTGTAGAGACTGACTGGTCCACTGTGCTTCATTCACTCCCATGCATCCACACCTCTTCTCCTGCTTCCACTAATCTGAATGGTCCATACACAACAGCTAACCTGGCTTTCCATTTTAGTTATTCTAAAATGCAAAAAACCCCCTAAACTAACTTTGTGTAATTAAAATACAAATTTAAAGCCACCTTCCCTGCTACCCCCAATAAGCACTAGCTGGCTAGGAAAGACAGATACTATTTTACAATAAATTCCTGTCTGGATTTTGGTCAGGAATTCTGCTTGACCAGTGCCAATATCTGTAAAAACTGTCAGTATGAAATACATCCATTGGAAAAGAATCTACAGGAAAAGGAAGCAAATGAAGCAGCTGGAATTATTTTAGCATGGAAAATGTCTGAATTCAACCTAAAGTGCAGACACTGCTTCTCAGTTACATCATTAGCCTCCATAAAACCAGCAGACATTTGGAAAGACGACCATTCCCAAAGGCCTCTGTGTCTAATTTGCTGAGGACGGTGCTTCCAAAGAGAGGTGTTTGGGGCTGCTTTCTTTGGACTATCTGCAAGGCTCCTCTTTGGAGGTCATTCAGGGGAATAAAAGTTGCTATTAAGGATTATTCAAAAGTAGAAAGCATATGCTAATTATTTATGACAGCTTTATGAATAACATAACAGTAACACACATCATGCTGATCCCACACGGGCAAAGCAAACGTGGCGATCCCTTCAGCAGTGTGAGCGCCAGTTTTCCCTTGCAGTGGTATTGCATTAAAACACTTGAGTTTCACTCCAGGTTAACAGTTCTCAACTTGGGCTTAACTAGCAACGCTTCTGGCCTGGGATCTAGCCCAGCTCCCACAGCTGAGCAAAGCAATTAGCTATTAATTAACCTAAATAACTTTTCTTTACAAAGCTTGACTATTCCCATAGAAAGAAAGGATTTCCTGGGAGGGGTGAAAGGGTGTTTTCTAATGCAGTGTTCACTTTCCAGTGCTTTTTGCTCTGCAAAAAATTGAACCATTTACTAGGGTCATCACCTAATACCTCACTCTGCCACGGGACAGCAGGATTAAAACCCTTCCATGTACATAGCAAAGGGTGATTTCCTTGGGCGAGCAAATGCTAGCTGTGGAATGCACTTTGTCAGGAAGCTCATTTGGCTGAACTGGATACATATCACAGCTGGACTTTCTGGAAGAAAAAGTGAAACTCTTTGGGTAAAAAGCCTTGCTGGTGAGCTCAAAAGCACTATAAAAGATGTGCAGAATTCCAGATGTTTTCACTGTGGCTCAGGAGGTGAGGCATGCATGGCATCTCCCTGCCATGCCGTGGAGCAGGCAGAAAAGGGACAGAAGACGACAAAGACGACAGGTGAGAAGGGCTATAAAACAATGAGAAGCGAATGAAAAACAACAGAAAGACAGTTGGAACAAACCGACGTCGATGTAAGCCTGTCCCCAAAGCAGATTTGCCCTGGTACGGCTGAGAGATGGATTCCATAGATGGATGCTGGGTGTAGTTCCAGATGCACTGGACTGGCAGTATACATGCTGTGGAGTTAACTCTATGCGCACACAAATAGTCCAATCAATTTGGCTTGCTGCTTATGCACAGAGCAGCTCTGCATGGTGCGTGCAGGGAGTCCAGCTGCGTATGATGCATTGCTTTTCTGGCACATGCAGTAAGTCTGACCTCGACAGACTTTCACACATGTGGAGAATGGCATATGTTCAGGCACCGTGCCCAGAGTCTCTGGGTTATTTAAGACAGCCCTGGAGCAAGCTGATTTACACCAGTAAGAAACCTCTCTCATTGTAGATATAATTCCCGTTTAAGCCTGTTGCCCAGATACCTCTTACTGTAAAGGTTTCTTGGATTAATACAGTGCTTTGAGATTCTTGCAGACTTTATAGCTCACTTTGAGAAGAGAATGAAAGCTGTCTGGGTTTGTTCAGGTCCAAAATGCAATGGTAGTCTGGTCTTTGAGGGGTGTTTTTTGCTAAATATTCTCACTCCAACAAAGAAAGGTCTCCTCAGAGCTAGATGAAACTCACTGCCAAGCATTTGGGGGGGCTGCAGCCTGAGGATTTGGAGAGGTGTTCTCCAGTAAACTTTGCACTGGTGGTATAAGGAGTTTCCAGTGTCAGATCAGCCAGCAGCAACTTCCCTGACACAGAGGTCACATTAGAGCACTCCCCATTTACCATAGCTGAGGAATGTAGGCTTGAGCAAATAGCCCACATTGTTTGGCGTATGAGCACGTATTCCCTTCTATCAAATCTACTACTGGGCACTGAGGTATTTAATTCTTGCATTAAGAGTAACCAGAGGACCACTGCCAAAACTCTTGGCTAGCCTGTGCCTAGCTCTAGAAATGTTTCTCTGAAAATATAATGGAACCCCCCAAATATTAATGAAAACAAGAATATTTAATTCTAGCAAACACTGCTATTACTTATCTATCACCAACAAAGAGAACATACGGTTTCAAAGGAGACAGGTTCAGATTTGCTCTAAGTCTGCTGCAACTCTGCACAGTATTGCACTAATTGGTGCAGAGCCAGGGTTGCTCATGAGAACAAAAAGGTAGATGTAACAGCTTCCTACTGTTTTATCCTACCTGCTAATGCTAAAGGTTTTCCTACAATCCCCTCCCGTTTGGCCCAGTCTACATTACAGCCATTCTGTCCACAGCAATGGCTAGAAGCACAAAAGCCACACAAGTAGGCGTGTTGCTTTTTTTAACCTTCTCTCCAGCTCTGGTAGCCTTTCAACATTTTCTAATCTAATGCCCACCTATCTATTTCAAAAAGTAATCATACAGAACCATGAATTGTTTTATACAGTACTGCTCAGTGGTTCTGAGATAGTTAAATCCGAACAAGGCTGAATAGCCACTGTTCACTTATTTCTCGTTTCTCTCATTTTAGTTCTCCACTTGCCTAAAGGATCCTTTCTTTTTCTGTATTTGATTTTGGACTACCTGCCACCGTTTCACAAATTTCCCGTAAGTTTACAGCTCTGGAAATACAGTTTTAACTGACGAACTATTCCCACTTCTCCGATTATCACTGTAGCCTGCCCTATTTCTTATTGTGACTTCTAACTGTGGGCACAGGAGCTCAGAAGATTCTGAAATTTGGTACAAAAGCTTAAGAAAAATGTGTCCTTGATCTGTCAAATTAGGGTAGAAATCAGTCAAGCAGCCTTCTCATGAGACAAGTAGCGTTTCCTGCAAGAGGCAATGGAATAGGTTTTCTCAGGGTATGTGACAATGTCTAAGTTCAGGGAAAACAAGGCTAGCAAAACATTCAAAATTCACAGTAAGGGAGGAGATAATTTCAGTTTTTAGCAAAGAGCAGAAAAAGGGCCTCAGCTGGAGTCTTCTTAATTATAGAAGGAAAAGCTCAGTTCTCTGTTCATTTAAGAATAGGAAATGCTTCTTCCCCAGGAGAGAGCTGTCTGCAGATGAAGCACTCCCTCATGCTGCAAGGAGGAAAAATCAACATTCCCAAACTCTCCTTTGAGGTTTGGCTTGTATCTAGCAGCTGAAGCAAGCCAGAAGAACACTCTGTTTTAACTGATCACACGAAAGGTTTGCAAGTTCAAAATCTACTCTGTCTGAATTTGAACGGAGGCTATCTCCCTGCTTCTTGTGTAGCAAATACAAAGATGCTGCCACCAGCTCCAGCTATTCCCAGTGCAGCTCCTGCAGGCAATAAGTAACCGAGGCTGAAGCTAAACAGCAGAGGAAAAACAATGGAAATAAAAGTGATTCCATTCTTCAGTTCTTTTCTGGCAGCTGCTGAAGGGAAAACCAAGGAGCTATTGCCAAAACCCAAACTGGTTTTGCTCCAGGGTCCAAATATGAGAGAAATTACCTCATTCGGGAATATTAGAAGGACTCTGCTATGTTTCCAGTCCTTTGGCTGAAAAAGCTGCAGGTCCTCTGTCTGTTTGGGGACCCTTTTCCCGCAGTGTACCTGCCTGGCAGTGGAAATTCAGTGTAAATCCTGCATTCCCCAGGTCTTGCCATTAGACAGCGGTATCAACAAACTGGAAGTTCAGACATGTGCTGCATTCCTGCATGTTTCAATGGAATTTCCTTCTTGGATCTTTTTTGAGACTCCTAAGAAAGCATCCTTGGTTTGCTCTCTATCACAGGATTCACTTTGCAGAGGGTACACACCCTGAAGTATGCAACATGGAGTGCTGCACATAGACACTCAAGGTATTAAGCAAGAAATGCAGGGGTTATGGTTGGAGAGAATTCCTGTATTGTTAGGAGCTTTGGAAAGGACCAGGCACTTTTGCTCTAGACACTTTTGCTCTACTACAGTATAATCATCCCAGTCTCCCTGCCATGAAACCAGGGAGCAAATGCACTCGATACATGCAAACTATTCCAGGAAGCTGGAGGGACTAGTTAGTAGCTTCAGTGTGCACCCGCTGCTATGCCCATCCATAGGTTTTTGGGATCAGCCAATAAATTAATCCATTAATACCTGCCAAGCTGCATACTGCTGCTGCAGTGATACCAGCACATCATGTTGCAGATGCTAATGTGACAGCTGGAAAGAGTTACTCCTGCATCCCAGAGCAGGAGGAGGAGTAACATCTACAGAAGAGAAGGGAGATGCTGTGGGAAGCACGGACCCCTGCAGACACTCAGAGTCACCACCCTGTTGCTATCCTGGACCTTAATGTTTGCCCCGATGACTGACAGATCCATTGAACCTATCCTCCCTCTTCCCTCAGAGGATTTAAGGTGGTCTATATGCAGATACCTGGGCTAGAATGGGGCAGGGAACAGGTACACAGATGTTGGCTGTGAGGAGATGAAGGCCAGCTTTGTCCTAATGTCATAAGATTCATCATAGTGCCTTGGAATTAAAACAGTGAATAGCAAACTGGTCAGCGAGTAGCAAAGCAGTGACGCTTGCCGTCTCCACGTGTGTTTTTCGAGTGTCCGCTTCCCTCCAGATTCTCTGATGTCTAACAAGGCTTGTGCTGGGGTTACTCCTTCTCTCTAGCTGCCTGTTTGCATGAAAGGAATGTAGTGTCTCTAAGACTTCTAAAGTTACTGTCAAATTTTGCTGAAACTGGCTGAAGTTATCAGGCAGATGAGTGATGGATAGACATATGATTATACTTCCAAATGCTGATGTGAACAAATGAACCTGGCTGTTTATCCTTAGGCTAAAATTCCTGTTCTCTAAAATACTCCTGGCTGATGTCTGGTTTACAGCTTCACATCCAAAAAAAGATTCCAGAGTGAAGCAACTGGATGGAAGACACAGAGCAAATGTCCTTCCACTCTGGATTTGCCAGGGCCACTGGGGAAGGATGCTTACAGGATTACAGAGTCAGCAACATGTCCAGGACTCAGAGCTGGAAGAGATGAGAAAGTGAACTCTTTCAAAGGTCTCTCTAGGTCCAGAGGGATGCTGCTTTTTCTCCGAAAGTCCTGCTGGCATGCTAGATTAGCTACGGTTGATAACAGAAGGCCAGAGCTCCAGCAGGAGGGTGGCCAAGTGACCTCTGAGTAGTGGAGGTGGAAGCTCCAGTGGGAAGCACAGAGGAAGGCAGAGTTAGTGGCTGGACATTAATGGGTGTCCAGAAATAACAAGGACTCTTAAAATAATAAACATATAGTTGGGTTAGAGACTAGCCATTGTGGAAACAGAAGGGATCTGATGTGGAAGCTGTTTGATATGGACTAGATCTGCCTTTTGATGGGAAAAACATCAGTGGCCTGGCCCAAACCAAGAACTGTGGGACTGACAACTGAGTTGAAGGCAAAGGGTGAGGGCAAAGGAGGACCTTTTCTTCTCTGCACCAACGCTAACATTCTCCTGGAGAAGCATGAGATGGAACATTCTCTGGCTTGGCTTTGGACTGACTCCAGTCAGCACTGGAAGGAAGAGAATAAAAATCCAGTATTGCACATTGATGATCACACTGAGACAGACCTGGTTCGTGGTAATAGATACACACAGGTGAGGCAGGGTGAATGATATCGGAGACCGGTGCCCTGGAGCATACAGTGGTTTTGCAAAGCGCTGCCTGGTGTGCCAGCTTCGTACATCACATCATCTGGGTGCAGCCCCCCTGTTCAGGCTGGGGCTGTGACTGCCCTGCAGTCTCCACTTGCAGTATACCCACATCCTACAGGAAAATGTTTCATTTAAAGTAGGAAAACAGAAGAAGGGGAACGTCCTTCTATAAAACAGATGAGATGACAGATGCTTCCAAGACACAGCCTGAGAAGCAAAAGATGGTCTTCCATTCCTTTTTTGTAACAAGAAAGGAAGAATAAAATAAATAATAAGCTGAACATCTACCAACAATGGACCTGCAGTCAGAAGTGGGAGAGTGCGATTTAGCAACCCAGCACCAGGATGTGTCTGAAGAGATTCACAGTCTATTTCCAGTTCTGCCATTTACCTACTGTGTGACGCCCAGCAAGTCCATTAGACTCTCTTTGACAGGTCTCCTCTTGCTCTTTTCCTGTCTTGCCTATTTGATCACAAGCTGTATTTTTACCCCTCAGGCACTATCTCATAGAGTGAGCTTGTTTAAACAAGAAGTCCTGATTCTGCATGGGGCTTCTTGTGTTTGCTGCCAGGCATAAGACAAAACTAGGCAGTAACCAGGACCTTGCGGGACAACGCTTTCAATATATCGATGCCTCACAACCAGCCACAAGCTTGCAGGCTGCATCTCATCCAAAACTCTCTGCTTACCTCAAATCAAGAAGCACCATCTGTAAAATGGGCTCTGAAACACCCATTTGCCCTTAGGGAGTTTAAGGAAAGCTCAAACACAAGCTCATCCTACAAAGGGTGCTACAGCAGCTGAAAGTGCCATTAAGCAGTAAGACTGCTCTTCACATTCAGAATGAAACCCCATAAATCTCCTTCTGGTTGGGAGCAGCTGCTTGGCTGGTTAGTGTGTGAAGCCACTTTACCGCATGTGGCTGAGAAAGTTCAGAATGCGCATAATCACAGAACACCATGCTGCCACATGCATGTGCACACCACAGCACAGAGGGAGACAAAAGGAAAAAAAGGAGCAGATCCTCTTCTCCATTTCTGCATGGTAACATGCTGGAACTCTTTACACCAGCATTAACAGGGAGCAAAATTTGGCCACAGGGGATTCTGAGTCAGGCAGCCTGGAACAAGAGATACCTGGGGATTTTCCAGAGTATGATATTAGAGAAATACCATACTCTGGAGCAAGCCCTGATTGCTTAGACTTCCAGAAAAATAAGGCTGGAGGGGGCTTCTAGGAGGCTCTTCTGCATTAAAGCTTAACTTTCAAATCACACAGTCTACTTTTTTTGGCTTCCACAAAAGCTATTACTACCTTAACAGCTTGTTTATTAAAATGCATTTACTCTCTACTTTCAGCAAAAGCTTAACTTTGCCACAGTCCTCTTATATTCAACATTCTGAGGAGGCAATCATGGTTTTGGATGACTATGCAAAAGTAATCATGATCAAGCAAGCTCTTTTTCTCTTTTACAAATCTCTCCTTCCCTCTGTACACAAGACAGGGGCATCACGATGGCTTTGAGGAATTTCTCTTTTGGAGGAGATGCTACGAAGACAAATTTGGGTCCTGCCAAACACCAAAGGAGCAGTACTAAATCGTGACTATTAGCTCAGAAATTACCCAGTGCTTCTGACTCACAGTCACATTTAGTGGACAAGCAGGTTGGCCTGAGCCTGTGAACCCCCACCCAGTGAGCAGGCCTTGCTTGTGCAAGCAGCCCAAGGCTTAGCCCTACAGACCTCAGGGAGCAGGAGCTCCTCGTCTTCTGCCCCTGCTGACCTCAGTGCCAGGCACATCAGCGGGGCTCCCTGAATAACAAACAGCACCTTGCAGCTCTTAATGCTGTCACCAGGCTACACCTGACCCAGCTAACTCTAGCCTTTTCTGGCAACTTAGTAATAGTTAAATAATTAATTACTAATAATGGGGGAGATGGGGGGGGGGGGGGGGGCTTGTTTTGGTTTAATGTCCAATTATCCAAGGATTTGGAGAGAAGTCCAGGAACTGCAAGTGAAAACTAAGGAAACTCTCTCTGCTAATTGTGGGGCTGTTTTCAAGACTGCCTTTTCTAACCATGTGATCACACTGTACAATGAACATTTCGGGTGTGCAAAACAGTAGTGACATTGTTATGCCTCCATGAAAGCTGGCTGCTTCTGTTCAGCCACTTGTTTTCGTCCTTTTCCGCAAAAATATAGATGAGCTACAGATAAGCTGCTCATTAAAGAAAGGGATTTTATTCCTACAGTATTGCTTCCTTTTGTCACTCCTACATTCAAAGAGGAGGGAAGATCCAAGCAACTACAGGCTGGTCAGCCTGACCTTGATCCCTGGGAAGATGATGGAGGCAAATAATCCTGGGAACCACTTCTAAACATATGAAGGACAAGAAGGTGACTGTGAGTAGACATATAGATTTATGAAGGGGAAATCATGTTTACCCAGCCCGACAGCCTTCTATGATGAGGTGGACTTGTTGGATGAGGGGAGAGCAACAGATGTTGTTTATGTTGACTTTAGCAAGGCTTTCGACACTGTCTCTCAAATGTCCTCATAGACAAACAGAGGAAGAAGAGACTAAATAAGTGGACAGCAGAGTGGACTGATAACTGGCCGAACCATTGCGCTCAAAGTCCAGCCGGAGGCCAGTCACTAGTTGTTTACCCCAGGGGTCAATACTGCTTAACGTCTTTATTAACGAACTGGATGATGCGGCAGAGGGCACCCTCAGCAAGTTCGCAGCTGATACAGAACTGGGAGGGGTGGCTGATGCACCAGAGGGTTGTGCTGCCGTCCAGAGGGACCTGGACAGGCTGGAGAAATGCGCAGGCAGGAAACTCATGAACATCAACAAAGAGAAATGAAAAGTCCTGCACCTGGGAAGGAAAAACCCCACGCATCAGTACATGCTGGGGCTGACCAGCTGGAAAGCAGCTTGGCAGAGAAAGACCTGTTGATCCTGGTGGACACCAAGCTGAAGTCCACAATGCACCCTTGTGGCATGGAGCACCAACAGCATCCTGGGCTGCATTAGGAGAAGCGTTGCCAGCAGGTAGAGGGAAATGATCCTTCTCTGCTCAGCACCGGTGAGACATATCTGTAGTGCTTGGTCCAGTTCTGGGCTCCCCAATACAAGGAAGATATGGACTTACTGAAGTGAGTCCAGTGAAGGCCCACAAGGATGATTTAAGGGACTGCAGCATCTGACACACAAAGAGAGGCTGAAAGAGCTGGGACTGATCAGACTGAAGAAGAGAAGATTCATGGGGATCTTATCGATGTGCATAAATACCTCATGGGAGAGGATAGAGAAGGTGTAGCCAGACTCTTCTGAGTGGTGTCCATTGAAAGGACAAGAGGCAACACAATTTTAAGTACAGAAATTCCATTTAAACATAAGAACGCTTTTTTACTGTGGGAGTGGTCAAACACTGGAACAGGCTGCTGAGAGCGGCTGTGCAATCTCCATCCTTGGAGGTATTCAAGACCCAACTGGACATGGTCCTAGGCATCCTCCTTTAGCTGACCCTGCTTTGAGCATTGGGTTAGGGACTAGATGATCTCCAGAGGTACCTGTCAGCCTCTACAATTCTGCGATTCTCCCGTTTTTTAACTTTGCATTCACTCAGTGATTGTAATCAAGAATCTTTCTTCTGTCCTACACTGCTGTCTTGAGTGTTGCCCAGCTAACAGCAATAGCAACAGCAACTTCCCTCTGGGACTTCATGGCAGCATCTGCTCTTCCTTGTCAGAAGGGAGCTTGCAACAACTTTGGGGGCAGGGGGGTGGGTCTTTTATCATTTGGGAAGGACGGTTTCATTGGTGTTAGGTAGGTTTTCTCAAACAGGAAGGCTCTGCAGTGTTTCCTGATGATGGTCATGCTCTGAAATATCTAGTTATTTAACAGCTTCCTTCATCTTCCAGTGTGTTAACAGTTTAGTAATGCTAGAATTTTTCTTACCAAAAGCCCTACAGGTCTGCTCTATCCTTTACTTTCCACCTATGTCTTTATCCCCCCGTCTTATTAAAAACAGGATCATTCTCCTTATTTGGAATATATTCAAGTGTGTGAAAATACAGTATACTCCAGTGAGTTAGCTTATTTCAGCACAGACTGCTGCCTTTAAGGAAGAAATGGAAGTACTTGTCCACCAAAGGATGGGGAATGTCCACTGACAATTAAATGCTACTTCTCCCAAATTGTAACAGAGCAAAACTATTTTTTTCTTCAAATCCAATCCACAGAATTTTGGACTTCATTTTTTTTTCTTAAATAGATCTGTTTTATAAAAATAAATAAATAAATAAATAAGAATCATGTGAACAAATGTAGGACTTACGTATGATCCATAATTCACCGCTAGGGTCTGCAAAGCCCACGGGAGGCCTAGGCCAATTAAAATATCAAAAACATTGCTTCCGATGGAGTTGGACACAGCCATATCCCCCATACCTGCAGGAATGGAAACCATGTGCAATCAGACATGTCTCAGAAAAGTCTTTCAACTTTTAAACAGAAATACATTAATCTGAGCTAATCCAATTTCCACGGATTAAGGCAGAGTTAAGGGAGATCCACCTCACCCCATCCCTTCCCTTTCCCCTTTGCCCTCCCCACCACACAAGGCTAGCAGAGTTGAAGGGGCTTCTAGGATCATCTGAGAACTTCCCTCAACTAATCCTCCGCTGCTGTGGGGACCCCGGCCACTGGCTGTGCTGGCTGTGACCTGCTGGCACTCTTGTGCCATGCTCAGTGGGGCTTTTGATGCTTTACTGTAACCATGACACATGAGTTTCTATACTGGACTGATTAGATTAGGTCTTTGTGTAGTCTAATAAGTAGCCGGTTGTTTCAGACCAATGAAGAGCCACTGGTTTTGTTCCCCAAAGCAGTACTGACAACTTTCTTTTTCTCTTAAAACACCTGTTGCTGGAGTCACAAGGGGGAAAAAAAAAAGTTTTCCTTAAAAACAGTAGTATCTTCCAGTCCTTATAACTGTGGAGAAAAGCTAGAAAGTGACCTGAAAGACCCTTATGCCACGTTCTAAACAATTCTGTACCACCAATATTTAAATTAATAAAAATGTTGTGACTTTTGGGGAAGGCTTGAAGTTGACAATAGTGCCAAAACTTGTTCCACACCGTCATTAAGAACCTGTTAGCTGCTTTGCAATAGCAACATGATTCATTTCCTTCTTTGTTCTTGTTTTAAACTGCAGCCTCAGGAAAAGGGCTCTGTATGTTTTCACATTCAGGACACAAGGAAACACTTCCATAGCGGTATGACATCTCTGTGATGAACCTACCTTGCCTTGCTACGATAAGGCTTGCCATGCAGTCCGGCACACTGGTTCCAGCTGCCAAGAAAGTGATGCCCATGATCACATCTGGAATTCCCAGTGTGTAGCCAATGATTGTCACCTAAGGAGAGGAAATAAACTGTCAAACTGTTTACAAGAATTAAAATCAGAGACCAGCTTGGCCCAATTCTGCAAAATGCTGCGAGACAGAGTTTATTGCTTGGTGCAAACTCACACTTTCTTTAAAGAGAAGCAGTGACAGGCTTTTTTGGTATATTCATCACCTGGCAGAGGATTGCACTGACCTGCTACGTACCCTCTTTGGTTAGCTGCTTCACACCTTTGATCCGCAATTTTCCTGACACTAACCTGGAAAAGAGACTACACGGTGGCCTACTATCCTGCGTAACAGTCTCCT
This sequence comes from Aptenodytes patagonicus, assembly GCF_965638725.1. Taxonomy (NCBI): domain Eukaryota; kingdom Metazoa; phylum Chordata; class Aves; order Sphenisciformes; family Spheniscidae; genus Aptenodytes; species Aptenodytes patagonicus. The sequence goes on along the minus strand of NC_134951.1, from coordinate 132,114,876 downwards.
GATCTTGGCTGAAGTTTGCAGACATTATTATATACAAATAATAGCTAAGCAGACACTAAAACAACCCCATGGTTCATTATACTATGAAAATGCCATATGCAGGGACATATCCCCAAGTGTCTGCAAACAATTCCTATTGGCAGAGAGGAGATACCTTTAATTTCCTCTTTTCTTTGCTATGCAGTCTATGATAAACTAGCGCTCTTCAAATTAATGAATATTTTTGAATTTTGGATGCCTTTGTCTAACGATGCCCATTTCCTATTAGCCACATTTAATTGCTCTTCTGAACTCTGTGCAGCATACTCCAAGAAATGTGAACCATATGTTAAAAGAAGCACAGTGACCCTGTGGGCTCTGGTATTTCAGCTATGGAAAGTTGGGATAGCTTTTTTCTTGAAAAACACCTCATTCTTGCAGATGAAAAGCAGAAGAAAACAAGTAACTTTCTATTTCCTGTTTGGGATAACATGGGTTATTGAAAACAAAACAAAATAAAAATAACCCCTCTTCTGTAACTGCTTTGGTTAGTTCGCAGGGAAAAGCCAGGCATTCATTTTTGCATTTAGTACAAGAATTAATTGTGAAGGCAGTGAAGATTTTTTTGTTGCCTCCCCCTTCCCAGCAGGGACACAGTGGCCAGTGCTTTAGCAAGGTATCTCCATGCTCTTCGGCTCCCATGCCGAGACAGATCATGAATTGTGCTCTCCATCGCAAGTGCAGCAGTCCAAAACCAGGCCTCCCTTGTTAAGATTCTCTCCTGATGCCAATGCCCCATCACTGTCTGATTCTGCTTAAAGAGTACAGACCACCCCAAAAGAAACACAATCCATGCTGCAGTATTACGGTAATCCTAATGAGGACAACTTACACCTTTCACGTACACATATCACGTAATGAGGCCTGCAGCAAGCTAACAGCCTCAATGATCCAACCAGTGCACAAAACTTCTCCCAGGCCAACTATGCTTGGATTTCCTTGTGTTCATTTTTATTTATCCCCTTCTACCTTTAGGATAATGAGGTAGAATTAAGTTCCTGTTGACTAAAGTAGTTGTGCAAGAATTTGGCTGAATGCCGTGCTTTTTTTCATGCTGAGTTCAAAACAACTTTGTCTCTCAAGCTTGCTTGCTCCAAGAAAAGGAAAAGCTATTGAGGCCAGATTCTTAATAGCATCAGGGCCTCTTTACACTGCCCTGCAGGACAAGGAGGTGTTAAACTGGTGCAAGCATAATTTTTTTCCATGTTAAAGAATCTGGATGAAATTCCAGCCCCGAATCAAGTTCAAAGACCATGGCTACTGGCCCCTAATTTTCTTCTCTCAGTGTGGACAGGTTTAATAGAAATGGAAGCAGACTTAAGATTTCTCATTTAAAAATTCAGGTACATAGAACTTTCTACACATTTATCCAAGATGACAAAAACCACTTCTGTTGCCTCTCTCAGGCTGTGGTTTCTGCTTTAATTGGTACGTACCATCCACACCATCATGTAGGAGAAAGCTGCAATCCAGAGGGTAGAAGAAGCAAAGGTAACCATGAACCATTTTTCCAAGTTGGGTTTGTTACAGTTGGGCACTGTGAAGTACAGGACAAAACTCAATGGCCACGTGAAGAGCCACTTCAAGATTTCTATCTTGCCAGCTGTAAAACAAAAAGGAAACAGTCATAATTCTAGTCTGATTTAGTCCAGAATGCTATCATTTTGTTCATATTAACAAGCAAGATGCCAGGGACACCTCAGCCTAAGTGCTATTCAAATAGATAATTACAAGACATTCCTTGTTCAGAAGATCATGGTGTGATGGCAGAAATGGGAGAGCAGAGAAGGGCACAGCGAAGGAGCATGAAGTGCCTCCCTCAGAGTTGGTTAAGTATCGGGTCAGAGCACACCTGCTACCCTCCCTTGGTCAAGTTCTTACAGGTACCACATAAAAAGCAAGTTCCAGAAGGAGATCTGATCCATTTTCAACCACCTAATGGGAGGGTACAGAAAAGATGGAGCCAGGCCCTTCACAGAAATGCACAAGGAAATTTTAAGAGCCAATGGACTCAACTTGCAATAAGGGAAATTCAGAGTAGATGCTATCATTAAGTTGTGCATTTTCTTTTTTTTTTTTTCCTACCATGAAGGTGGTCAAACACTGGAACAGGTACGCAAAAAGACTGCGGGATCTCCATCCTTATAGATAATTAAAACTCAACTGGACGCAGCCTTGGGTAACCTGCCCTGAGCAGGGGTTTGAACCAGAGATCTCCAGAGGTCCATGCCAACCTTTCCGATACTATGAATCTAGTGTCATGGTCCACAGGACATCTAAATTACTCTCTTCAGGCTCAGTTTTTTTCCTTACTCGAACTACAGCTATGCTGTTTGAGTGAGGAGATCTGAACCGGAGTTCCCAAAAATGTATCTCACCTGTAAAGGGCAGGACCAGTCCCTACAGTATTCTGGCTTGTCTGCAACACAGCAGATCTTGCCAGCTGTGGCAAGTGTGAGTCAAAGGTAGGGCAGGGATACGTTATAATCATCCTGGGACTAGAGCCCTGATGGGGTAAGAGGGACTTGGCAAAAAGGAGATCTCCATCCTGCAGGCGCAATGCTCAGCAACCTGAGGCACACGTGGTTTTTCACAAGTCACGTAGCTGTTCTGACTTTCTAAGCCCTCCAGAAAGAGTGAGAAGACACTGTGGCTGTGCCTAGTTAACAGCAGGAAGCAGAGGCACCCAGGACCTTCTTTTGTCGCCGCTCCGCATCAGCACCACCACTGCCTTGTCTCTGTTAGCACTACACCTTACCACCGAGGTAAGAGCGCACCTCATTGCCTTACCATTGCAAAGGTAAGGCCCAGACGCAGACGCATCCGACCTGCATTCAGGCACCTTGCCAGCGGCACCACCATCCTCAGCTTCCTCCGCAGTCAGCAGAGAGAGGCAGGCCTCTCCAGAGGGTGACCCAGGTTTTGGGGATAGGAACCACCCCATTGCTGCCTCTTCCCTCTGACTGCAGCAGCAGCGCCAGGCAAACGCATGAGCTGCAGCAAAGGTGTGTCCAAGCCCAGGTGTCTGCATCCTGAGAAGTTCCTGCTGCTTCCCAGTTCCTCTCATCTTTTACCTGTGACCAGGAACTACACTGGGAGGTGCAGGCTGATGGGAGCTCTCAGAGACACTTCTACCTCAACACGCATCTGTGATGCTTTCTGGCATATCCAAACTGAGTTTTGCTTTCTGGAACAACACAAACCCAGGAGCTTCTTACTGGGTAGGTCAAAAGGTGTGTATGGCCCTCCGTGGTCATCATCCTCATCATCTTCTTCCTCTTCCTCATCGTTTTCATTGTTCTCATTATCCTCATTCTCGTTCTCTGTCTCGTTCCCAGCCTCAGCCATGTCTTCATCCCGCCGTGTGCCATTCACGCCCCGCTCGGCAGAGTTGCTGGGGCCTGTTCCATTCTCAACCACATGCTTAACAGGTATTTTGATTGCTACTTCTGACTCACCATTGGTGTAAGTCCTGCTGTTGATCAGCCTTTGTCTCTGTAAATACAGGCACAAATTCTTGCTCAAAGACAGATATTTTTGTATTTAATTTTTTAAAGAGAAAGGAAGGAACAGAGAAAGAGATGTGCAGAGTTCTTTAAAAATGTGGCTTTAAAAGCAAAAGGGATGAATTTTGATCAGGTATAACGTGACGCTTGCTTGCAGATGACTAGATAAATCTCATAGATACAACTTTTATAAGAGAAGGGCCAGTGGCTGTAGAATTGACTGCAGGAGTACTCCAAGACCAGGGCCAGACTAAGTGCAGACTCAGTGGAGTATCATATTATTAAATAAGTGCAAGCAATATTAATGTCAGATCAATCCAGGGGCACCTCCTGTGAGCAACAGCTACAGGTAACATAACCACATGACGACTTGAAACTTTCTCTGCTAAAATCTCCATGGGGACAGATAGCAAGGGATGATTTAGTAAAGTCAGTGTCAGAAGGATAAAATCTGGGAAAATGCTATCAGGGATCCAGAGAAAACACAAGAGTTCCATTTTGACTCAAACACTGCTACAGGAAAAGGCCAATTCAGAAGAAGAAGGGGAGGTGGGGGGGGAGATAAAAGACATACCTCATTGATTAACATGCGGCTGGCCATGGAGAGACGTGTTTTGGGAGGGAAGTGGCTGGTTATCATGATCCGGAGCCCAGCCTCAGAAAATGAAAGCTGGTGGGGGTAGGCAGACAGCAGCTCATCCACCATGATCACTGAGGCTTTACGGTGGAAATTTCCTGCAGCCAAGGAACAAAGAGAAATTGAGGTCTTCTTCCAGCAGTCTCTCTCTCTCTGCCCTACGTGGCTCTCAGAAGAACGAACCTGCGGGTTCCAGAAGTCCTTTGTAAGAACCATTCCTTCAGCTACCACCATTCAAAATATGCCTCCTCTGTCCTTAATTTCTGTCTTTAAATAAATTGCCAACATGGTATCTCCACTCATGCTCATTACAGAGAATTAAATCTGCCCCGTGCAGTTCATCATAGGCCTGCATTAGGCAGATCACTGCTTCCACAGCAGCTATTCCACCATGCTGCGGTAAAGCTGTGTTAATTCCACAGTTATAATCCGCACTTCTGTGAGGACATTGGCCTCACCCACCATTAACCACACACGGGGCTGAGGAAATTGTCACTGTGTTCCTGCGGGGTATCAATGCAAATGAAAAGCAGGCTCCTGCATCCTGGGCTCGCAGCTCATGGCTGGGAAGTGCCATCAAACCTGGCAGCAAGTGCATGTGCCAGTCCATGGGGTACGACCCACAGTGCGGGAGCAAAGGAACAAGGAGACAGGGGCAGGTACCTGAATCGCGGTCCCACTGGGACACCGTGCCACTGCCCATTACCTCTGGGGTGACACAGTGCCAGTGTCCATTCTTTCTGTGCCTGGATGCTACCTTGCGCTGTGAATTCTGGGCCAGGACTGGGACTTGGCAGCGGGGAAACGTGAGGTCTTCCCCGACACATCTCTGCTTTGGTTTATTAAAATCAGTGCTGAACACTGGCAAATGTTTCATGGCATTACTATTTATTACCATCACTGTTAGTCTTACAGAAGAGTATCTCCTTGGCCTTAGCGTCACTTTTTTTTCTGACCGAGAAAGTTTCCATGGATTGGTGTACATAAGTGGGGTCGTCCATATTAAAAAAAAAAAAAAAAAAATTCAAAACAGCCAGACAGCTTTTTCTTGTGACTTTTTCCATGCTGGCATTTCCTGCATGGCCCTTGGGGAAACTGCCCCAAACACAGAAATCTTTCTGCTTTTTGGTTCTTTTTGGTCTTCTATTCAGAAAAGGCCTCAGAAAACAAACAGTAGTATCTGAAACCCTCAGGCAACCTGTTGCAATGGGTGCTGTTTGCAACCCCATGCTACTGGCTGGTGTGCACAGCAGCGCCACTTGCCTGTCTGGGCCGCTGGTGGCCCACTGCCAAGTAAATACAGGCACAATCTGCAAGAAAATGAAGTAATCCTTTTGTCTTCCTTCCTCAACCAGTTTGAGTAACGGCAAGTGTCCAAAACAAAAAATTACCAGCAGCTGAGCAGTGTCATGCAAAGACACATTCTGAAGAGATTTAAACCAAATCCCACAATCAGAACTCATTTGTGCACAACCCTGAGGCCACCGGGTAAACCTAGATGACTAAGGCCTGAGTTTATGCTTACTGAGTTTTACCAGTCTAGCTTTATTGGTACAAAATGTAGTCATCTTGTCAGCACAGTTTCGCTGTTGAAAGCCCCAGGCTACAGATAGCTGTTCCCATAAAAGCAACTTCCCCAAATCAGAGTGCACAGCACGCACAAAAGCCTTCCCTCAGCAATAGGGTAGTAACATGATAGCTGGCCTCTGGTAGACTCAAAGGGTCTGATGTCAGCAAATAAACCCCTCCACATTTCATGTTTAGCTACTTACTGTATACAGACTATGTCTTTCAATCACTGTTTGCAGGAAAAGAGACCTATTTTTGTTAATTTTTTTTTTAGTCCAGTGAAACAAAAAGGGCAGCCCATCTGTAGTCAAGAGACCAGGATAGAGCTCCTTCTCCAGTTAAACCAGTGACTGGAGGGAGGGGATGTTATTCCTGAGGATAGGTGCATATAAATCCCAAGCAGTTACTGCACATGCTTGTTGACTGTTGCAGAGATAAAAAAAAATTATCCTCTGTAAATACAATTTAGCACATGCTTGCAAATGCACACATGAAGCTACTGCTGCTGAGCTATGAAGCGGGTGAATTTTTTTTAAGCTGAAGAAATACAATCATTTTTATACATGATCGTGACTAAAGTCAAATGGAAGCATATTTCAGCCAAAGTGAAATCCACTTAAAGATCATTTACACGGAAAAGTTGCGCATGTTCAAGACAGCATGTGCAGTAAGAGCACGCTACCTAGACCAACACAGAGTCCCCACCCTCCCTTCACTGGGGGGAAAGAGTATGCTAGTATAAGTAGGGCCTTTTTCCCTGCTCAGTTTATGCCGCTTTGGAATGGAGTTAAATTTAACTGGAGGTACTAAATGTAAATGGGCATCTTCAGTGCAGCATAACAGTGCCCACAGGAGGACTTACAATGGCATGGCTGTAACGGTCTAAATAAGTAGCCTCTGGGCAAGTCAGGCTTGAAGCTGGAGGAGTCCTTTCAGCCAGGCACTTGTCCAGCAGCAAGAACTACCCAGAGGAGGCCTGAGCTGCCTCCAGTGGCAAAGGAGGTGGTGGCTGGGGTCACCATGCCGCGCACCCAGACACAGGAGCCATGGCCATCTGACAGGGGGGTTACAAAAGGGCCACCTCCCCGCCTATTTCATGGCTGATAAGACAGAAGCAGTCCACACCGCATGACTAGCAGACAAACTTGTAAACATTCAGAACGATGCAAGCAAGCAGGGTGACTTACTGGAACAGTTACCTTTCTTTAGTAATACGACTGTGGCATCGCAGTTGCTGTTATCATCCATTTCTGTGTTATTTGCTAAACCGTTCACCATATTTGCAGAGTTTTTTGTCCTCCTTTCGAAGCAGTGATGTATGGTTGAGTTGTACCTGCACAAATGAAACAAACTCTAGATGTACCTTTGTTTCTTCTATGTGGATTTCTTGACACTCTTCCTTTCCTAGACTCATATCCTGCGCGATCCAGCTAAGGGAGGGAAGAAAACCCCTCTGGTTTTAAGGAAATCTAGCCACAGTATGCCAGAGCTCTAACTAAATTGTATACAATGTAATCTCTCCATACCCAGAAGGCTATGAAAGATACAAGACATGAATCTTGAATGACATGTATGCTTATGTATTATCTGTAATTAATATTCTGTATAGCAAATAATGATTACTTGTCATCATCCAAATTTATTTTTTACCACATAATCACACCTGAGCACGAGTGTTGTTTTACCTGTGAAGACCTACCACAGAAACGCAAGACCGTATGCTAAGTTCCATCTCAACTTTGGGGGGAAAAAGCCAATAATCTTTGTTTCTTATTTTATTTAGAGTAGCCAGGAGCTGACACAAACCTGAGCTGAGGATCTCACCACAATACTCAAAGGCAAGGGTAGACCACTGTGAACACCTGGCTGAGGTCCCTAACCAGGCCAACAACCTCCCCAGCTATATCCAAACAGGTCTGAAACATCTGTTCACACTACAGCATTGCTTTCAGAAAAAAAATCCATTCTATATTCAGGCATTACAATTGTCTGTTTTGCTGGTCACTTAATTGTTGCAAGGGTGAAGCTACCCTCCATGTTAAAGAAAAAGTTTCTAATTATTATAAATGAGATGAATTCTGACTCATGTTCCCTTCAACCCAGCCTGAGTGTTTTTCTGTTCTCACTGAGAATTGCTCTCACAATATTTACTCTATTCATCATTTCAAAACAAATCTCTACTCTTACTTGTTGAGACAAGACCACTGGTGTGCTTGGCAGCTGGTAGGTTCTGTTGAATGTTCCAGTTTAAATCTGGGTTTCCTTTCCACTGGCTTTCAAAAACAAGGCAGGAGGAGGGGAACCAAACAGCAGAACAGACTAGCTTTGCTAGCATGAACTTATGTGAAAGAAGTTACACAGGTCAGATGCTCAGAAAATCAGTGTTGATTGTGCTGTAGTTTTATCATGGGTCTCCAAGCAAGAATGAACAAATTGCTGTGGAGTTTTGCACCCATAAAAAGTAGTCTGGAATCTCCCGTGTGTTTATTTTTGACACTTTAGGGATGCTAAAGTGAAGTCAGAAGAGGCTGCTTTGGTGGGACTTGGGACGGATTCGGTTCTCTGCTCTGCCACAGACTTGCTGCATTAACCTTGGTCAGTTCACACAGGGTGAGATCCATAAAGCATCATCCACCTTTAGATGTCTGATCCTTGAATCTGTACTATGAGGACAAGCAGCCCCTTCCTGCCTCATCAGGATAACTTACAGATAAGTACATGACAGGGCAAGGTGCTTTAACCCCTGCTATTGGATGTGCTGCTGGCGTGCAAGCTGGGTGATGCAATGGAAGCCCTGCCCACAGCCTGCGGCTCTCTTTAATTACCTTTGCAACCTCTGGAAAAGCACCGGAGCAGGGAGCCTTACAATCTAAGCAAGCCGAGGGCGCATTTGACTTACTTCATGATAATGATGTAGATGACATACATCAGCACTAAGACTAAGGACTCCCACCTGCAAACAAGAGCGACACAGAAAACACATCAGAGCAGGGCACGGCAGTCAGCTGCCCGAGTTCAGCCATTCTGCCATCTGTCATGTCACAAACTTGCGGAAAGGCTTGACCCTCTTGGGCTGTCTTAATGCACCTCTAGAAAAGGGGATGCCTAAATAAATGGCTCACACACCCATGCGTGATGTCTCCTTTGTTTTCTTGACTTCTGCTCTGGTTTTACTTGGCCAAATCAACCCGTCAGCTAAGAACAAGTGACTGAACCCAGAAGTTCAGTGAACAAATCATGCACCCAAGGAACACTGACACTTCTGTAAGGACAATACCCGTGGGGGCTGCGGCAGAGGGAGGTGAGCAGTCGTCCTGCTCTGCCTGCATGGGTGTAAAGCAGGTCGTTGGGCTTTTTGAGCATGCTAAAGCACACCAATCATGCCGAGACAACCTGAAGGAGGGGCAGCTGCTCTTTTACTACTGCTGCTACATAACCACTGAGAATGCAGCAGGCAGCAGTTTAAACCGCTCATTAGATTGTCAGGTTTTTTCTCCACTGTTTCTGTGTCAAATTAACGCAATTTGTATGAAAACAAAATAGAATATGACTTTTAGAACTTGTTTCTAGGTAATCTTTTTCATTGACCAAAATACTGTATTCTGCATAGTTCTCTACAGCAAACTGCTAGTCCTTGTGGAAATCATCTATTACCAACCTGCTATATACTAAAACTCATGGGCCATTTTCTCTTTAAGGATTTTGAGACATTGCACTAACCATATCAATATCTTATTCCCCGCTTCTGGTACTTCAACACTCAGCTTCTGCATTGATGTGTTTTAGTTGAAAGGCACAACCAAATACAATTGGGCCTCGAGTCAATTTTAGTTAAAAACAAACAAACAAAACAAAACAAAGAAAAACAAGCCATTGCAAAACTCAGTGTTTCAGAAATCCTTCTCTGAAATTAAATGTAAATCCCCCAGTGAGAACAAGTTTAAGAAAACATGCAACCCAAAAAGCCTGACTCCCCCTAGTGTTTGTAATCTAAATAATACTGAGTGAAATCAAAGCTACCACTGTCACTCTACAAGCCCTGAGAGGTGCTGAAAACAAAACCATGAAAGCAGAACAACTGAAAGTACACCTTTAAAAGTGTTTGAAGCCCTCCTAGCCTACCGTACCTATTGCAGTACATTTAAGCACATTCAGGGGGATATTAACACATATATATATATATTTTTTTTTTCTTTCTTTAAACCGGTCATTCGTTCTTTAATATTGCCTTAGGAGCTTTTGTTTTTTAAATTATTAAAAATCCAAATATTGGAACACACTTATTCATGACTGTTTGGGTGGTCCTTTCCATTCCCAGGCGGCTGACATCCCTGGCACACTGGCACCCAAGCAGCAGTCTCTGCCTCTGCTGAGCACATCGCCATCCCCGGGCTGCTGCAGGGTGGGCAGAGGGCACTGACTGCTACTGCTGTATTGGGAAACAATCTGAGTGACGCTCTCCTAGGCTTTCTTCTCTGGCTCAGAAAATGAGTTATTCTAGCCCATCTTGTGCTGAGGTTTCTCACGCAGCAGGAAACTGCTGCCTGAATCGCCCTGCAAAACTTTTTAGCTTTCCCCTCCTCTCCTGATGAACGCTACTTATTGCAGCTTTTGTGGTATAACCAGGAAAAATGAAAAGAAAAGGGATTCACTTACCAGGAAACTTTTTCGTCATAAATAAACTGTGGAGAAAAGGTTTACAAATAGGCATGTTACACAGGAAATCACAGCTGAAAACAGCTCATCACCGAGCAGGGGACAGAGCAGGCAGAGCAACCCAGGGCTCAGGGCAATGGGATTAAGCTCTGGTCTGTTTTGGCACTGCCCTCCGGTGCAGCCTTTGAACTTCTCAACCCTTAGTTTCTCTCACCTAGTAAAGGCAGGCAGGTACTCCTTCCCAAATACCACAGGATCCTTGCATAACTGGGGCTATTGCAGCAGTGAAGCAGAAGCAGTTACAGGGAAAAGAGAAGTGAGTCAGAGAAGGGGCTATACCTGCTTCTTAACCGCATGGCTGGTCTCACCAGAGACACGGCCTCTTTCCTGACCTGTTCTTGGGTGGCAACCAGGCGATCAGTATGCAGATTTACAGCCAGCTCCAGAGCTGCTGTGAAATTTTGCTGGCTAAAAACTGGGCCCAAGGCATTATTTCCTTAAGATCTATGTGATCACCACACTAGCTGACTTTAACTACTGTGATAGTCATTTTAGCACCCCTGAAGACGGATGCTGAAGCTTTCGTAACAATGCTGCGCAAACCTTCTTGGGAAAGAAATGTGTCTCTTCCCGCATGTGTAAGATGCTGCGTGTTGGAGAAGAAACAACGCTATGCCAGAGAGGTGAAGGGTGCCTGCTACGCCTGGTTTCAGGAGGATCTGAAGAGGCAGAGGTTGGGAGGTGACCGGCAGGTGGCTGCAGTGCTCCACAGCTGGGCCCTTCCGCAGTCCACGCTCCACCACCAGCAGCAGCTGTGCTGGGAGCAGAGGGGGCTGCCACCTTCCCTTGCTGGCAACACCCCTGTGTCTCCGCTTCTCCTTCCACCTCAGACGGACATCTATGGAGGGCTACTCTCGCTGCCGGTCTCGGCTGTCACTCAAAGTGGGGGAGCTCAGCGTGACTCAATCCATGTGCCATGACACACCTGCCACAGCTGCTGCAGCAGGAGGGCCAGAGGGCCAGCCAGGCCACCTGGCCTGCATGCGGGGTACCCTGGAGGGCTGGAGGGCCAGCCAGGCCTGTCCTGCAGCAGGAAGGCCAGAGGGCCAGCCAGGCCACGTGGCCTGTGCGCAGGGTGCCCGGGAGGGCTGGCCCTTCGTGGCAGCATGGGGCCTCTCTGGGAGGTCAGAGCTGGGGTTGCACACAGCAACCTGCAGCCCCGCAGCCTGGGCAGCTGCTCTGCCCTGTCAGCCTCGGTGAGGAGCGTGCTTTCTATTCAGTCCTTCCAAAGCACCTTCACCTGCTTTCAGCTCCATGCTGTGTGGAGAGGCAGAAATGCTGTATTTGCACTAGGGAAACACATCTATGGCAGCACACTGGAGAAAAGGGAGGGAAAGGGAACGAGCCTCTGAAAGCACAGTGAAAACACTTCCCTTAGGCTACATAGCCTGTAAATAGCAACTCCTGTGTGATAGCCAGCACCAAACAATAGTCACACTGGTTACTGGAAGAAAACGTGACCACAAAATGCTATGCACGTTCTAAGTTACAGCTCCCAGTCACCATGATCTAATCTGACAAGGCCTGTTTTAGGTTACAATGTGTTGGTGTGATGGGACATGAAAGCATGTGCATTGACCTTTGTGATTAAAAATAGCACCCATCCCACTTTTGTCACTAATGACTCTGACCATGTCCTTTCAAGTTAAGATACATAGGCATCTTTTTCCTTTCAAGGGAAATAAGGAATAACAGTTTTGCCAAGCTCTACAAGACAAGGTAGCTTTGTAATATTATTTTAAGATTAAAAAAAAAATCACAGGGCTGAATCAAGGTGAGGTAAGTATGGTAAGTGCAGTTTATCCACCTCTAATCTCTGTGATTTAGAGTTCACTCATTCTTATCAAATGGCCTGGAGCACCAAACAGGTGAGTTTATACTGCTTTGCTATTTATTACTGCAGCACTGCAATTCCTTTGCTAGTGAAAATGGAAGGAGACAAAGTCACATTGATTTACCCGGCAGAATATCAAGCTTTTTAAAGTTGCTGAATCTCAGCATTGGCAGGAATGTATTTATTTCCCCTCAGGTGTATTTATGATTAGTAAAGACACCAGTGGAGTGCAACTTATAATACAGCACCACAAGCTGCTGTTTAAAATACTATGAGAGCAACCTTCTACAAGCAATATCATCCCTCAAGAAAGATGATTATATTTCAGCTGCAGCGAAGTCTCAATTCCCTGATATGGCAAATTATCCCTATATGGCAAAGCATTTAAGTGCCTTCTAAAATTTAAGGCACACAGAAATCTAACAAAGGGGAAATGGCACGCAGGTCGCGCTACGCTCTGTGTGGAGCCTGTGGCTTGTCTCCCAGCAGAGACATCGGGGACTGGAGACTCAGTATTTGAATAACAATGTGCTGCCACCTAAATTTGATTCTGCCTTAAAAGGATAGGAAAGATCTGAGCCACTGTGAAGCCAGGGGTCCCTGAGTGAGTCACGCGGAGGAGAAACTTCTTAAACTGAAGCAGTGTTTGACTCTGAAAGGAAAAATCCTCATTTGCCATCAACTGGGGAGCAATATTGCATATAAAAGGGTTGGTAAATCAGCTGGGAGCTAAATCTTTAACCATTTAAAACGTTTTCCCTTCTTCCCATCTTTCTCTGTTTTTCTCTAACAGGTGTTTAAAAGGCATTTGCAATGATTGCTGTGGAGTAATGCTGAAGAGAAGTGGTACGCGCTCCACATCTCCCAAGCCACAATTAGCCATGTAGTGCTGTAATGCGGGAATAAGAGTTCTGGCAATGCCTTCAAGCCTCCACTAATGCCTGGAGTTGCACAGTCCTGCTGCCCTGGCTGCGTAAAGGACCTTGAAGCTCACAGCTGATAAGATGAGCAGAAGAGCGAGCACGCATCTGGAGAGAAGCTAACCTGAGGCTTAGGAAAAAAATAACAGTATCCTGATACTATAGAGTACACTCCCAAAAGAAAAGTACTTCTGTAGTTCTGTAATTATGAAGAACAACTTATACAGAAACAAAGTATAGGAGAAAAGTCTTAAGGATAACAGAGATGTCTGTTCAATGAGCCATACAACTTTCTCATTATATAGGATACGTAGCTAGGAGTTTCAGGGGTGCACTGGACACAATACAGTAGAGAATGGTTCTGAACATCCTGAAGCAGCTGACAACCACAAGGATGAACCAGCCATGAAAAAAAACTGCCTTCCTTTAAGAATTTAAAACCTGATGACAGATTCAACGGATTTTTAACTTGCCACCGTGCAATAAGCGTACACCCAATCCAAACAACAGGAGGCTAAATGCCAGGCAGCTGCCCACATCTGTGCTTCCCGTGGAGTAAACTAAGAGAATGTCTGCTAGAAGTCATTAAGCTCATGCAATGTAATTTATTACAATTAGTGGGTGTGGCCAAGTTTGTTGTTTCGGAACACTTTTTGGTATGAGGTTGCTGTCAAAGCAAAAAAAAAAGTTTTTTGTTTTGCAGCTCATTGCTAATAATTATGTAGAAAAGTTATTTTTCATCAGGTGCAAAAAGGCTGACCTTGCAGTGTGGGGAATAAAAGTACAAACAGGTTGAGGCAAACCCTCTGTATGAGATTAGACAGATATAGGCCTTTGCACCTACAGAATATGTAAAGTATACAGGCATGTGCAGAATGAAGGCAAAACAAAACACACTGTTGAAACTGCGACTAATAAAAGTAGCACAAACTTCAGAAATGCAAGTGTTCATCTTCTGACTCTAAAGTTCCCTTCTTGCTTACATATGGAAGTTAACCTCACAAAATCACTCTTCCTTTCTTAGGGAATCTAGGGTCCTAGACTAGGCTGGGGAAAAAAAAAAGCAAAAAAAAAAAAAGCAAAGTAGCAACTGTTACCAGGAAACTCAATTTTTACATTTCCTGACTTTGTTTGGTATTGGTTGCAAAGATAACGCTAAACTGATGGCAGTATCTTTATCTGAACACTCGTGACAACATTTTTTCACTGTATAGCCCGATTCTGAGAACTTACTGAGCTTGATGAAAGCTGGAATAGGAGCAGCACTAAGAATTACTGAAACTGTAGCCTTCATTAGAGGATTTGCTGCTAGAGTGCACTGAACAAGACTTGCCACAATTATGTGTGGAAAAACTAACTTTAATGTTTTGTAGTTGTTGAGGATCTCTTTCCTCTGGGCACAAATGCTGCCTCCTTACAGGTCAGTTAGGCTTTTTTTAGGAAGCTGTCAGGACAGGACAGGATTGACCAACGCATCCGCTCCAGAGCTGGCGGTGGGGCTGCAGCACGGGGTTTCAGCTCTGCACCCTGCGGCTGTGCTGGGACACCGCACTTCTCCCCAGCTATCGCTCTGGGCTCTCTGGACACTCCTCAATCTCCTACCCTTGGGCCAAGCTTTTCTACAGAACCAGGGAGAACACAAGCACATTCTTCCACAAAACCACGTGATTCCTGGAGCTAGGATCTTAGCTACAAGACTATGATTTCTTAGCATGTTCCCTTTACAGGTGGCAGTGGACACGTGGGCTCCCACAGAAGAATAACCTTCAAAAACTTACCACAATGAGTGCAACAACAGACAGTGTATAGTAGATTGAATCTCTCAAGAGACTCCATGACGACAGTGCAACGACCTGGGAAAACAGGCAAAGAGAGGATGTCAGCCAGGCTCTCACCAGCACGACTGCCACTCTAACAGTGTGTGCCAGTTAAGCCCGTCATTCTGTGTAAGCTGTCCCCATGCATACTACAACACGAAGAGGAGGCCCAAGCCAGGAAACACACTGGCTTTCTGCGGCTGCTCGAGGAACAGCCACTAGGGAGATGGGGGGATGGCCAAATCTGAAGAGTAAAAGGTATAAGGTCACGGGCAGCAGATGACTTCCATGCAAAGTCACAGACATGCTGAATCACACCAGTGTTGTCAAAGCCATGGAAAAGGGAATCAAGTCCCAAGCATTTATGGATGACAGAGAAGTTTCCCACAAGCTCAGCAGGCTATCTGATATCCTTTTCCCGCTGAAATCCCTCCTGTACACACACCACAGAGCCTGCAGTAGCAGTCCCTGCAGGCTGAGCTGTCCCCCATGTCTGGCTGTGTGCTGCAGCTGGAAACAGCTGAACCACAGGCAGGCACAGGGTGGCCTGGCACGGAGGAGGCTGTGAGTGCTGCTGCTGACAGGGCAGCGTGAAGGGGCTCAGCTTTACCAGCAGGACCCTTCTGTGCCACTGCTGGCGCTCAGCAACAAGTGTCTCAATGGAGAATGGTCACAGGAGATGAACAGCCCTGTTGAGTGTCTGGGACAGGATGTGACCACTCCTTCCACCCACCCCACGGTTTGCATCTGTTTCTTGTATTAATTTTCCCCAACCCAGGACTCCTGCCTTCCTTGAGAGAGGAAACCAGCCTGAAACGTTGAGCAAGAGCGCAAGGTATGCAATGGTCCAGTAGACAGGGGAGCACCACCAGACACAGTCCCTAGCTGCTGGCTAGCAATGTGGGTCCTCCCCATCCTTGTCCTACCACCATGTGCCTACATCCACCGCGAATCCAGCTGCTGGCATCTCATACACTGGGTTTCCAGGAATTTTAGACTGCTGGATGATGGGCTTGTCCTTGCTAAAAATGTCAGCTTGACCCATGCAGACTCATTCAGGGGAGGATAACTTGGGCAACAGAAGTTGCACTGCAAAACAAGAGTCTGACAGCACAGAGCAGCCAGATACCCAGCATGCTGCTAGCCTGAACTTCAGCAGAGCCACAGCTTCACCCACCACACTGACAGGTATTGCTACAGCTCCGTGTGCATGTGCACAGGTTTTGGGACAAATACTTAAGTTAACACTCCAGCAAAGCGTTAAGAACAAAACCCAGGAATTTATGTGCAACAGAGGATAAAATGGGATTGCTGTGCAGTTCATTTCACTTGACACCTTCCAAAGCCACAGAAATGCGGAGGAATTGTCATTGTAGGCTGAACGAGCCTGCAATTCAGATCTTAGATGAAAAAAATACCGCTGAGTAAGTTACCCTTTAACTTCATTAACAGTATTCAAAAGGGCAGATTAAAAGCAGTCATGTGGTGGTAACATCTTCATTATGATTATATTTTTTTGCAGCCCTAGGAAGTCCCCTCAGTAAAAGTTTCTCCTCAAATCTTTATTTCCCATTTCTGGAGTAGCATTTCAAACACTGTGGGTCACATTCTTCACAGGTGTAAACCACAAGGAGGCAGATGGGAAATGGCTGATTTACACTGATTTGGATCTGGCCCCTGAATGTGTAAATTAATTTTCTGACCACATCCTCCAGTCATGCTTGTGCATGAATTCAGTCTAACAAACAGTAACTTCATTTTCATTTCTATGATACCTAAAAAAAAGGTCCTATTTCAGAATGCTAGCAAAAATAGTTTCCCAGATTTCTCGGAATATTAACTCTTACAATATTGGAATTTTCCAGAACTGCTAGCAAAACAAATGCTGTAAAAAGATACTGACCATTACACTTAAAAATCTCTGCAGCCTCTTAATACTATGGCTTTTTAAAGCGGATGTAATTTATGCCCAGTGTAAAGTCTCTTTATGCAACCACCGACATGTAAGAAACTCCTATCTAAAGTAAAAAAGCAGGCCTCTAAAGTCCTTGAGTCAGATTAGATTTATACCAGCTGACAATACATTTTAATGCATGTAGGGATAGATGAATGGAGATGCTTTATGATGGAAATTTCCGAATGTAGAAACCTGGAGTTGGGTTCACCATTCTATTCAGAGATCCTTAATTAAATCCCACATCTTATAGATAGTGGGCCCCTTCATTTTGATTGAGCAATTTTTGTAAGAGAGTTTATAAAATGATTTGACATTATTCCACTCAGCTTTTATGATGCTGCTTAAGGTCCTATGCACTTTTCTCAGCATGGATGCTGGTGGGCATTTTATAGCTGTAAACTTAAGCTCTGCGTAATAAAAGTTACAACATTTCTAAAACAAATTACAAACCTCATATGAACAGGCTTGCTGGCAACCGTCGCTATTCTATCTAATGAACTCTCTCCTGGGTATAAGGGGTGTCACCATACAGCACAGCATACCCATGAAAGCAAGATGTCCCAGTTACTATGAGTCAAGCTAGTATCTCTCCTGTTCTTTGATATTCTACAATAATCTTGAAGGTAGTCTACAGTATTTTTCCAGGGAATTTTCCTCAGACACCTGAATGAGCACATTAAGACCCAGATGCTTAAATGCGGCTATCTAGCAGGGACCTAGTGCACAGAAGTCATAGACCAAGATACTGGGGGAATCGCAAGGACTCTTGCGTTGATTTCAGGTTGGATTGAAGGGAACATGCTCATGCCTGGGACTTGTACAGGCTGCTCACATTTCACAGACATCCTAGTAGGTCTCCCTGATGCAGTAACTACGGGGCAATTAAATCTCAGCTATCCTTAGGGCGTGAGTCATTTAACTGAAGTCATTGAACCATTTGATCACTGGAAAGAACAATCTGATACAGAAAAGCCACGCACATAAGGTAACCGTGTGCCGAGGGTAAAAGGAGCTAATTAGCATTGAGGGAAATGGCAGTACTTTCAGCCTGCTGACAAGAATCGTGCAGTCTAGTTATAACTGTCAAGACTTTGAATACCTAAGTTGTGCCATATAGTCTTGCAGCAGCCAAGGACTTCGCATAAATCTTAACGCGCTGGAAACCACTTAAATTACAGTTTAGCAGACTAAGGCAGAAAGGAAATCAGGGAAGCAATCAGCTTGGGTAAAAACATGATCAAATCTGAGTTTTAAATCAGCAATACTGTAACCCAGCAGAGAGCTGGTCCTTTGGGAGCCAAGCATAAGGAGGCAACTGTAAAACCACATATTGTCAGGTTACACGTTTCCTCCGTTCGAAGGAAGTACCCAGAATTCAAACCCCAAACAAGGGATCATTAGCCTTCTCTTGACTACTACACTGGGGACTGAATTTGGCACCCCCAGAGCTGAAAGGAAGAGCTCTTTAGTCTAGGCTTAAATGAGAGCAACCCCCGATGAGTCCGACACAGATAAGGACCCATACTGCATGTTCACCTGCATGCCACAGCATTATTCCTATGGGTAAAATGACCCATACTAGATATTTGGTTTCTCATTGGTAAACTTTCGCCCTGCAAATTCTTTGGAGCAGTTCATCTTGAGGGCGCTCACAAGGCATGTGCGGGACAACCGGGAGATCAGGCCCAGCCAGCACAGGTTCATGAGAGGCAGGTCCTGCTTGACCAACCTGATCTCCTTCTACGACCAGGTGACCCGCTTAGTGGACGAGGGAAAGGCTGTGGATGTGTCTACCTGGACTTCAGTAAGGCCTTTGACACCGTCTCCCACAGCATTCTCCTAGAGAAGCTGGCGGCTCACGGCTTAGACAGGTGTACTCTGCGCTGGGTAAAAAACTGGCTGGACGGCCGGGCCCAGAGAGTTGTGGTGAATGGAGTTCAATCCAGCTGGCGGCCGGTCATGAGCGGTGTTCCCTGGGGCTCAGTTTTGGGGCCAGTTCTGTTTAATATCTTTATCAACGATCTGGACAAGGGGATCGAGAGCACCCTCAGTGAGGTTGCAGACAACACCAAGTTGGGCGGGAGTGTTGATCTGCTCGAGGGTAGGAAGGCTCTGCAGAGGGACCTGGACAGGCTGGATCGATGGGCCAAAGCCAACTGTATGAGGTTCAACAAGGACAAGTGCCGGGTCCTGCACAACAACCCCACGCAGCGCTACAGGCTTGGGGAAGAGTGGCTGGAAGGCTGCCTGTCGGAAAAGGACCTGGGGCTGTTGGTCGACAGCCGGCTGAACATGAGCCGGCAGTGTGCCCAGGCGGCCAAGAAGGCCAATGGCATCCTGGCCTGTATCAGAAATAGTGTGGCCAGCAGGAGCAGGGAAGTGATCGTGCCCCTGTACTCGGCCCTGGTGAGGCCGCACCTCGAATACTGTGTTCAGTTTTGGGCCCCTCACTACAAGAAGGACGTCGAGGTGCTGGAGCGTGTCCAGAGAAGGGCAACGAGGCTGGTGAAGGGTCTGGAGAACAAGTCTGATGAGGAGCGGCTGAGGGAACCGGGATTGTTTAGCCTGGAGAAAAGGAGGCTGAGGGGAGACCTCATCGCTCTCTACAACCACCTGAAAGGAGGTTGTAGCAAGGGGGGAGTCGGTCTCTTCTCCCAAGGAACTAGCAATAGGACGAGAGAAAATGGCTTCAAGTTGCGCCAGGGGAGGTTTAGATTGGACATGAGGAAAAATGTCTTTACTGAAAGAGTGGTTAAACATTGGACCAGGCTGCCCAGGGAAGTGGTTGAGTCCCCATCCCTGGAGGTATTTAAAAGACGTGTAGATGAGGCGCTTAGGGACATGGTTTAGTGGGCATGGTGGTGTTGGGTTGACAGTTGGGCTCGATGATCTTAGAGGTCTTTTCCAACCTTAATGATTCTATGATTCTTATGTATACCATTTACTACTCAGAATGCTTATTTCCCTTTTTGAAGGGCTGGAGAACAGAAAAATCAAGATTTTATCAGTTCCAGTTTGATTTCTGCGGTTCTTAACTCCTGAAGCAGCGGCCCCATGCAGCACACAATTTCCTCCATCTAGCGCCCACATGGAGATAAGCCACCAGCAGGGAGAAAAATCACTGAGAATCAGACCATGGCACCTGCTGCTCTCGGCACCTAAGTTAGCTCAGGGCACCCAGGGCCTCGGTGACAATATACTCCATGCCCCATCCTAGGGCTTCACTATTTACCCTCTATAAAGTTGACCCTTCTCTCTTACGCTCTTCCAAATTATTTCTCTCCTCTTAGCAGTGCAGAAGCTCTTCTCCCATCCAGAAGAGACCTCGTGACAGAGGCCATCCACCTGGCTGTTTTAAAGCCTGCTCCTCACCTGCTCTCCCCATTACAGTGATGGGCCCAAGATGAAGCATGTGACACAGAACATGGCTGCTGCTACCTCAGTAAGGATGTTTGTGCTGCTGCTGCCAACAAAGGCGCAAGGCAGTCCAGAAGGGTATGCGCTGCTGAATATTTTCTCTGCTCAACTTTCCAGGAAAGCACGTTATCTAAGCACATCTGCATTCTTCAGTGATCTTTTTCACCCTGAATTGTTCCACGGCTTTTTCTCCTCTCATGGCCCATTCTTTGCTTGACATTCTTGGGCTGAATGATCAGCTACAAACACTGCCTGGAAACACTAGGCTTTGGAAGCAATCTTCCTAATCTTGTTTCTCTGCTACCCTCTGGCACAGGAGGCCTACATTTTCAGGTATTACGAGCTAATAACTTAATTTGTTAATGTGGAGAGGCAGGAATGCTTGGGTGAGGGTGTCAAAAGATTAAAGACAATCACCACAGCCATTAGCCTTAAGAGTGTACAGAGATCAACAGAGATGCGCCGATAGTGAATCCACCGCTCAGTGCCTGGAAGCATCTCCTTTGCGGCTGACACGCACACGGTGTTGTTGACTCCTTGTGGGTAGTTTGGTTCATTGATGTTACATCTTGACAGAGATTGCCGTTCAGCAGAATGCATTTTTGGGCAAAGATGAATGTTTCTCATGAGTTTTAAAGGGAAGCGGTAGAACGTCTCCAATTCATTAGACATAGTTTTAATACAAACATATCTCTTGCAGCACTGCACCACAAACAAATGTTCCTTAGTGACTGATGATGGTCACTATTTTGGGTAGGCCTTCCATGCAACTCTGGGGTCCAAGGGTGCTTCTAAATGAATCACTGGTCTGGAATTTTACTCTGCAAAATTTTAATGAGGCTGTACTGAGAACCACAAAGCTCTTTTCTGGAGAAACAGCTTCTCCTTTTAATGGTCAGCTACAGCCTGAAAGATGACTGTAAACTGAGACAGCCTTACCTGGCAATGCTGCAAGACAGGTTAAGAAAACAGGCAGCAAAAACAAGCCCCTTTTCCCTGCTGCTGTCTTTCCCACTCCTCAGAGACAGGAAGCCAAGGGAGTATGTACCGCTGCCAGGCTCTGCTAGGCTGGGGATAAGAGGAGCAGGCAGGCAACTGGGTAGTTTCACAGCAGATGCTGCTCCCTCAAGTTTTCATTCAATACATTTAAAATTCTCATTAAGGGCTTCTCAAAAGGCATCTAGAAACAGAGAATCTGGGTCAGGCTTCATGCTGCCCCTCTTTGATGTGGACTGCACAGAAGCAATTAGGGAAGCTCTTACACCACCCTAAAAGAGGCTTGGATCTGGTTTTTGAATGCTCGTCTGTGCTGACTGACAAAACTCTTGCTCACTGTGATACCTTGCAGGCACCCTAAAACATCACAACCAGCCAGCAGCGTGTTGTGTCAGCCTCTTCAACCAGCTGCAGCAAGACACTCAGTGGGAACTTCCTCACACGCTACTCCTGGTTTGCAGGAGCTACCCTCGGAGCCAAGGGGTGGCTCTTAAAGCCTGGTGGGGTCCCCTCCAGAAGGTGTTTTCCAGGCACTACCATTCAGCAAATCCTTGACAAAACCCCAAATCACTCCTGCGATAATGTAATAGGATCTCATGTCAAAGTAAGATAAATGACTAACTGTTGGCCAGTGTTGCAGTAAGTAGCGAACTCAGGTGGAGATCAGGGACAGATTTTCAGGGAAATCAGACTGGCAGCAGTTTGTAGTTAATACGTCTTATGCATTTGGAATGATACAAAAATAAAAAGGGCTCTATCTCAGGTACCAGCTCTCATCCTGAAGACGATGGAAAGATGAAATCCAGCAGCATTTTACTTCCTTGTGGTTTGCAGAATTCAGTCCCCAGCAAAGCCCTGTTTTTTACCTCGCAGCAACCAAACCCAAGCACTGCTGCAACCCACTGAAGAGAGACAGGTCACACCATCAGCTGAAGTATCTGAGCCACAGCTAAAGAGAACTAGGAAGGGAGAAGCTTCAGGGTGCATACATATGTTGCTGTTCACCCATCCAGATGCAACACATGCATAGTTCCACAATGCGGTAGTGATACCGCTTAGTATTGTGTGGATCCCAGTCTCCCTCTGTCCAAACACGACCCCAGTAACAACCAAATCAGCATTCATTTAAAGAGAGCCTGCTGTGCTTACACAGCCCTACCATCACTCCAGTGGGTCAAGAGTTTCAGGAAGAGAATTACCTACAGTCCACTGTGAAATCTTCACTTATTGATGGGTTTCATTGTCATTAACTGCATTGGTAATAACAGTGATATTAGTTGAGGTTTAATTTTACTTGCTCTGCATGAATATAAATGGCAGATGTCTTAGCAATAAACATCGTTATTGGATCTTAATGACCTTATGCAAATCCAGCCAATCATCCTGAAGTCACAGCCGCTCAGCCAAGCCAAGCAGAAAATTAAAGTATCTTCCATGAAACGACTGAGACACTTTCTCCACCAGGTACTTGGGAGAGAGGGAAATGACTTGACTGGACACAGCAAAATGTGCCTACAAGGACGGATCCTTGTATGCCAGACATTTATGTTAAAGATAGAACTGTGCTTCATTTACAAAATTAAAGTTATGAGCAGTTTGTCATCTGTGTCAGTGCTGGGTAGAAATAAGAAGAAAATCTACCTCACTATGCTCAGGTAAAATTTAATAGATTCCACTGCCTTTTATTTGGTTAAATATAGTCTAAGGTTCATTCAAACCTGAAAAGTCATAGCAGTTAAGGAGATATGTATGTGAACGAGACAGAAATAAAGGGATTCTTACAGTTCCTATAAATGGTGGCACTTAAAAATCATGGAGCTTTTTTGGAATAAGAACAAACCTCTGCGGCAGTTCCTTGAAGCCCTTACATCCTTACAAAGACTAGCACCAGCTAGCCAGGGCTGCTGTCCGCCACAGAGATGGTCTCTCTCTCACACAGACAGCTCTCCTGCAACAGAGCTCTGGCATCTTCCTGGGCACGTACATCTCACAGGCAGTGAACACTGACAGCGCCCAATCTCCCTCACCAGATAAGCCACAAAGCTTCCTCCAGTGCACGCAGAGGACCATGATACGCCATGGCTCACTCCTGGTCCCACTCCTTAGGCCCTGCATGCATCTGTGTGTGGATAAATGTGCAGTTGATTCGTTGCTCCCACATGTCGGGTGATGGCAGGCCAAGTCTCTGAGCCTTTGGAATCTGGTCCAGGACTAGAGTCGGTGGTTGACCTCAGGGGTCAGCTCATGCTTCCAGGGACAACTTGCAAGCAGGCTGCGAGCCAGATGAATCACTGGGCTGGTGGCCACAGCAGACTGCTCCGGACAGTCCACACCTTGAAGGACCCTCTCCTGTCCCATGACCAATGCACCGAGCTGAAACATCCCTCATAAGACAGCAGCTCAAACCAGAGAAGTTAAAAAGACCCCTCAGATTTTGTGCTGCTCCAGCATCTGTCAATCTGTATAGAAAAGCAAGAAAAGCCAAATTCTTTCTGCCTGTCTTGACAGCAGCCTGGGAAATCCTGACTTCTGAGAAGCCGAATATCCCTGACTGCCTTCAGTGAATCTGTCAAGGCCCTCACTCTCCGGGACAGTCCTGACAGGGACTGATCCCTCAGGGCTTCTCAATTTCCCTTGACAAGGCATAGGCTCTGCCTTTTAATTTTGCCATTTATTATTTTAAGAACCCCTTGCTCAGCTCAGGTAATTACAAGGATCCTGCCACCTGCCTGTTCATCCTCGCTAGTCGTGATATCAATGAAGCATCATATATTAATGCGAGAGAGTGATGCTGCCTTATGTGTATTCATCTCTATATTAAATCAGGCTGTAGATCCACCTATGACTTTCAGCAAGAAGCCACTGCAGAGCCTCTGCACGTTTCCTGGGAGACATATCCACATACGTTATACTAAAGAAGAGAGCTAGCCTGGAGGGTGAGGTGTTCATCTGGCACTGAAGCAGTGCAGTCCTTGTTCTGCCCCCAGCCCTATGGCCTAAGCTTGGGTGAGTTAATTAAGCACTCTCCCTTCCTTGTACAGGAGATAAAAGATTTTTTTTACCCAGCAGCAGCACCGGAGAATAAATGCATGTGGGACTGCACAGGGCTGAAATCCTTTGGAAATGGGGGACCCAGAAATGTCATAGATGCAACACTTACTGAGCTGTTGCACCGTGTTCATTTCTCACTCATACCTACCTTGTTCACATGCAATTCTGTTTTGACAGATTTTCTCTCTGTTTAGCTCTTCTTTTTGCCCTAGTGTTAATCAGCTTACCAGCATCCACCCGTTTTGTTTGCTGCTGCAAACCATTCATTAGCCTGCCCAGCAGTACTTGGAGGCCTCATTTTCACCAGCATCATTCCCACAGAACATGGGGTTCTGCCTGAGCTAAGGGGCATGGGCTAGAAATCCCATATATCCAGGACTTGGTACGGTTTAGAGGGTGGTGAGCTCCTGGCGGCACTTTGACCCACTCCGTAATTCAGACACGGAATCAGCCAAGCAGGATCTCAGAGGATGCCCGTCGGTCCTCAAACATCAGAGGCTCCCAGCCCTCACGTCAGTGGGACGTTTTTCCTGGCGTCTCAATTGCATCTTCCTGGCTGAAGTCTGCCATGTGACTTCTGGCCACATCCTTCCACACTACTGGCCTTTTGGGGATACTCTTCCAATGCATTTCACACCTTCTCTGAGGTCATTTCATCTCAACCAAACCTCCTTCACCTGCTTAGTAAAATGTCCCACAAACCTGGCACAGAATCCTTCCTGTCACTGAAGACGACAAATCCTGCCAGAAAGGATGGCATTGTTTCTGCCGGCTCCAGAGGCAGCCCCTCGAGGATGCAGGCAGGTACTCCCTGTTGCGAGGCAGCCCGCAGCACCTGGCAGTGTTTGGCCACCAGGAAAACCAGCAAAGGGAGCTCTAAAGGCCATGTCTGTGATTCAGAGGCTGCAGACTGTGCTGTTTGAAAGGTCATGACCAAACAGAAGGTGGGAAATAGCAACTGCGTGTTTAATATTCTGCACCCACTTTCTCTCTCTCTCTTGGTGTTAAGTGTATCGGTCCTATAGCAATTGTAATGAAGACATAAGGCAGGAAGTAATTTCTTAAGATAATTACTGCCATCTTCTAGCAGTGTTTACAAAGAGAGGAACTGCCTGACCATCAGGACCTCTAAGTTAATTTTCACAAAACTTCCCTTGTTTTAGGCACTATTACATCCTACCTGCAATGAGCAAATCAGTCAATCAGAAGCTAATAATCATTAGCTGCAAATCAAATACAGCAGAGATCACAGGGTATACTTTTCCCCCTTGCTGCTCCCTCAGCGATCATCTACCAGACTCAGATGTGAACCTGTGAGTCAATCACGCTTATTCCCACTTTACAGTCCCCGGAGGGAACAGAAACATTGGTGAGAGCAAGGTCCAAACATCTCTGGATGTTTCATGAGGAGCTGGGGTCAGAGAGCTGCAGAGGCATGAGAAACTGCAGCAAAGGGAAAGCTCTCCATGCTGGCTGGAGCAGCCTCATGCTCCAGCTGGGACAGTCCCATTGCACAGGTGAAGGATAGGCAAGGCTGGCTGCCAAACCACCAGGCAAATGCACGAGGGACTATTTCATGACAGTACAGCAGGAGTTCCTGATCCTACATCCCCTCCTAGCATGCTGAACCACTCTGCAACAGCTGAAATTTTAGACAGATTCCTGCACAGAAAGCCACTGCTGCCTGTGCAGCCTTCCTGGAAAGCCGGCAGGCAGTCAACATCAGCTGAAGGTTCCTGCACTGTGACCAACAGCACAGTAGGATGTCCTGGACTGCACGCTAGGGAGCAGATGGAGACGCTCCCTTCTATACCCCACGGTGATGTCTCCCTGCTGTTGACATGCTGGGGTCACAGCTGTCCCACCATCCCAGGACACTACGAGTATCCAGCTCGGTCCCCTGACCACACTCTTTACTGAGTACCTCCCGGCAAAGACACCAGAGTCCCGCAATATAGCATTCAGGCTTGCTCGGGGCTTTGACCAATACTAAACACCCCTCCCAACAGAACTTAAGTGAAACATAAAATATGAGCATGGGTCAGGCCAAGAAAAATCCAGGCCTTAAAATACAGGTCTCTTTAAGCCAGTAATTGCCAAGCAGCTCTAATCTAATGGACTCACTGGGAGGAAAGCTTCCTGCCAATTACCAGGCCCCTAATTTTACCACTGGTTAGCCATTCTCTGCAGAGTTCAACAGTCACTCCGGCTCCTGGTTCGTACATTGCGGACCAACTCAGTTTATTCTCATTATTTCCTCAAGAATATTTGCTTTTTTAAGCAGCTCTTGATATTTTCATTACTGCGGCAGCAACCCGTCTCTGTGACATTCTCAGAATGGAAACAGTGGACACTCTCCAAACCTCAGGACAAAGCCAAAAATATTTCCCTGCTCAATTGGTACTCGTAATCGTCCATGAGTTATTCAGATCAGTGTGTCTTTTTAGCTCAGATTCCCACAGAGCCAAGGCAGCAGGACCCCGAAGACCTGCATTTGCAGACATCTCCTGGACCGCAGGCGATTCTGTGCAGGATTCGCAGCAGAATTTGACAGCTGTAGACATGGTACAGGAAGACGTGTACAGAGTAAACATTTCCCAGGATCCTCAGACTGGCCAGCCCTTGTCAGACATAAAAACAGATTTTGTCATTTCCCTTGCTTTTACACTACAAATGATTTAAGAAAAGATCTTACCAATGGTAAGTCCACAGTATTGATCTGTGTGTGAATTTTGACAGAGAAAACTTGACCTCAAAAGGTGACGGTATTTAGTGGCAATTAAGAACTAGACTTGTTTTGATGCTGACAGAAACCCATTTTCAACTCTTCTGATTGCCTCCCCTATTTGTATCCTACTATTGAATGTAACTCTGTGAAGAAGGTTCTGAAATGCTAATATAAAAAAATCACAGTAACTTCTATGATGGCCAGAGCAGTCCTGGATCATTCACTATCCAGACAGCAATCCTAGCATCCAATCTGCCCATTACACCAGTCCCCATCACATCTTCCTGAAGCAAAAGACAGTCTTCTATCAGAACCATCATGTTGTCCGTGGGCCTGAGAGGAGCCTCCTATAAACACCTCACCAATGCCAAACCCTTCCTGTGCCCACAGTCCGTAAATCACTCATTATGTGTTAAGCAGCTGGCTTGCTGCATCCACATTGCTGCTCCGTCACAGTTTCCTTGTGCTTTCCCGTCTGCCCACTCGGTCCCTCCTGTTGTCTCCTGTCATACACTCTGATCACCAGCTTTCAGGCTCAAGAGGTATGTTCTGGCTCTGTATTTGCATAACGCACAGTACTGTGGACTTTTAATCCATGACTGAGACTGCTAGGTGCTATCACAACAGCAACAAGGACCTTATGAGGGGAAAAAAAAAAAATAATCAGTAGGTTCAATCTCACTGACCTCACTGTGCGGTTTCTGATTCTGACTTAGATGCAGATGCCAGGCCCCTGACACCACAAAGTCTAGGCTTGCATGCCTCACTGGACAGAAATGATGCAAGCAGCCCTGCTTCAAGCTAAGCATTTATTAGCCACTTTGCTAAACTGGCACCCAGTGCCGGAATACTGATTTCATGCATGCTGCTGGCCTAGTTCTGGGAAACAAAAGTTACTTCAGCAACGACAAAATGCTTGTAGAGCTTGTCAGACCTCTCCAAAAGGAGACGAAAAGGGTAATGGTGTAACAGGTACCTCTGACAGAGCTTATTCACCACGCACAGGTTGATGCTATGTAGCAGTATTGTGGAGACAAGGCGTGACACTCACAGAGAACACGACAAAGTCACCTTCAGTGTTTTCTGGTTAACGACCAGACTGAGTGGTTAACACAAACCATGTTTGCTCACACAACGGCTACAAATTTGCTATAAATCCACAAGTCCCCGATTCCCAAGATAACACCACTTGTGTTAAAGGGGGAGCTGTAAAGGAATGTAATTTGCTTTATCAGAGTCGCTCTGTTGTCTGCCAGTGTGAAACATCGCAGCAGGAAAACTCCAGGGAAAAGGAGCACTCTGCTGCTTTTACACTGGGTGAACATCCTCCTCGATTGCTCTGATAAAACACAAAGAAAGATGCAAGAGGCAGAGGAGCCTGTTCAGCTGCCTGCCCGGACAGCAGCAGGGAAGGGAGCCGAGGCAGCAGGTAACTTCTGCTGCTGGCCCTGCGGCTGGGAGCACGCTCTTTATTCTGGGGGCGTGCAAGGACTTTACTAGGGCTTACAGAAAGGCTGCAGCCCCTCAACTCTGAGGACCCTTAGACAGCATCTCTATATTTACTGATGCCTCTCTGTCTGGAAACTCCATCGACATCTTTCTGCCCTGTCTGCAGTCTAAGCTGCTTACTGTTTGCCTGACTTTCTGTAGGACAGCAAGAACGACACCTCCAGCATCCTCCTTCTGCTCTTATGCTACATGGGGTTTCACGTACACATGGCCATGCCAGCAGCTCTATGTTCCTCTCAGGACCATGGCCTTGACTTCTGGGACAAATTCTGTCTTCCGTGGAAGTCTCAGTGCTGGATCCTTGTCTGGCTTATTACTCTGTCCCTCTCTTGCTTTCAAGTCTGCACCACACTTCTATCAGTGAAAGAGCAGGCCCACAATCACCAGAAAATGTTGCCAGCAAAAAAACCATTGTGCCCTGGACTACAAGAGCAGCATACAGTCTCAACAGTTGTCATTAAGTTCTCCTTAAACTACTTCTCCACAGTTTTACATGTTTTCCACCGATGGTCACAGACCAGCGAAGAAGAAAAAACCCCCCCCCAAAAAAGACCAACATTCCAACTCTCCCCTCCCAAAACTCCTCCACAATCCAGGAGGAAAAAAAAAAAAAATGCTCATGAATGCAATCACAAAGCCAAAGGTCAGTAACGACTCTTGTCTGAATTACTTGTCAGTGAAATTAAAGCTTAAAAGATTAAGACGCATGCAAGCTAACTGTATGACAGAGCTAGGTTAAAAATAGATTACAAAAGTCCCAGTCTCTTCAGAAAACAATGTTCTACCCGGTTATTAAATCTCTGTTCAGTTTCCTCATCTCAGCTCTTCACTATTTGTAACACCTATTTCTTAGGTATATTTTCACACCGAGATAAAACTGAGCGCACGTCAGCTGATGATTCTGAGAAGCACCCCCAGCTTACACAAGGGTTTACTGTGACTTGGACAGAGGACAGCCTTCTGAATTTAGTTTATTTCCTCAGGTGAAAGAATACCACTGGAGCGGAAGGAGGCAGGTCAGATGGTCAAGGCAGTCCTTTTTTACTCCAGTGTATTGAGGAATGACACCTGGCCACCAACTAGACCCCCTGACAGAAGAAATAACTGGAAGAGCCCCTAAAAAACCAAGAACGTCTCTGACGTGACAATCCAGCATTCATGGTCCCCTGCTCCACCCAGAGCAGCCTGTCTTGTTCTGGGGAAAGGTGAAATAGAGAAGCTAGAACTCAAACGAAAAACACAGCAGTTAAACGATGATTAACAAATCAAGCTATGCAGATTGAAAATTACTGTTTAATGCTGGAGTGACTTGCAACTCATGGTTATACTGCTTTCACTTAAGCACTTTTCACTAACCTCTTCTCATCCTTCATCCTCTTCTGCAACACCGCAAAAGGCTGCAGTTTAGTGCTGGATGAGGACAGAGGAGGACTGGATGACATGCAGGACAGAGCAGCAGAGCTGCAAAAAAGAGAAGAATCCGGACGGGGGAATTTTCAAAACTGAACAAACTCTGCTTGTGCTGGTTTGAATGAGAGCCGAATTAAGCAAGCATTGACTGCTTCTGAGAATCCCACATCCTTGCCACCAAGGATGACGAGAAGGCAGTGGAAGGAGGGGAGAATTTGTGAAGCACAAACATGAGAGTGAGAGAAGACAGGACAGAGAGACTGAGGCTTGGAGGGGACCCTGGGCTAAGGTCAATCTCCCCATACACAGTTGGGTTTTTTTTGCCATCATGGAAAAAGCCTAATACATCACAACGCAGACGGCAGACTCCATGCCTGTATTTCTTCTCTGCTATCTAGCATGCATCCCTGTGAAATGTTGCGGAACTTATGTTTGAAGGGCTGCATCTGCTACCATTTCGTCTCTTGCAGCATTCTCTTACTTTCTCATACCCTCTCTTTGCCAGTAGAAAGCAAAACAGACAGCAGCTAAAAAAAACAATGTTTGAGTTATGTGACTTAGCTGTACAATTGAAAGAATATGCATTAGTGTCACAGGTGTACAGACAACTGAGGAAACAGCTACAGACACATCCAACCCGCACTACATCAGCATTTGGGGAATGAGGACAGTTAACATATTTCCATATACTAAAACCATCTACAGCTTAAAAATTGCACCTACTGCCTAGATGAAGTAAGGCAAACCTTCCTCGGTGCGTGTGTGCATGTAAAACATCAGCAGAATATTGCAACAGATGCAAGAAGAAAGAAGGAAAAGCTTCTAAGACTCACTGCCACAGCCAAGTGGGCTGCACTCAGCCACCCACAAGGGTAAACTTTATCTACCTCTCTAAATATGCCTTGGTCAGAGATTTCAAAACACATCAGAGGTTGATTTCTTCAGCTTCCAGAGGCCCAGTTTAAGACATTTTAGAAAGAGATCTGATTTTCAGACTGTGGATGCTAGTTTAGAAAATCCAGCCTTTATAGGCGCTTTTGGTTTGGTCATCAAAAACACAGGCAGCCTGCATTGATTGTCACTTTTTGAAAACTGGTCCTCCTGTGCCAAGGATAAAGACCTCAGGAGCTTTCATTGCTCATATTGGTGAGAAGAGACATAAATTAAAAAAAAAAAAAAAAAAAAATCGCTCCAGTCCAGAATCCTCACTGGTGATCCACAAAGTGTCATCAACACTAATTGGAAGAGCAAATCAAGTCACTTTCAGGCTACTGAAACACACGTTTCTACTTTTCAGTAACAAACCATGGCACAAATATTTTTTTATATAATCTAGAAGCACCTTGGTTTTGAAATTAGTAAGAAGCCCACCAACTCTTAAGGGTCTGATGGGTAAAGGTGTCTCTGACTTAGTTTTTCAAATTTTCAGCACTGTTTAAAAACAAACAGGGGAGACAAGGGGTTTATAATACTTAACACTAACAGAAATGTCTTTATGGTTGTTTAAAGCAATTTTGCTTGCTTGCATTTGTTAATCCTTCCCTAGAGTTTGTAACACACACAACTTCAGCTCTGGGCTGGTGCACAACAGCCACATGGTTAATCTCCCCAATCTGTTGACGTTATTCAAACCAACCCATTTTCCAGCCCAACTTCGTCTTTTCTGGCTGGGCCACAAAGAAAAAAGGAGCACAACGATACATTAAAGCTGATTTTCATCTACATGAATTGGTTTTTAGCATGAGAGCAGCTCTTCAGGAGCATTACAACACTACCACAGTTATTTGAAAACCCTGAAGTGAGGCGTAATAGCAGACGGTAGAAACAAGTTGTGTGGCTCTTAAGACATCCATGCTGCAAGCAGCTCAGTCTGCAGAAATGAGTTTGGCTGCAATTGCTTGCAGACTTGGGCTCTAGCTACCAAGGTGATAAATTCCTTAAAATTTCAAAATTAAATACATAAATAAACGAAGTGGAAGCTTTTCTAATTACTGCCTTGCTTGAGGGCTTCTGGCAGCCTGCTCCCAAGCTACTTCAGACTGACTGCTAAACATTAAGCACTTTTCCCCTTCACACAGCACCAGCTCCCAGCAGCATCTTCCCACGTGAGCCAGGGCAAGAGACAGGCAGGGCTCAGCTGCAGACCAGGGAAACCTGAGTGGGTGCCTGCAGGCAGGGTGGCCAAGATCTCCATGGCTCTTAACACCGATTTCCAGCACACTCCAAGCCTCATACTCCAAAGGCAGAGGTGACCAGCACCGTAGGAGTGTGTCGAATCGAGATGCAGCGTAGCCTGAGACCTGCTGGGTGTTTGGAGCAAGGGGAGTGCACGGGCATGGGGGGGCTTCCCATTTTAGACTTGCCGTGCTGGGTAAGGGAACCTTGTTATAGGCCTTTTAATGACTTCAGAGATGCGTCCAGAAGGAAGCCTCTCATGGTGGCTGTGACTCTGCTGGGATTACAAACCAGGGACTGTGGGGTCCTCTAGCCACGGGCAGAGTAAGGGCAGAGTGTCGCAAGCGCTCCAGCATGAACTGCCCGTGAGGAGAGGGGAAGGATCTAGACCACTGTGGGTCTGGGGGAAAGCTGGACACTTTAGAGACAGCTATGGGGTGGATCCATGATCCAGGGGGGAAAAAAAATCTGTCTGGAGAAAGCTTTTCTCTCAAGCTTCAAGAAATGCTGAGGTGAGGGCTGGGAGACAGATTGAATGGAAAGAAACCTGGAGCGTCTGGGTGCTTAGAAGGAACATCATCACGCTAGCAAAAGCAAGCACTAAATGTTAGGAGATGAGGTAGTTAAGTCACCTGCTTAATTCAGGTCAAGAATGGTCTAGGGATGAAGCCAGGGCTCATGACGACAGAGGCGTTTTGTGTGTCCCTTGCAGAAGGTGGAACATGAGCTGGGACCTAGGAGAAGAAAACGGACTCATATGGCTAAAGCAGCCGAATGCTCCCAAGGAGAGCTGGGGTGTATGGACATTGAGATGACCGCTTAAACCAAGGTCAGCCCAGCAATGAAACCCTTGTGCAATGTTAAGGTGGAGCAGCAGGAGCAGCGCGAGCAGCATCTGGAGACATCGGGAGCTGCCCTCTGAACAAAGAACATGCTACAGGATGCTATACATTCAGGGGAAAAAATGGGCCTGTGTCAGCTCTAATTGGCCCCTAAAATGACAAGTTA
The DNA here is from genome assembly GCF_965638725.1 of Aptenodytes patagonicus. Lineage (NCBI taxonomy): Eukaryota > Metazoa > Chordata > Aves > Sphenisciformes > Spheniscidae > Aptenodytes > Aptenodytes patagonicus. The sequence continues at coordinate 132,081,587 of NC_134951.1, read as the reverse complement.
TTCTTTTGTATTTAATCTCTCTGTGCTTTGTTTCCCCATCTTTAAAACATCCCTTCATCTCACAGAGGTTTGGGGAAAATTAATTAATTGTTCATCAACTGCTCAGACACAATAGCGATGAGATCGGCAGAAGTTCAAGAAGAAATTAATAATTCTGCCTCTGGAACAGGGCTTGAATAGAGCCTGGTAAATAAGGCAGAAGGGCACACACTGAACAATGAAGAGAAAACAAAATAATGAATAGCTGCTCATTAAGTGAGCAAAGTCCATTCTGCGCACTGAGGGAGGCAGGGACCCTGTGGAGAAACCAGCATGGGATCCTGTAATTAAAGACTGTATAATAATGCATACACACCAGGGGGGCAAATTAAGGTTGCACAAGGAACCTTAACACTGCTATTTTCTAACTTTTCAGTGTTTGACTTTCAACTTTAACAATGCTCTTTTAATGCAGTTTTTAGGTGTGTAGTGTCATATAGAAGTGTGGGCATCATACTTTCTCCAGTTCCAGCAGTGGGATGTCTATTCTCATTTATTCTGAGAAGTGTGCACTTACCAGCCATTAAAGGTTTAGAAAAATAATTAGAGTTGGTGTTCAAGTAAATGCATACCAGCTTTTCGGGGCTGTGGGCTTGTTTCTTTTTTTAAACAAGGTGCATGTAGCCAAACCCAGTATTTTCTTAAGCCAAAGAATAATACATCCAACATAGCACATGCATACTACAACCTAATTTAAAAATAAAACATATCCTGGAAAGAGCTGGTCAGTATTTTTTAATCCAACCTTTTACCAGTCAAAAAACAAACACACAAACAAAAAGACTTTCTCATGATACCAAACAGTTCTGAAAAAATAAACAGTGCTTATGGAAATGCTGCAGAAGTCCCCTGCAGGTTTTAGTTCTGGGTTTCCCAACCTGTGGGCAATACAGCACTCCCAAGCTCTCTGCCACGAGGCAGCTGCCCCATAATCTCCAGCACAGACGCATTTCCTCCCCCAGCTCCGAGCTGAGCACCCCAGGAGGGGATGAAGCAGCCCTGCCACAGAGTTACGGCTTACTGAGCACTGCTGCCTGTGCTGCTCTCCATCCACCTCCTGGACTGCTGGCATCTCCAGGCAACCCAGCATCCGAACAGCAGCTCATGCTGCCGGGTACTGACCAGCTAGCGGGATCCCAACATGCTACCACAACTGCAGCTGCAAATTGCTCTCATCAACACATAAAAGCTCCTGCTGGAACACCGTTGCTACTGCTGGCAGGTGTTACAGGAAAGCCAGGGTGAGATTACCTCCACCCCCTCCGCAATTCCCCTTGTGAAAATTGGAGGTGTGATCATCCTGAAGTTGTCCCTCCCCTGCCGGAGGCATCCCACATGTAAAACAGACACGAGGGGGAACAGAGCATCAACCCTTCTTGTCCACACTGGCAATTTGCAGCAGCCACCTCCCAACCGCAGAGCACTTAACAACAGGTTTTCATGAACACGAAGGCCACATGAGCCTCATCAGGTTGAAACTGCCACAGGCACAGGCTTAGTTCTCTGCTTCTCTCTTCCCACCTGACAAACCCGTAAGCCTTCCAGCCTTGAACCAAGATGCCCGAACAACGCTTTCCAGGGCAGGAGTCCCAGAAAACAGGCCTGTGTCCTGAGCAGCCTCGGGGGAGGCCCACAAGACAGCAAAGTTCGGCTGGTAAATCCCTGCCCATTGACTCACCGGTCTCATCTGAAAATTAGAGGACTCCAGCTGCTGACTCTGCAGGTCTGAGCTCAAAAGAGAAAACCCTGCTCTAAACTGAGCTGGAGCACAGCAAGCAGCTTAGACTGACAGCCTGCCTCCAAGGCTCACCTGGCCCATTACAAGGCAACTCAAAACTGAGATCCAGGTCCCCAGCAGAATTGAAATCCAACGGCCAACCAAATTTAGCACCTATGTTAGCGCATCTACAGAGAAATTATTGATAATAAAACCAAATTCCTATTAATACTAACACAAAACAAAAAGATGAATCACACCAGTAAAAGTGAATGACTTTTTGGTGAAAGGTTGGGAGTGGGAAAAAATGAAAAGCACAAACCGAAAGAAAGTTTTATCTATAATATTGGAATTATTTAAACTGAGGTTTCCTATTTGCTTGTTTAAATCATGATTCCACGCAGTGATGTCCATCATTCCAGTTCTCACCCATCCTCTGTGGTTAAGCTGCAGCAAACAGAAGTTAAGTGACTTGATGAAACCACACGCAAATCACTAGCAGAGTCAGGGAAAACAAAGTTGGGACGCATCAGTCCAACTTTGGATTGTCCCTCAATTCTTGGCTTGAAAGAGACTCGCAGACCATGCTTGGGATGACTTACAGCAGCCAATCCCCCCTCTGAACTTCTGAAAGCTACCACACCTGGAAGGCTGAAGGCATTTACGAGAGCATTTCAGCTATGTTATATCCTTCAGAAACAAACATCTCCCACCTGTAAATGGTCTCTTGTCCTGATTTTGGCAGGGATAGAGTTAATTTCCTTCTTAGTAGCTGGTACAGTGCTGTGTTTTGGATTTAGGGTGAGAACAATGTTGATAGCAACAACTAAAACATTGTTGTGTTAAGTAGTGCTTACGCTAGTCAAGGACTTTTCAGCTCCCCATGCTCTACTGACTGAGAAGGCTGGGGGTGCACAAGAAGCTGGGAGGGGACACAGCCAGGAGAGCTGACCCCAACTGACCAAAGGGATATCCCACACCATGTGACGTCATGCTCAGCATGTAAAGCTGGGGGAAGGAGGAGGAAGGGGGGGATGTTTGGAGTGATGGCGTTTGTCTTCCCAAGTAACCGTTACGCATGACGGAGCCCTGCTTTCCTGGAGATGGCTGAACACCTGCCTGCCGATGGGAAGTAGTGATTGAATTCCTTGTGTTGCTTTGCTTGCGTGCGCGGCTTTTGCTTTACCTATTAAACTGTCTTTATCTCAACCCACAAGTTTTCTCACTTTTACCCTTCCAATTCTCTCCCCCATCCCAGTGGGGGGGAGTGAGCGAGCAGCTGGGTGGTGCTTAGTTGCCGGCTGAGGTTAAACCACAACATCTCTCAAGAAGACTGACATTCTCCATCAACCCCCAAACTCTAGCAAACCTTTTCCACTGAAAGCTGTGATTTGTAGCTAGTTTTTTAGCAGGTTTGAGGCATGCAATCAATACCGTGGAGAGTAAAAATCAGAAGAATTAGCTCTTCTGCCATCGTGCTACACAGTTAATCATCTTCATTTGCTTGAAAAAAGCAACCTGAGCAAAAAGTCCTACTGATTACAGGAGAACACCTCTGAGGAACACAGCTTCATGTCCTGGGAAAGCTTTGGTCATTTAAAAATTGGCCTGAATCAATTGGGCTTTCACAGCAAGAGTTACAGTAGAACCACTAACATATTGAGCACGTGTAGCTTCCAGCTGCGTGTTCCCATGCAAATCATGGGAGCTTAGGTGGCTAAAAAGTACCACTGTGGGCTTTTCCTGAAGCCTCCTCATAGAGAAAACATTCACCTTCATCCTGAAAAAGTTCATTGCTAATGCAAATAGAATTGGATTACAAACTTTCCCAGGAAAGCCCAATCTCTCTGCATGCTTTCTCATACTGACCAAGTTATACAGGCCCCTTCTTGCAAGTTCTTCTTCCAGAGCTATTTATCCTATTGCCCTGTATTGGTAATGTTATCCTGCTTCTCTTTACAAATAAATCTGCACAGTAACATTCCAAAGAACATTTTATGAGATCGTAAAAATACTGGGCATGTTGGCAAGTGCTAAGGTGAATGCAGATTCAGATATTTAATTATACAGTCAATCATGTCTGCAATTCAGACAGCAGCTCAGATCTCACAACTTAATTACTTTAATTTCAGATGAATAGCTTGTGTTGTCATAAGTAGTTTGACACGCTGGAAAACAGTCAGAACTTATACCAGGAATGGATAGCCTTACTGTTAGTGAGGAAAAAAGTTGGGGCATCCTTGGAAGTATTCAAAACCTGACTGGACAAGGTCCTGAGCAACCTGATCCAACTTTGAAATCAGCCCTGCTTTGAGTTGGGGGGGTTGGGGTGGTGAGGGCTTTGGATCAGAGACCTCCAGAGGTCCCTTCCCACATAAACCATTCTGTGATTCCGGATATAAATAATGAGATAAACTACAAGCAAAGACTGTTAGCTTTCTTATACAACTTCCTAAGGCATGCCAGTCACCGACAACGTTGTGCCAGCTCAGCACATGTATCCGAAACTATCTTGCACAAAGGCAGCATCTTTTGTGATGCTCCAGAAGTGTCATCATTCTTTCAGAGGCATCTTGCACGGCTCACCGAAGTGCATTTTTATCAGCCAGAGGCACAGACATTTCCTGGCTCCTTTGGTCTAAGAACCAGATACAAACGTCACAACGCATTTTTCAATTCAACCAACTTTTATTCCTTTGACCACCCACATATCTTGGGCACCTTAAAATGCCTGAGCTGACATTCGCTGTTCTGCTTTTCATTTCAAAAATACAAGAGGAATAGCATAGGGCCCTATTAAAAAGAACAAAGCCAGAGAAATTTGTGGCAAGGTTGTGAACCTGGCAGCTGATTTCACAGTATAGCCAAGGCACAGGATGAAGCAAGAACTGTTAGGAATCATTAAATGCTCTTACCTGTCCTGCAAAAAGCCCACACACGCCAATAATACAGAGAATGTTAAATACAGCTGAGCCTACGATGGTTCCAACGCCTACGTCTCCTTTTGTGATAAAAACACCTGAAAAACAAGTTCAAGGCAAGCTGTGTAAATTGGAAAGAGCAGAATTTTTCCACAAAAAATTGCAGACCTCACACCCCATTAATGAATCTAAAGGCATGGATCAGTTCTGCCAGTTTTTCTTATATTTAATAGGACAACTTTCAGAGAACGGTACTAGGGTGAATAAAGGTAGCAGAACTTGCTTTCTGAGGGGACCTGGATAGTCTGTCTAATGAAAACCAAATACCTTAGACATGTTTAAGTCACCAGCCTCCTGGTCTTGCAATCCAACATTATGGCAATACACATCATGAAAGACAGTAAGCTCCATGGGAGCAGCTGGTCAGATACAAATCTGCAGGAAACTCTCCCATAAGAAATCCCCTCACCAGTACTCTGCTCTTCCCCATATCCCCCATCCCTACCGGCTTCAACAGGCAAGTAGAAGCTTGAGCTGGAGCTGATTCAGAGCTGCCTGGCCACTAGCTACTTGCAAACTGAATGATGCCTCTCAGGATGAGTTATGGGGCTACGTTACAAGCTCCTTTCAGAGCTCTTCTGTCAAATTTGGTTAAAATTGGCCAATGAGGTTAATGGTGAGGGAGACGAACTGACAAGACACATGCATCATGGTACTGCACAAAATTCTTTCCTTAGGAAGTCAGCCTAAAAATAACACTCCATCTCCTGCTAGCTGTCAGTCTGTTTAAATTCACCATTTGCTTTTAACGTTCCAACCGTATTTATCCGGCCAGCGTAGTTTAGATATTTTTTTCCACTTTATCCTTTCCTCAGAAACATGTTACACAGAAGCAGTCACCCGCCAAGTAACACTCAGTATCTGGTGGATTACACCACGGCAAGATAATGATCTGACCATTAGGGCTTCTCTAAGCTACCTGAATCTGGTTTTATTTTCACCCTGCTACTGCACTATCCTTAACTGGAGTACATCCCCAACTTGGTCCAAATTAAGTTCCTACATTTTGAGGCTTTACTTGTGTAATCGGACTTCTCTACAGAGTATGCAGCTTTGCATGAATTAATTTGTGCTCTGCATCTGATAGCTGTGACCGAAATAGAATTATCTTCTAGAGAAAGTATCTAAGCTGAGAATAATTCTCCTCAGTGATGGAGAGCCCACCTTAACGTCCCAACCGCTGCTCTGACGATCACCTACCAACAGAGACGTGGATAAGTGAAACGCAAGAACACTTTCCCCTTGCGCCAGGTAGTATACATACAGCATCATTTTATAACAGCTGACTGCAGTCCCCTCTTAGCTCAAGGCTGTTGAAGGACCACACGAGTTTCCCGGGTTTCACACGCTTAAGGACTGCTGAATCCCTTGATCACACTTCCCATAATCAGAGTTGCTTTGGTAGTGTGATGCTCTGACCAACTTGTTGCTGTGAGAAAGCATTTCAAATCCTCTTCTCCTCCCCACTCTGGCTTTCCCAGATGGAAGTGGTGTTAGAAGACTAACCAGAGTGGAGGTCATAGCAGAGAACCTGCAGCTGAGGACACAAAGAGTTTGCCTGCGTACCAACCCAGGAGGCTGGAGGTGCATCCTTTCACGCTACATCCTAGAGACAGCGTGGCAGATAGCGTAGGAGGGCAGATAGGAGGGGAGAAGGCTGCACGTGCAGAGCTCAGCGCTGTGCAGTTTGGCTGTGCTACAGCGAGGTAGATTAACGGACAGTTAAGGTGAACTGCCTACTGGCCCTGGTTTGATGGGGTCAGATCAAACCACTTCCAAGGCAGCCCTGCTGTGGGACAATGGCACTTTTTCAGAGATGCTTCATCTAGCGAGGGTTCCCCACAATTAGTCCTATGTGTGCCCACGAGGGAAGGGCCAGATATTACAATGAACGTTACAGGTGCTTAGCAATCCCATTTAAACTCTGAAAAATAGCCAGGGAAACGCGGAGGTTTCAAGAAGCAGCAGCAGGTTAGTTACCTATGACAGATGTAAACAACTCAGGAGCAGAGCTTCCCGCTGCCATGAAAGTTGCCCCAGCCACATCTTCGCTAAGATGCAAGCGCTGCAGAAAAACACATCAGAGTCATTGATTACAACACCGAGAGGCTGAAGGAATTCATCTAGAAACGTTAAACTGTCCACCAAAAGGGGGAAACTGCCAATACGTATAAAGTTTTATGTTAATAAAGTTTAAGCATAGGGGAAAAAGTCATCACAGGCATTGACTACTTAAGTTAGCCTCTCCTTATAGAGAGGGCAGGTTGTGGCTGCGATACCTTTTACAGAGGAAAGAGCAGTACTCTGGACAACAGCGAGGCAGTTTCACCAGTCACAGCTCTTTGTCTCTTCCATGACCCCAACAATACACACCTTATCTCATCTACTTTAGCCTGCAAAGGGCAGGGCTGGAGCTCAGGCTTGGTTCACCCCCAGCCGCCTTCCCTGGTATCATTTCAGCCTTGGACATTTAACCTCTCCTTGCCCCTTTTCACTTGGATCACCATCAAAGATACTTACCTCCTACAGCCTTCCCCTAGCAGTGCCCAGGGACTATCTAAAACAGGGGTTCATGCAAGGGAAAGGACCCACTACTCTAATGAAAACTTCATCGGCATATGCTGTTTCCAAAGATTTACTTGGCTAATTACTTCCTTTATGTTTTCTGCATTCCTACTGCTCCATCTGCACAAGTCACTGTTCGGCAAACGCGACAAGGCTGTTAAAGACCACATGCCTTGCTGGCACCTTCCATGGTTTAATGAGTAGCTAAAAAAAGCCACCCACCGCCATACGGCCATAAACTGCTGAGTTGTTACTACGCAAAGCTGGCATGCTCATGCACGTGCGAGTCAGTGGCTGCCACTGTATGAGCAAGGGGAAGACAGCTGAGGGCGGTGGGGACGTTTCACTAGCAGAACTGGCTGAAGCAGCACACCCAGCCTGGCAGGACGGAGGAGGCCTTCCTCTCCCCTCTTCCCTCTGTAGCGCTGCAGGGTTTCTCTGCAACTTTATCGTTACCAAAGTACATTTGCACAGAGACAAGAATTGCAGAAATCCTCCCACCAACCTTATTTGGATTGAAGATCCCACAAAGGATATCCTAGGCCCGTAAGAGAAGGTAAACTCTATCCACTGACCAAACACATATAACAAAATTTTGTACATATGTTACGGGGACAAGGAAAAAGGAAAAGATGTGCCCTCACCGGGAATGCTTTTTAAGCAAGAGATCACAGCATCGCTGCACTGCTATAAAAGCTTGTGGAACCTGATGAAACACAGCTTTATGGAAAATGATTTTAAATAAGATGAAAACTATTGTAGAAGAAGTTCATAGGACCAGAAGTAGATCCCCAAAGATCAGTTTCTTCTGCAGGATTCTCTATGGAAATACAGACACAGTTATCCTACAATAGTCAGTCTGCAACTTGATGGTGTCTTTTGAAAGAAAAGACCATCAGCCAAGGAAACCAGCTGTGCCAGACTTTCTGTGGGGATGGTTTAATTTAAAGCTATAGTAGGTTCCCTCGAAGACAGTTCCTAGATAATTTATTGCAATGCATATGACAATTAAGTTAATACAATAGAGCAGAAAATACAGCACCCTATGTAGGAGGCAAAAATATATTCTCTGCTATTTGCAGACAAATGTTTGCAATTGACATATGACATTAGTTGCGTCATGTAAACACTCTGTAACACCAGTAACAGAGAGTAGCTGGGCAAACGCAAGTACAAGCTGTTTTAGAAAACAAATGAAAATTAGGGCTTTATTTTAAGCACATCTGAACTAAGACAGAATGTGAACATCTACCATAGCAAGTGTTCTGGAACAAATTCTCATCTCAACACACACATTTGGGAGTGCAAATGCCTTGTTGGTTTAACTCAACAACCGCTTTCCAAACTAGATGAAGCTAAGCCAGAAAAAGGGCATTTATTTTAGAATTAGTGCATCTAAACTGTGAGCAACTGTAGAATAACTATTGTTTGATCTCCAAGACCAAAAAAGCCTTCAGGCAGGAGGTTTGAATTCTTTTGTGCTGGATACAACAGTAGGCGGTAGTCAGATTACTGATGGTAGATCTTAAGTCAGCAGCAAGTCATTACCATTTACGGTTGTTTGCATGCTAAGCGCATTACATGTACTGCCATACCCAGTACAACCTCTTAGATGTGAGTTCCTGCAAGGGGCTCTCTCCCCCCTCCCTCTCTCTTCCCTATTATTTTTTGTGTATTCACAAACAAGTGAACACCCTTTCTCATCAGGTGATGGAGGAAGACTCAGCAGGTGGTCTTCTCCCTCACAAAGCAGCCCTGGGTCTCCAAGTCAGTCTACTCATTTCACGGGGTCTTTATGTGGGGAGAGTATTGGTTGGTGTGAGCAATGGTTGTAGCACCTCCTGTCATCGGGCAGCGATAAAACCTTCCCTTTCCTAGAAAAATAGGCAAGAGTGGATACTACCAAAGGCTGCAGAGGCCTTTGCGAAGTGACCCGAGCCTTTTCCCACGCATTCTTGAGTGCTAACATCAAGGACAAACCACGAAAAGCTGGATGTTTTGAAGACAAGCCATTCTGGACTGATAAAATCAAAAGTAGTTGGATCAGGAAACAGGAATGTGTATCTCCTTTGCTATCATGTAATTACAGAATTGCTTAATTATGCATAAAATACATAAATAAAAGGACTTGAATGCCCCCAAAGGTCACCTATGGGGTGAGAAAAAACTTTTCTGGGAGAGAATCAATTAGGAGCAATAGGAATAGTAAAATTCTGATCCATTTATATGGCCCATTTTGATAATAGCTAATGACAGTATCTTTCTTCTGGACAGTAACTGCTTAATACAAGTATGCTAGATCTAGTGTTCTATCGCTAAGTTTTCTCTTTCACACAATTGAATAAAACTTGTTGTTATTATCATCTTATTTTATTGGTGGTGTTGGGTAACACAATGGTTTAGAAGCATTAAAGCACATGAGTTGTTGTTATGTACCATTGAGAAGACAACAAATAACCAAAAAGTAAAGATCTGGTCAAGTGAAAGTAGCCTTCTAGGACCCAGGGGCTTGTAAATACTATGTTAAAGTCACAGGGGGAGGGTGTTTGCTTTTTAGACATCAGATGTCTGCACAAACCCCAACACATCTGAGAATTTGTCAGAAGAACAAATGGCACCATAATTCTGACACTTGTACCTCTATAACCAAGCTTCTGGGGCAGGTGGAGAGATGCACAGATCCTGCACCTATAGAAAGCTAATGACAGTAAAAGGAGAGAGACTTCTGCAGCCTGTGAGCCTCTCGTTTATGATAACTAAGTTTGCCACCGGTAAAGTTAGAAACCATTAACACCGGCACGGTGTTTCCTACCATGATTTGTAAGTACAGTCAAGGACCAGCATTTCTACTGACCAGTGCAGGAAACAGAGGTGCAGAGAAGCAATGGAGCTTGTCCAAGGTCACTCAGGGAGTCCATAGCAGAGCTGTAACAGGAGCTAGCGCTCCACAGACCCAGATCAGACCTCTGTGCCATAAGCAAGGCCACTAATCAAAATACACTCATAGATGAGATTTAATGAGTGCTCAGTCAAGAGAAATAACAATCTCTCTCAATCTCCTGGCTCCACCTGTGTCCCTCTGGGTGGCAGGCCTGCCCATGGGCATATCCATGTCACCGCAAAATACAAGCCTGTCCTGGACACTGCTTACTCAGCTCAGGTTTTGTTCATCTACAGTGACCTGAGCTGGCCTTGTAGACCCATGTTTCCCAGCAGAGTTCCCTTGCTCGGGAGAGGGGAGGTTAAATAACTCAGCATGTCTACATCTCCAGCATCTCCCATCCCTACTTCCACATCAATGTCTCTGTTTCCCCCCATCCTGAACCTTGCAGTGGCCTTCCCTAGATTCAGCCCTAGAGAGCGCAGCAACTTTGCAGGACAGAAGCTCCTGCCTTTTGTTGTTGCCCTTCAGTTACCTTAATACTTATGCACCAAAATAGTGGCATTTCCTGGGGACTTTTTTTTTTTGATGATGATGATGCAAAAAAAGCTTGTTTGGCAGGGTACTGAACTACAAATATCAAGTTAGTTTAGAGATAACTTCCATCAGAGCTGTCAAATGATTTCTCCTGCCGTCTCCCACACCTCCTCCCAGCACCCGGCACAGGCACAGCCCGTTCCCTGATGAGCAACACTTACTGCCAGGCATCTCCTCCAGCTGAGAGAGATGTCTAACTGGCAAGTCCAAACTGTATTTTCTATATGCAAAGATTTCATTGCCCGAGATTGACACTGGAGAGAGCTCTCAGCCACTTTGGGCACATGGTCTGTGTTCACCCTGTAGCTGTCTGAGCTGATTTAGGCTAAAATGTACTTCTTGTCTTCTAAAATTTCAGCATGCCAACCTTAGCAAAAGAGGGACAGAGTCCCTTGCAATTGCTGGAAGTGTTCAAGAGCTTCTTTACAGCTGACCTAGCTGCCCCTACTGCTTTACAACTTATACAAACACAATGCAAGGTATGAAACTCATGACTTTGAAGGCAAGGTACAAGATCCACGATTTCTACTGGGGTAAATCACCAGAGGTGTTAATTTACATCAGCTAAGGGGAGGGCCTAGTGTTTTTCAAGAGACATCTGCAAAGACACACAAACACAAAGCAACAGGAGCTATCACAGCATGAACGGCTGGAGCACCTGGAGAGCCATCAGCCTGTGAACTCTTGCGCTGGGCACAAGCAAAGCCGAAAAGCCCCGGGAAGCAAGCGCAGTGCACATCTGCAGCGTCCTGAACCTAAACCAAGACTTCAATTCTAACCAAAGTCCAAGCGACCAAACCCAGCTCTGGCATGGGTCTGCTCAGGGCAGTCCTGCTCTGGCTAGGCAGCACTCCCTGTCATTGGCTGCACCGGGAGCCGGCAAGCCCTAACGTGAATGCACCAGCAGCATGCAGGTCCTTTACCAGCCAGGCAGCAGGAGCAGGAGGGAGGTACAGCACCCCGGGTCCCATGGGGCCAGGACCACAAGCAGGGGCAGGACCTACCTCTCAGGCAGCCGGTTGAGAGCTTGGCATCTCTCCCTCCCCTGGGTGTTTTTTTGGTTTTGTTTTTAAAATACCAACACATCTAAACACTCTTGTGCATTTTTTCTTTCCCTGCCTGATGCTTGGGAGGTTTCTAAGTTTTAAGTTATGGTATATGAAACTCCGAAACACCCCATGGATCAGTATTTCCATGCAAAAGTCAAGAAATAAAAGGTTATCATCCCAGGAGAACTGAGTGACATGCCCGAAGCCATAACTGAACGAAAGCGCTGCTCCCTACATGGACAATGAACAATGTCCCAACCCTTGCAGTCTCCGATGGCTGGATCCTACCTCAAGGGCAGGGTTTCTCAGCCAGAGAGGCAGGAGCACGTCAGCAGTGAGCAGCAGAGTACAGGACAAGCTAACAAGCTCTGCTGGGCTTATTACCCGGAAACCTGCGCTGCAGCTAGCACCACCAAGGAGCCTGCAGCATGGAGCTGAGTTTGGGAATCACTGATCTAGAGAACATGTTTTTCACTGTGTTATAAATTGCCTCCATTTTTAAGAAGTGGTATGATGCGTATATAGGAATTGTTATCTGAGAGGTGACTGCTAGCTTTAAGAGGGAGCATCAGCCAAGTTTACCCACGAGCAGACTCCCAGCCCATCTCCTGCAAGTGAGAACACAAAGCTGAGTCAGCTCACACACACAGTGTTGAACAACTAAACAAGAAGCATGGGGAACGCTCTAAGACAGTAAATACACTATCATCGTGTTCTGAGGCACGCAAGGAGAACTGCTGTTAAAGCAGCACACAAGCTTAACTAACATCTTCTAATACTTACTTCGCAAATCTTTTCCAATGAAGGGACAAAGAAATCATCGCAGACAATTGCCAAAGCATAAAACATATACACAGCCTGCAAAAGAAAAGAGAAAATGTTGAGTCTGGGGATTGTCAAAGCAGAAACAAACCGCAGCTTCCCAACTAATCTTGGGTTTGTTTTGGTATATGCTTTAAAAAAAAAAAAAAAAAAAAAAAAAAAAAAAAAAAAGCTCTTGCAAGAAGAATTCATGGGGCTCTGTGGGATTTAATAGAAAGATCATTAAGTATTTATCCAAAAGTTCTTACAAGCTATCAAAAGCTGCCAACATTTTATCATCATCATACTACTTTTTTTTTTTTTTAATTCTCTGGATATTGCTAAGCCACACTTAAATATTTTTGCCTTCCTTTTTTTTCCCCCTGTTGCACAGCGCAACGCTTTTTTATGATTGCATTCTGTGAAAATCTAAATCCTACAGGAGTAATTTTTGAAATGCTAGTGTTTTGAAAAAGGGGAAAGGAGCTTGTTTTCTGTGACTGAAGTGCCCTGCCACGTGATCTGGGATCCCAGTGATAATTCTTGCTAAACTCCACATAGGAACAACTTTCTAATGACTGAAATCCAACACGAGACTTGAAAGGACGCCTAGCAAATCAACTCTTCAATTTCATACAACAAGCATTTAATCTGTATTTCTGTATTATTAAACAGAACATGCTAGGGCCTGATCTCTGCCCCGACAGGTAAATGGCACAGCGGGGCTTACATCCATGCAGCTAAGCTCCCATCCTCCTCAGGGAGGGTAACCTGGTTCATATTGCCCAGAGGGAAGGATCTCTATCCCCTGCCTCGACTCACGTCCTGGCACTGGATAGGAAAATGCTCGTTGGCATAGGGGAAAACCAGGTGAAAAGCATGCCAGCTACCTAACAGAGCACACCGTCACAGCCAGGCTTGCGCCTGTGTCCTGGCCCGCTCTAGTTTACTGGCATAGACATATCCGAGGCTACCCAGGCTACTCTTGTACCACCTTACACAAACTTAGGCATGTGGTAAAGGAACAGAGCCAGAAATACGGAGAGCCAGAGGAATAAGGGCATCACCCAAACAGGGTAGCCCTGCCTGCGTTGCCCAGAGGACATGCTGTAAAGAGGAGAGCTGCCCCTGGAGTGCTGTAGCAAAGTTTTAAAGCCAAGTGTCCTATGCAGTGGGGGTAAGTGGGAGAGAAGAGAGGACAACTGCACTTCTGAAGACCTGCAAGACAGGTCAGCACTCACCCCTCGCAGCACTCCTCGGTGTCAGGTACGCAGCATATCTATTACAGCTGGCATTCCCGTAAGAACTAGAAAACAATCTGTCTGCAAGTGCTACCAAAAACCTGCCACAGAGGGAGTCTGTTACCATCTTGGATCTCGTTCCCAGCAGACTGCAGTATCGGCAAAGGTTTATTTATTGCTGTGTACTTGTGAAAGCACGCATGCACAAGAGAGATCCTTAAATTTTGGGCATGTAAAGAGAGGTGAGGCTCCGGGCATAAGCCTGGAACAAAATGAACTGCAGCAGCTGTGTCCAAACCAGCTGTGTCCAAAAAGAGAGGACATGAAAGACTACACACAGTGAAGCAGGACAGATGAACACCTGAGCTCTCCCTCTCCAATTCCCCCTCTGGGAGTTTGCTGGCCACCTCTGGCAAAGGTAGGACCCTGCGAGGGGCTGCACCCTGTGCTCAGGCCAGCAGGCTCACCGCTCCTGCACGTCAGAGGAAATTATGTCCCCCCACATCACCGTGCAGCATGAGGTCACCGCAGACGGACACACACGTGCTGCTCCGGAGCAGTGCGTATCGTTAACCACAACAGCAAACTGAGCATCACCGCCAGGTTTGCATGATGCACAGCACAGCCCGAGGGCTGGCTTACAAGCATCACAGTTCCACAGTAGCATCTGTATTCCCGTCCTGCCACGAGTTTACACCCCTTGTCTGACTTGATCATGTAAATCCCCCTCACGCTGGAAACGTATATCTCCGTAATATTTTGCTAGGTTTTCAGTGCGTGTAGTTGGTTGTTTTTTTTCTTTTTTTTAAAGATAGAGCTTCTCACCTGGAGAGCTACCTGTACTGCGCCTGAAAGCAAACAGCCCAAGAAAGAAGTAATTTTGGCATCTGGTCGAATAAAGCAGGTGAGCACGCATCAAACCCCTTTCTTTTTCACAGTATCACTCACAGGCATTACAACATTATTCATCTTTCCACTCCCAAAGTGAGACAAAACTACTTTAAAGTTCAAAGATGGCTCCATCTTTTTGTAACACCTGCCATGGACCATTACAGAATTATTTTTACAAGTAGTGTAGTTCCAGTGAATAACTAGAGCTGAGAGAAGTGGCCAATATTTGTAGAAAAACAGCGTCTTAATCCTATCGAAGCACAGAGTTATCATCACCAACAGATCCTCCTGCTTTGCTTGTCTTTGAAGTTTACTGTTGAAGCTCGGGTGATGGGAGGAGACCAGAGTATTTTTTTCTGGAGGGAAAGCAGCAATAAAAATGGCCTCTGAGTTTCTGTTCTTGTTTTAATTTTCCAGGAACAGGTTTAAATCCCCCCCAGCCCCCCAAAACCCCAGATTCTAACTTGCCAGAATTTAATTACAACTTTGCTGCAAAAAGCCAGTAGTTTCTGTGAAAATCTCAGCCTTGAAAACTTTTTAAGCTCAAAAATAATTCAAGTATATATTTTCCAGGATTAGAGATAGGAATTTAATCATAATGGATAATTTTGACACCATTTTGAAGATTCAGTGCTAGATTTGTCACTTAGGACAGTTTCTGTGCTCCTCTGTCACTACTCATAAACATGAATAAATGTAACTTACACTGTATGAAACTCTTACACTGCAAAATGGCCCAGAGGACCACGAACATAAGCAAAATTCCAGGCCTACAACTCTGCTGGGTGCAGCAGAGACCTTGATCTTGTAGGAGGGAGCACTAGCTGCTGACATGATACTAACAGATAACTGTATGAACAGAGATAAAGGAAGCAAATGGCTCACAGACATTGTGCATCATAGGAAGAAAGATCAGAAAAAGCCCCAGAGAGTTACGTGGCCAAATCCCATTGAAATACAATGGATAGCAGGTGCCCAACTTCAGCCCGGATTTTTTGATCTGCTAATCATATTAACCTGCAGTGGTTCATGCCATCATTTCCCTTCCCAAATACACAGTAATGCCTTTCAAGAACACTAATCTGCACATCATCATCCCTATAAATTGAGCGCATCCTCTATATTTGACATAATCTATAGTCACAGAGTGCAGGGCATCATATGGTTGCTTGGGCTTCCTGCAATCTGCTGCTGTTTTGGTAGCCAAGTTCTCCCAAAGCAGGGCAAGGTAACGGGGACAGAGAGAAGACAACAAACCAAAAAAGCACACGCTCAAAAGCCAAACTAGGTCACTTCAGCATCTGTCTCCACACGTGGCACACACGCACGTGTGCATGTATTGCCTCCTGTATGTTCTCACCATTTTTAGATCATGTGAAGTTACTGTATTGTATGCGGTGCTCACCAGAAATATGATCAGTCTGGATGGACATCAGGTACAAGATGTTCATCAGCTTAAGTTTAGGAAAATCCTTCTGAGAGTTTTTAAATGAGCATTCAAATGATGCGAGGTCTGCACTGTCTCCAGTGCAAACAAGAATGGCAAGGCATATCCATGTCCTGGTAACCACAGGCAGGTACAAAAAGCTACATTTCATTGCGTTCTGATTTTTAGAGGGCGCAACCACAACCCAAAAAGGTGACAAGGGAATTTTCTTTTGTCCACCCATGCTTACGCATTTGTAGGATCAGATACAAGAGAAAAGGCAAAAGGGGGACTGAAATGAGTAAGGAGTAGAAAAAGTGAATGTGAAAAAACTGCCATCATACTTTCTCTAATCCTCTTGGAGGTAGCGGGCAACACCGTGCTGCTGTGTCTGCTGAAAACACTGAGCCAAAGCCTGCTGGAGTCAGTAAGATTATTTTGGGTGATTTCAGCAAATTTTAACACAAGGCTGATAGAACAGATCATGCTGAACCCACACTGACTTATATGCTTTAGCATTTATTTTTAATGATCTCATTGTTGTCACAATTCTGGTTTTGGCTGGGAGTCTTCTCTAATTTTATTTAACTGGCTTGAGTGCAAGACAGTATAGAGTGTCAAAATCTTAAGTATCTGCCTAGAAAACAGCTTCCTTCACAAACTAAACACTGGCAACTACCTTTGGTAAGTGAACATGAGGACAATAACTGTTACTTCCTTCAAAGTTGCTTGCGGTTTTTTTGGTGGGGTTTTTTTTTTCTTTTTTTTGTTTTTTAAACAAACACCACAAAATAAGGTTTAGTGTTTGGGCAAGCAGGAACACAACCAAAAAATTTAATTTTACATCGTCAGACTCGTAAAGATGGAACCCAGACACTAGTCCAGGCTATTTTATGTGGAAAGAAGGAAGACAGCCAGCATCAGGGCAAGCAAGTCTGTTCTGTATGTCAAATGTGGGGAATGCAAACAGCATGGCTTTAACATTTTGCAGCTGATGAGGTGGTATCAGCTTCTATCTAAGTTAACTTGAGAATTCAACAGAGCCCCATTGCTTCTTCCTTCAACATACGCAAGTTTGTCCTCGCAGGCACCATGGGGGCAGCAGGTTTAGCACAGGTAAGGAAGCAGCAGGGCAGCACTTGCTGAAGCCTGTTCCACCTGAACACAGCCATTGGGGATAAAGGCAGTTGGGGGAATGTGGGTGCGCTAGGGGCAGAGCTGGAGTGAGACGTGTAAGGGCAACAGGGGACAATGTGATAGACAGAACACAAAAAGTAAGTCTCAGCCCCAGCATCATTTAGTTGTGTTCAGCTCCAAGTGAAGACATGGAAGTCTATAAACAGGCAACCTACTTAAAAGACACTCTTCCTCCCCAGAAGGACATTAAAAAAAATTACAAAAATATAATGGCCCTGCATAAAAGGATTATAAATACCAGATTAAGTATTACATTAGGATTGATTTTAAAATGATGATTCTAACAAACAAGCATCACAGAAGTAATTGCTATCTCTGCATCAAAGCAGATTAAATATCTTACTTGAAATACATGTCCATTGCACAGTACATAAATGATAATTTTTCATGTTTGTCCAGTGGTCCTTTGGGTTTCCTGTGCCAGTCTTCATACTCGGATTAAAACTTGCTTTACTGAGCTAAAGCAAAAAGCTTTTCATAAGAAAGCTTAAATGCTGTAGGAGCCAGCAATTCCCACAGCCCTGCCTTCTTCCCAAGAGAGCCGGGAAAGGAAGAGGTGACTGTCCCCGGCTGCTCCCCGCGCAGACCTCCTGCCCTGGGCAAGTGGGCACAGCCAAGGGCCATCACTGAAACAACTGTAACCAAGCATGAGGCTTTCCTCAATTCCACCTGCATTACAAAACTATCTAAGACTCCATTATTGAAGAGAAATTAAAAAAACAAACCAACCAAACAAGGAACCCATAGAGTCCAAAAGTTTACTTGGAGCAGCAGCCTGTGGTATCATGATGTGCTCAGCAGCAAGCTGTCTGTATCGTGCAGCATCGCTAAAGCAAGCACGTCCAGGGCACTGGAAAATCATCACCCTAACGAGACAGCTCTGTGCTGTAGAAATGAGATGCGGCTGGTTTTTGACTCGGTGCAGAAATAGATAAAGACAGGATACATCCAGAGTGACCTACATTTTCTGAACGGCTTGCACAAGGGAGGCAGGTGCCCTGTTGGTGCAACCCGTTCCCATGGCTACGCTGAATGATGGCAAACGAGAAGCACGAGGGACTGCTAAGCGCAGACACCACTCCTTCACCCCTGCTCAGCATGCAGTGCCCTAGCTCTGCCTCGGGAGGAGCTCGACCTTGACCACACACATGCGCAGACTCTTCACACCGCCAGTGCAACGTGTCCTGGCACTACATTCCAGATTTGCCTGGAGAAAGCTGGGGAAAGGGGAACCAACGATGTACTGTCAAGAAGACTGGCATAACACAGGGATCAGGGCAGAGCCTGCAGCTGGACAGACAAAGGCTGAGCAGCGATGGGGCAGGGAGGAAAGACAGTGCCCATCCCATTGGGCTTTTCCAAGGAAACCCACAGCGATACCCATACCCTCCTTCCTCTGCTGTCAGCAACAACCTCACAAATTACTTGGCAAAGCAATTTCCCTCCCCTGTCTCATAGAGGCAATGGGTGCCTATCGCCCAGTGTCCACGAGTGCAGGAGGGCTGGGGGTCTGCACGGGCATCAGTATGCATCTGCTGGAACAAACTAAAAACCAGTAAAATGCTACAAGAACGCCTAGACACCTGCACACCGTCAGGAACAACATTAAGATTGCAAAATGAAGCGCTCAAGTGCTGGGGAGCTCCCAGATTGCAGGCTGTACGCTTGATCCTTTAGCAGTGAACATCACCAGACTCTCAAAATCCAGACCCTGGTGGCTCCTTCCAAACTGAACATCCCAAACCAGCGACTTAGTGGGGGTGTTACTGTCCATAGCAGCATGCCCTCTTCTCAGAGAGGACATGAAAATAATTAATAGCAGTGAAGCATTCAGTTGATGAGCTCCGAAGAAGTATCTAGGGGGAAATTAAACACTATGGCTCTAAACCTGAAATATGTTTAGTGGCCCACTTTTCCTTTGAACTGAAGTATTTTCAGCTCAGACCTAAAACTATTGCTAAACTGTTCCTGCCCAGTTTTTCCTAGATTTTTGAAGTGTTTAGGGACTTCCTTTCATCTTCATGAAGCGTCATATTATGTTTAGTACTTCTGCACAGCCCCACTGTGGGATCTGCTGGGGTCTTTGTGTTTTCACTTTTATTAAGCAATACGGAGAAGATGCCTTGGGAATCCCCGGACAGGCCATCTACTGCATTCCCCCAGGACCCCAGTTTATAGCATTTGCCCCCTGGTTCTCTGGCTTCTGTTAAACCAGCTTTACCTCGATGTCTTTCAGAAATAAACATGAAAGTATGGGCAAAGGGGGAGAGGAGAAAGAACAAGTTTTTACTGAAATGAATAAAAACAGTTTAAGGGGAGGTCAATAAACATGAGAAGCATGATGATGACCTGCTAATCATCTCTCCATTGTTCTCCCTACCATTACAAAGCCCCTTTTACAGTCCGGTTTCCTTAAACCGGCAAAGAAATTTCAATGGAAGCAATGTGTCTATATCTTTTTTTACCCACAAAGTGCATTTCTGCGCGTGCTCCAATTTGATCACACGTTTGGTAACTGTATTCCTGGAAGGTAAAAAACAGAATTAGAGGTTTCACCTCTAATTGGTTTCACCCCAATACGATGACAACCCCTTTCAACCCAGACTAAAGCAGCAGGTTGCTAAATGCTGACAGTTGCCTATTTTCTGTAAGTATCAGTTTTCTCTTTGACAATAGGTTACAAACAGTTACTCTGCTATAGGAGAAGGCAAAGCATTTGTCCTTGCTGCTTCTGCTTCCCACTCCACCCAAGGGGCTGGACCAGAGCCACAGACAGTGAGGCTTGGGGGAGCACAGAACTGGCAGCTTGGGGTAGAAAGACACTAGGAAACTTCTCAGCTGATGCCCGCTGTCTTGGACCCATACACCTTGTGACAGCCTTCGATAGCCGAGGGGTCGCCCTCAAGTACCACAGTGCTAGAAAGGGTGAATCCAACTGGGTCCTGCACCTTGCGGATGCACGAGCTGGAGCGTGGTCAATAAATTTTCTTGGTCAATAAAACCGCTATGGAGAATGATGGAGCACCGATGGACCGAGATACCTGTCTTGCTGCTTACGAGAGGGGAAGAAACTGGATATGTTTCTGTTGGGACAGCAGATGCTTACATCTAGTTCTCATTAAAAACAGATTTTTCTTTTTATTCTGAAGTAGGCAGTTCATCTTGAAATTTCAGTCCTCCAAACGCCATTTTGATACATGTTAAAAGTATGTTCAGCTTATTCAGAACAGACAAAAAAGCCTGTACAAAAATAAACTATCTTGAGAGCAATTACAAAACCCAAATCTAATTTAAAGTAGACTGGAAAATAACCCAACTCATAGTTTATGTAGTCAACTGTATGAGAATACCGTATGATTTCATTGTTACTAATAATGAAAAAATACGGTCCAGGTCTTGTCTCTTCTAAATAGCCTGGAAAAACACAGAGGTATGAATCGGACAGAGATTAAGAATGATTTTAGCAACTCGTATTTTTAATGGTCTCTATAAACTTACTTCTGTAACTCAAGAGATTTTTAAAAAATAATTTTTGTGTTAAAATCTAAGAAATGTGAGGTTACAAGGTAGCAACGTGCTGCTATAATCATAACCTTTTGCCTAGAGTGGCTGCACAGGAGTCTGCTATTTGTTTTTCAAGTAGAGAGTAATTTAACTGCATATAGTTAATCCCTTTCTTAAACAACTCTCATAACACTTTTTTGTATTACCCACAGTATAGTTACAAGGGTGCCAACAGCCTACCAGTATTTTTCAAGACTACGTTACGATGTTTACGCGTTTTCTGTATGGATTAAGAGCAGTTAATATAGCTCCTTGAATTAACAGATGATCAGTGACCTTTTCCTGTCAAAACACAGAAACTGTTGGAGGCGCAGAGGACTGACTGCCAGGAAAACAAATAATCAGCACTTGGGATGCAAACACACACTGGCCGAGATGCATGTCAAGGTAGGTGTGAAACCCCACAGATGGCGCTACACGACACGCTGACTGTGGCTGTGAAATGGACCCCGAAGTCATGAAATCCAGCGTCCAAAAGTCAGGAAAGAGCAGACCAAAGGCTGCTTGGGATGCACGGACAGATCTCCAGGACGGCATTCCTTGGGACCACTTCTCAGTTCCACCAGCACCGTCCCCGGCGCCTCTTTCAAGCCCAGCCCGAGCCCCGCCTTTGGGCATTCAGAAGAGAGCACCGCGCTAACCACCATGGGATGCGCAACAGCCATCACGTACGGCACTGACCCCCGTGGTGCAGCACACAGGGACTGCAGCAGCTTCAGACAATCCTGCTCCACCGCCGGGCAGAAGTGGCTCACAGTCCATGGGGGGAACCTGCAGATTTGACCAGAGCCAGGCAGGTGAAACCCAACCTGCAGGTTCACCCCGTATCTACAGTAGAAGAGCTGAAGATCCTCTGAAGGTCTCTCTCTCCACCAACTGCAGAGACTCTGGGTGACTAGCTGCTGCATGACACTACTTTGAGAGAGGGTTTATATGAATTTTTGGGAGTATTCTTGTGGGTGCTAAAAATTCAGCTCGGGTCCAGTGCTTGCTTTCCAAAACATCTCAAAGCTCAGTGTTCCCATGGAAACTTGGAAGCCTTGAGCTTGCCAAAGTCAATAGTGATGTTACTCAACAAATTTTTGCAGCCATTTAGCCGAAATAAAATTGTAACACAGAGCACTTGCATTACAACATGTAATACAATCTAATTTATACTTAAAAAGAAATCATGAATCATTGCACATAGCTAACGGTGACTGCTCATTTAAGCTGACTAAAAATTATTAAATGCTTTTAAACATTCATTAGGAGCAGGTATTTTCTTGGCTGCTTAAGAATGTCTCTTCCCCCCAAGTAGTACCAACTTGGCAGTTCTTCTTAAATGAAGACGACATTAAAAAAGAAAAGAATTGTCTTCATCTACCTAACAAAAGTCGAGGAACGGATTTGGAGGGACAGTGCTTCCCTCTGTGAGAGTACTGCAGCTGCTGAACGCAAGGTCTTCTAACACTAGCTAAGTGTCTAGTGGACTAACAGACCAGGATTATTTAAATAAATTTATCTTGAGTATCTTTAATTTTGGCCTTACCCATGCACACCACTTACACTGACTTGTTTGGGGCAGAGATCACAAAACTCCAAGCCCAAAATTGCACAGATTTCTGATATTAGCAAGGTCTTTAAAATAGCATCTATTAAAGTCTTCTTGGCACATTTCTAAACTTCAAGGCAAATCCCTCGCCCGCCCGATGTCCTCCAGAATTCCCAAGAGGATCCAAGACACCCTGCAGCTGATGAATGAGAAGTTACAATCTTTTCTTTAATATATACAGGAAGAAAAACTCACATTAGAAACTTAACTACTCAGGGGAATTCTGGAGACCCAAACTTTTTTTTTTTTTTTAAATTAAACCAGTTGATAATATTTTTAAATAGAAAACCCTGTCTAATTTCTTTTTCCTACAGCTATGTCATAAGGGGTGCCACAAGGATTTCTGGGGGAACTTTCTAGGAATAAGACTTCACTTCTTTTTGAAGGCAATTACATGAATGTCCTCCCTTGACCTGCCAACCCTGCAGCATCCTTGTGCTTGGGGACGGAGGGCAGGGGACCACAGCTGCCTGACGGCCCCAGCAAAGCTGGTCTGGCTGGAGTAAAGTAACTCACAGGAGTTTATTCACGACAGCGTGCGCCTGCGCTCACGGGCTGCACCAGGGCTTTTAAAAGGGGTTTACGTAAAACTGAAGTATGTTATACTCGGTGTAGTTACTGAAACTCACTCTCAACCACAACTGAGAGCAGAAGCCCCTATGGGCAGGAGGTGGCATCAGCCCGTGGTGAGCGCACTGAGCCCTGTCCACACTGATAAGAGAAGAAATGCAAAGTCACAAAACTTACACAAAGGACATGCAGGACCACAGCTCCATGTCTCCTGTTCTCGTTCGTGAAGATGTCATTGGGGAATTCATGGAGAGCTGCAAAAAAGGGGGGGGGGGGAAGAAAGCTCAGATGTTTAATCGGCTACTCAAAACCACCACGTGTGCTGTTAAGTAACATAACGAAAAGTTGCCCGAGCCCTTCTACCAGGCAGTAGTCCTATGACTACCATGCCAGAGGCTCTTTGTTTCACCTCCCTGTTAATTTAGCTTAACTTGTCCTCTGGCAATTATAGCCTTTCCCCAAATGTTTACTGTGTAATTTGCTTCTGTGGCAACCACAATGTTGTGTACCCAAAGATACCTTGGGGAGGGCAGATAAATCCCGAGAGCAACAGCACCGCACTCTCCTGAAAACGTTCAAGGGAAACAGCATTGTACAGATTAGGTGGTGATGGGTCACTCTCACCAAGCATTTCTGACTTACGGTTTTGTACCTGAAATGGATGGGTAAAAGCCTCCCCCCAAGCCCCCAGCACCACCTCCCCATCAGTAAGGGCACAGGTAACATGTACTCATCTCCGGCAGGACCTAACGCTCTCCAGACGGGCAACGACTTCCCTTGAGTGTCATTCCCAACAGCAGGCACAGTGGAGGCCTTGTAGCAAACCTCCTCTCAGCTGTTTTCATTCTTTACGCTGCCCTGGTGTCTCTCACTGCCCTCACTGAGCTAGTAACAGTGTCAAGATACCAGACTTCCCTGTACAGCAAACGCTCCAAGGATAACCTGCTGTGTTACATAGCCAGTGGCCAAAAGGGGATGCAGCGCAGGACAGAGGCAGATTTGGAAATTTCAGATCGAAATGAATCCTTTCTCCACCTCCAGACTTCACTCTGCCTCCTCAGAGACGTCCTCAACACGAACAAGATATTTGATGTATGGTGCTAGTGATGCAAAGAAGGTTTTTAAAAAGACATATCAAATATTTTGGGGAAAAAAGGGTGCAACTCTTTGGAGTTGCAAAGATTTCCATCAGGAAGGCTTCGCATTACTGCAAAGCCCCTGAGCTGTAACCCCATGTGCAAAGGCAAACTGGAGTCCTCCCAAAGACAAGGGTTCAACAGGGCGATGCGTGTCTGAAATGGTGGAAGCAAGTTTTCTGTGAAGGTGCCATGACATGCCCTGTGCCATGAGAACGGGTGAGAGTTCCCACCTTCCCCACATGCTCGTGCTCTGCCCAGCCAAAGGCTGTCAGGTAGTCTGTGTAAAATGGCCAAGCCTGGGGGCCAGGCTTCAGCCACGGATCCACGGCAAGGCAACAGCTATTGCCCACAAACACAAGGATGGCATTCGAGGACTCCCTCAGCATGGCCTGTACATGTTCCCAACAGCAGCTTTTTACCTGCAACAGACTCAAAGGCAAAGCCATTATTGCTCCGAATGAAGGATAAACACCTTTACTCTGCAGTAAGACTGTAGGACTCAGGCAGAGTCCATGGTCTAATCAGCTTCAGGAAGAGCATGTTGGTAGAACTGAACCATGAGGAAACTTCATGCATAAACATAACTATTTCAAATAATGATATGGTAGAGCAGGGCAAAAAAACCAGCAGCCCAAATCAGATGCTGTTTCTCTCAGTAAAACAGCCCACTGGCAGGGTAAGTGGATCCCGCTTCTGACCTCACTGATCTTCTCATGACCATGATCTCCCAGTGCTCTACACCACCTTGCTGTAGCCCAGCTCACGCAAAGGAAAAAAAGAAGGCATTCTACATAGTCAGAAGGTGACATGCTAAAGACCGTAACCCCCCTCCAATTCCTTCCACCTTCTGAAATTACAAGGTGGCACATTTTGCAAACAGGCAGAAGTACTTTTACCACACAGCATGTTATAAAATGGTGGATTTCATTCCCCAGGGACACTGTGACAAGCAACAAAGTAGGAAAGGCCCAAAAGGAGATCCTCCATGGATTGTCTGGCAGTGATATTAAGTATGGTAATCTAAATGCAAACTCCACTCACTGTAAACCCTGTCTTGAGCAGTCAGCAAGGGTACGTATGGGCAGAACTACTGATCTTTACATGCTCTGTTGCTTACACTTCTCCCTAAGCATCCCCTACCAGCTACTTCCAGAAGCAGGATGCTGGGCTAGGTGGCCATTATGTCAACTTCCTAACTTGGGCAGTTTTCTAAACATTCAGGAGAGAAGAAAGGGACATTTTGAAATCTGCAGTGAGAGGTGATGGAAGAAGAGCCATGACCTCCTGGTTGCTCAAGCATTCATGCTTTTGCTTCCTTCCTCCTTACACAGCAGAGAAAAGCACCAGCTCCAAAGTAATGAGCTTATACCTAGAGGAGGTTTGCACTTCACCTTGGCTTTATCACCCAATTTAAGTCCAACAGAGTCATAAAGTCTTAGAAATGGCACACTAACAAGCATCTGGGACAGATGATGGCCCGCTATACCAACCCAGAAAACAGCTCAGCAATTTAGTTTGTTCAATGTGCCTTCATTAAGAGCAATATATTATCGTTAGATTAGCAGTTCTCTTTCCAAAGTCAAGTAATCAGTATAACAGTTGAAAAGAGCATGCAATACAGTCAGATAACCTTTGTTGCAAATACGGTGTTACAAGTCATTTAAAGACAAATTACTTCCGTTTACTCAAATGCTTTATTACTGTTCTGGATGCTAATTGGATTATAAAGCACTTAAAGACAGTCTGCCAATTAGGTTGCAGGAATGGCTTTTGGTTATAAACTGAAAAGCAAGTGTGAAGATGATCTTCTGGCATTCCAAGTGCTTCTCAGTAATTCCAGATTTGAATTGCTCAATAATAACTAAAATAATGGCTTTCTTCTAATGGCCAGTTCCACACATTCAGCCTTGAGTTGGGGGAGGGAAATAAATACATAAATCAAGCTGCATTTTTCCTGGCTGTCACATCATTACCATTAATAAAGCTCCAGCAATTGGAATTTAATCAGCAATTCCATAGATGATTAAATGGAAAAACAATACAGCTCAGTCTCATAGCTTTTCTGCCTGTGAAGCAATAACTGAGCAAAAGGTAGCTACATCTTAATTTTGTTACTAATGCAAGCAAGGGATCTACCCAGGCACTGTATCTGAGGAGGAAAACATTCTTTTTTACGTAAGTGGTCTTTTGACCAAAGACTCAGGTTAATACTGTTAATTGTATTCCTATGCATTGGTAAATGTTATAACGAGTCCTAACAAACTAGTAAGAGCTACTGGAGCAGTACAGACGGCACCTTTAAAATTCATCTTATAACGAAATAACACCAGCAATACCCTTGAACATGTGAGAAACAACGTCGCAAACACAGATATGGCCATGGAAACACCGCATCGCACCAGATCAGAGGGCTGTGCACCACAGCTTGCCAAGAAGCCTGGTGTGGTAACCCACCATCGGCTCACGGTTTACATCGCTCACATGGGACCACGCACACCAAGGGACTGGGACCTGCCCATGCCTAACCTCGGGGCGGGCTGGGGAAGCCCCGGTCCCCGGGGGCTCAGGGTACGTGGAAGTCTGGAGAGGGCAGGCTGAGCAGAGGCTGCCGGCACCTCCCAAGAGAAATGCCAAGCATGGGGGCCAGCCCAAACTGCACAGGCAGCAGAAGGTTTTGGCCTTTTATGAGAACTAGAAATACCTGTGACTTTTTATAACAAATCAGGATTCACCTGCCATGAGTTGTAACTATTTTCTTCCGAAGCAGAGCTAGTACTGCCAGGAGGCCATTCACTCTCCCACCCCCAACACGTGTACTGTGCCAGTACACAATGCACAGAGCTGCCAAAAACACATTTATGCGTGCAACCTAAAGAAACTAGTCAGACAGGTACCAGCACAAAGACAGGAGTCTTAAAAAAAAATCAAAACAAACCAACACAAAACACTATGGAAGATGCAAGACAATGAAGTTAAAATAGCTGGAAAGGACTCATCTTTCCTCAGCAAAATATCATAATGTGAAAACCAAATGTTTGCATCACAGTTTTGTTTAGGAAATGTTCCTGACCATTCACCAGACCGTAAGACATTGCAAAGGAAACATGGGGAGGTGTGTTTTTAGCAATATGCAAAATGGTTTGCTAACACACACACACGCACATACGCTTCCCTCTCCCTCCTGCACTCCCTCCTGCAGCTGCCTAGGAGATTTTACCATGACAATTTGTAACAGACAGAGACGATGAAAGTCCAATCCCTTTGTCAAGAGTCTCTAGGAGGTTCAAAGAGACCAAGGTGCACCTAAGGTAAAAGCATACAGAAAAAAACCAGTATTAAAATAGAATAAGCTTGTCACTACTGGCAGAGGTGGGGAATCCTAGCCATCCTTTCTGTGCACAGCAGAAACATCTAATCCTTCCTCAGGTTCAGGTTCCCACCCCCGTGCTGTAATGAAATGCACCTTCTTATCTGAGAAAATCTAAGGTGTCCATCATTGCATTCTCTACGACATCATCTGAACACAAATGCTTTTAGTGGCTTACAACAGAATGTATGCAATTATAAAATAATGTATGCAAATTTGAAATCTGCTGCATTTTTATTAGATGCATCAGGTGCAGATGAGTACAGATAAGAGGAGAGCTTTGCAAAACACAGGAGCTCCTTTCTAAGAAGAAATAAAGGGTGTTGCTGGAACACCACTCCAACAACAGCTGCCCTATTTACCTAGTGTAAAAGCTTATACAGTTTGTTATTTTGCTTAAAAGGGTCCTCAGCTTTTGTACAGAAAAGAGGGGCAGATTTTGCCAGGCTTATTTTGACTGCACCAGGAAAAACACAACCACCCTGTCAGTGAACCTAAACTCAATGAATTAAAGATTTCTGCCTAATTGATCCACTCTCATCCTGCAGACTTTTTAGGTATTGGGCCTGCAAACTGCAGGAGGGCAAGATCTTCACACGAACTCAGCACCTCCACGGACATTTTCTGCGTGGGCATTAGGTACAATGCTAGTTGCCAAGACCAGGCCCGTACCCTTGCAGCAGCACTGCAGCATCCAGCGCTGACAGCATTTCTACTGCAGACATGTGAATTCCAGCCTTCAGATACATGCAACTCAGTTTTAGTTTTCAATTAATGAGAGGTACATTCTCAGAAAACAAAGCGCAGGAGCATGCAGCTCAACACAATGCTTTTTTTAGGGTGCAGTTCAATCTTGTACTGGCAACTTGTAAAATTACTAGTAAATATTAGGATTATTAGAATTTGGAAGTAATTGGAACTAGATGACTATTAGCAAGGTATGGATTAGCTTTGTAAAGGAGGCTAAATAATAACAGCAGATCAGCAGTAGGTGTAAAAAGTTGTGCTCTTTTGCATTAGCTGAGGACCTGACAGCAAGACTTCAGATGTTTAGACAGGTAGCAGCTGCTGTGCAGAATGGGGAGCCCACACCTTTCGAGAGCGGGGCGTACGGCATCTACCGCATCCCATGGCACAACCCCAGCAAGTACAAAGCAGCAGCGGACCTGCTGCTGCTCACTCACACGAGAGCGCATTCACAAGGGTATCGCAGTACATGCTCCCCTTGCCAGATTTAGAGGAAAATTTTGTATCCATGCTTGACAGGGAAAAGTTATTTTAGTCATAATACAATGAGTTGGAATAAATTCTTGTCCTTTTATTCTCAATCAGTGTGCGATTCATTAAAATTGGAACCCTGTTCAGCCTTGGCTTTAGCGGACTTACAAAATGATCCGCATTACCACCCTGTTCAGAGGATTTGCCGGCGCAATACAAATTTGCCTGTTCTGCACAGTCAAGCTACTCCAGGCAATTTGCACGCTGTGCCAAGGACAGATACGCAGAGAAGATCCTGTTGTACCATTCTTCTAGACAGCAGCAGGGAGCGTTACCCTTTCAAAACCCTTTTCCCTGCCACTCCTTTCCCTCTCCTATTTAATGTTTCCACCTTTCCAAAAGGATTCTTTTTTAAAAAAAAAGACCCAACACTGTACTGGATCAAGAGTTCTCAAAACTGCAACATATACTTATTTTTAAAAAAAAGTCGTTATATTGCTAGCCAGCGTACCTACTCTAGGGATAAGAAAACCCTTGGGAAATCTGCCATAGTTTTCAAAGAAGGAAGAACTGAGGATGCTCGGCCTAGGCAATAAATTATCAGCAAAGAAAGCTGTCAGAGATTTAAAAACTCTTAATTTTCTCACGCTGTCCCCACAATTCTTTCATGGCCAGAGGTAAGTCACATCAGTGCTAGGCACTGCAATCCCAAAGCATCCGAATACCTAGTGGGGCGAGACCCAGCCTGTATTTGTATACAGTTTTCCAGGATAATTACTCTGCCCAGTGGCCCCTCTTTGGCTGCTTCTTTCCAAAGAGTTCTTCAGAATTGGGCTGCAATTCTTCTATCCCATTCTTCTATCTTCTATTCTTCTATCCCATCATGGGATAGAAGATAAGGCTACAGAAAGGCATGACCTGAAAAAATTAGATGAGTGGGCTAGATCAGAAACCAGGATTTAGATATGCAACTCCAACGTTTAGGGACCGTTGGTACTCACAATATCAACGCTACTTCAGCTGTCATTAAAGGTCCCAGAGACAACTATACTTCTGCAGCTGGAAAAACACAGAGACATGTAGCTGTGCCAAGCAGCTGGGTGCAAGCTCTTGTCTAAGCCCAGATGACAGATCGTTTGCTCCTGTGCCCAGCTCGAGGTGCTCAGAGCATGCCAGCTCACAACAGGAAAGCAAATACATCATTAGCAACAACCACAACGGGAACAGAGAACTCGAGGGAACATCATTATGCCACTGCATAAACACATGTGGTGCTGTATCTTATGCAGCGCCTGTCATGCTGGTCTTCCCATCTTAGGAAGGATGCAGTGCAGCTGCAAACGGCTCAGAGAGCAGCAACAGGATCAGCCAGGAGTACGGACAAGCTGCCGAGCATGAAACGCTGGAATAGAGATAACCTCTTCAACCTGAAAAAGGCGGAGTGGAGCAAGGGTTTCTGAAATTGAGTGGCAAGGAGAGGGAGAAAAGGGACCAACTGCTCACCAGCTCTCCCGGTGCATAAATGAGAGGGGCCAGCAAGAAGCAGGTCCACAGCCACAGCAGCCCTTCCCACAGCACACACAGGCAGGTCAGCTTGTCATCACAGGGTGCTGAAAATCTGAATTTTCCATGGCTTCACAAGGCAAACTGACAAGCCAACGGAAGAAAAGAAGTCCATCAAAGACCAGTAACAAAGATTGTTCCTGTGGCTCAGGAAGTCCCCATACAGCAAACAGGCGCAGCCAGAGAAAGTGCATCAGGAAGTGTCCCCGCATGTTTGCTCAATAGGTTTCTTTGACTTCTACTATTGTCTTCTATGAGGGAAAGATATTAGCGGAGTAGACCTTGTGATGTGACCCGAGACAACATTTTTTAAATCAATGCCAACAGCTTTTTACACAGGGAAATAAAAATATACTTTAAAACACTTAGTTACCTTTTTCCCCCCATCCTCAAATTCATGATTTTAAACTCAAGCTTGAGATTTTTGACTGCTTCAGGGTTAGCAATAACATTACATTCACCACCTGCCTGCACGCTGTCTTAGCCCAATTCCCTGACCTCCAACAGCATTCCCTGAAGTGTATCAACTCTGAGTGTGCTGCAGGCCCTACCAAATATGCAGGAGAGTAACTGCTGCATGCCTGAAGTCTGTCCCTCACACGGACCAGCGACCCGCCGGGGGGAGCTTGCAGATGTGGGGAGGCAAGGGAGCTCAGGAACTGCTGAATATGTTCAGCTTCACAACTACCACCACTTGGAGACTGGCTCGGATGTGGATCGCTCCGCACTCCACAGCACACCAGTCCCTGCAGCCAAACCCCATGAGAACAGCTTTAAGTCACACAGTACAGGAGAGCAAGGGACTGTGAAAATCTTTAGTTGTCTTTAAAAGCAATCAGTCAAATTCTCTCTGAGGGGAGGGCGGAGTACCTTTTTTTTTTTTATATATAATTGTTTTACTTTCTGCCAAGTAAAAACGGTGTTTGTATTACAGTGGCATGATCGAAAATTCAAGAGAGCCAAACTATGCTGATATATCATTTTGCTAATGTTTTACTCGTGTCACCACTTAACTGCTGAAAACAAGCAGCTGAAACAGCGTGGGGGTACAGCACACCATTATAAATCATGCAGCATCCCCCCCACAGCCAATGGCACTGTCCCATACCTTGCGACAGCTTTACAAGGGTCGGCTCTTACCAAGCAATAGATCTTCAGATAGCATTCTCTGTACCTTTGCAGTAATTAATTTCTAATTTCTAAAAATTAAACATTTATGGTGGATGTTCAGGCAGCGATGAGCTTATGCACACTTCCACTTCCTTGAGTTACTGCACACTGTGCTTACGCCCAGCACAAAGGATGCTGATGGCAAACACACTGAACAAAAGCATTTTTACATTTTTCCAGGCTGGCTTTTCAGCAGTTGTCAACAATGCACCCAGAGCATTACTGTCACGACAGGACAACAAGTCAACATCAGCAAGTCTATTACAGACCAGCTCTGATGACAGCCAAAATCTTCCCTACAGCACAGCTGGGTGGGTGCTGGGTCACTTTTTAAAGGGAGAGAGTATGCAGAGAGAGGCGTGGGGCCACCCAGGGTTTCCTGGAGGAGGGGAAGCAGGGTGAAATGACGCTGCTTCGTGTGGCCAGATGAGGGGATACCTGCGGTGAAGACTTGCAGGAGTGGGAAGGAGCTCCCCCGACTCCGGCCGCAGCACATGGCCCCATGGGTCTTAGCAGCGGTCCTGTCTCAGAGGACAGTCCTTGGACACTGGCCCTGTGTGCCCACCCTGACGTCCCCCTTTATTACCAGCGGCCTTTGGAAACTAGGCTTTATGGAACAAAAGAAGAGCTGCTGGAGCAGATGTAACATGAAGCAGAGCAGCCTTAGACAAAGATGTGAATACATGAGCAGAGGGCTTTGGTCTGCATACAATCAGCAAACATTTTCACCTTAACTTTCTGGGAGCTCTCCGGGAAGGTGCAGCCCTTGCAGATGAGGGGGCATGTTACACTGGTAGCAGTGCTGAGGAGCTGCAGAAGGACCCCGAGTCCCACCTAAGGAATTCAAACCAGATGTCAATCACAGAGAAACATCCCATTACAAATTGCTCATCCCATGAACAACTTCTCTGAAAGCATTTTGGTTGATTTGTTGTATGTTCTCTTATCAGAAAGCAGCCCTTTAGCTAAATATGGCAAGAGGGGAGTGCTGCGGGATCCTGCCAGGATATAAATCCCATCGTAACTTCACCCTCTTTGTCACACAGGTCCATTTATTCAGTCTGGGGGCTTTTTTTAGATATTGACCAGATACAGCTGTGTCAAAAGCTCTTACTGGAAGACATCCATCCTGGCTGCAGCATGCCACTGAGGCCAGACGGCAGCACCGCCAAAGGATGCTGAAGCGCCTGGCTGGCAGACAGGGTAGCGGTGGGGCTTATCGGTGTCAGCGCTGGGGGTGAAGCAGCAGAGGACACTGCCAAATCTTGCTGGTAGGTCAGAAATGCCCCCAGGCTATGAGATGTTGTGTGTCCCCCTTTGCAGGGGGTTCACGGCCCACTGTTCCCCCTTTTGGAAACTGCTGCTGGGCCAGTGAACGGCTCCACCAGCAGCTGTGCGAGCGTGCAGTCAGGGCCCCAGGGAGCTCACGCCCGCTCGGGAGCAGCGATACAGAGCTGAGACAGCCGTGCATATCTGAGAGACCCCGAAACTGCACACGGCTGCCCTGCGGCACCCTGTGGCTCCCTGATCTTCCTCTCTAAGTTGGCATGTATGATACGCACAGAACGGGCAGTGTGCTGGGCTGTTTTCTGAAACAAAAATATAGCGGCTGCATGCCTTCCACTGAGCCGATGACTTTTTCTCCCCGCACTCCCGTGGAGCCTGGCTGGCCCAGTGCCCCGTGCAGCACCAGAGCGGGGAGGGAGCCAAGTGTGACCAGAGGTTTCCATCCACCCTGCCAGCCCGCCGCAGCACTGCAAGGAAGTAACACGTTCCTGCCTGCTCAAACACACTGAAGGTCGCCTCTCCTCTGCACCCAAACCGGCCTTGAACAGGATCCAGCATGCAGTACTCCCCAGCTCGTGCCTATTGTGACAAAAAGTTTCATATCACAGATCCAAAAACCAGAGACAAGGGAAAGACCCCGGTATTTTCCATGACACATCTGCAAGCCTTTGGTCATTTCACCAGCTTAAAACACACAGCTTCCTAATGGAAAACAGACCTGCCTCCGGGCCAGACACACACCACCGATCAGGAGCCTTGCCATCAAAGTCAAGTGTCTTTTTTTGGCCTCCCCTTCCCTGGAGAGACCCCCCCCCAGCCCCTCTGCAAGCCAAGCAAGCCCACAGGACCCCAGTATCCTCAGCCCTGTCAGTCATTGCTTTTTTTCTGCTCTCCATAACAACCCACGCCTCTCCAATGATCAAATCAGTCTAAAATTGCCCTCCTTAATACCTGCATAAATTTAAGCGTTCATTTAAGGATTTGTGTACTTTAATCAACAGGAACACAAGACAACTCTGCCCAACCAGCCTCCCAAACCCCCTTCCCTTCTCAACCCCCGCCCGCAGGGGTCTGCTTCTGCTCCACCAAGAGCAGATCCTCCAGAGGCCACAGCTCATCGGCCGGATGAGATGCAAAGCCTGGCCGTGCAGAAATGGACAGGCAAAGCCATGCGGAGATGCCTGTGGGCTTGGGGGCTTTGGGTGACAGCACCTGCAGGTTAAATGAAGTTAGGGTTATCATCTTACACCATGCCAGAGGTACTTTTCCCGTCACTGATCATTAGCTTCCCTTACCAATGGGACAGTCTAACGGGACAGTCTAACAGCCCAGTCAAAATGCACGTTTCAATTACAGATAGCTGTTATCTTATCAGCTCCTCTGTCAGAGATCGCGGCAAGAGGCAAAGTGATGGGAACATCACAACTGAAGCTGCTGAGCCTTGCCAAGTACCTGTTTACAGGTGCCTCTTGGCAGGATGAGCCAGACAAAACAGACATGGTATGAATAAAATGGGAGAGGTCTGCATTTTTTTTTTTAGTATGGTAAGTTATGTATGGGCTGGAGGAAAGGAAGGAGAGAGAAGACGGAGGAATGGGAATATGAGATGATGAACAACATGCACCATGGGAAATTCAGAGCTAGCAGCTCATTTGCATGGGAAGTGAGAACAAACATCACTCCTTCCTGTTCTGGAGGAAACACTCATGAGAAATCACTGATTGAAAACACCAGGCATAGCAAGCTTCCCCATCTACCCACCTATGCAAACACCCTTCATTAAATCTCCTGGGAAGCCCCATTTCTGCCTTGTAGCATCAATTCTAGGAAGGGAAGCTCTGGCCAGGCTTGTGATTTTAGACTGCAGTGATGTTTTATCTATGTGTAAAACATGCACACGTATAAAACATGCATGGCTTTGTTAGTGTATCTAATGGCTTAGCTGCTTGTAATTCCATGCACATCTGATTTTCACATGTTCAACATTTAAGATGTTCAGAGTTGTACAGAAATTGCTAAGTGAATTTCCTTTGAAATGAGGCACGTGTGAAGTGCTCAACCCTGGGCACCCCATATTCTGTCATTCCCCCTTTCTTTAGACTCTCTTGGTTGCGTGTTGTATTGCAGTGTGCCTCCAGGCTTGAATCCTGCTCCATCACGTGGCTGTTCCATTACGCCAAGTGTACACACACAAAACGAGTCAGATCCAGAAGAGGTTTCCCTGAAACATATGCTTTCCCCAGACACAGAAAGTAAAGCCTTGAAGGAACAAACCTCTATATATAAGCAGAGCGCTTGTGAAGTCAAAAAGGTTCTGCCTTGGCCTCAATGCAAATGAATAGCTTGCAAGGTCAGAGGCGCATCTGAGATCTGAGGACAACAAGCAAATATATCTAAACACAAAATGGGGAAGAAATCAGAAATAAATAATATGCAACAGCATATGGTTCAGAGAGAGTTTAAGTCAAATAACAACAGCAAGTGACCTTTAAAGAGAAGGTTATATTTTCTTTTGTTCAGTAGAAGACTTATTTCTGTCACAGCAAGATTCTGGCAACTGTTTTCCACAATCCCTTAGCTTTTGTATTTCTGTGTTTCATTTGAACATGCTGCAGTTTTTGTTTTGCTTTGTTTGCGTCCCCACACTGTCCCCCATCACTAGCAGCAATTACTGCTTCTAGAAGGAAATGCATGAAGGCATTAGCAGAATTGCCCACAGTTGTAACTTTAACAGATCTAAGCACAGCTGGCCTTGGATCAAGATGTTTTCCTTGACAAATGCAATACTTGTGCAAAGTTATCCATTATCAGCCACACACTCTGGTCAGAAATAACTGGCATGAGGAAGGTTCTTCGCAAAACCACAGCAAGAAAAGAACAAATCTCTGGCTAGCTCCTGTCCTCACATGAACTGCCAGAAATTCCTAATAACTTACTGGCTTAATTACAGGTATTCTGGACTTCCTGGACTTCTTTTGATTGGGAACAGAATACAGTCCGTCTTTCATTAGCTTTATTTTGGGGAACAAATATTTACATTATGTTCATATTGATGGGTAGGCTAACCAAAAAAGGCAATTTTTTGCAAGAAGCACTTTCATAAAGCCACCTGGAAAGGAACAGATGCTGCTGTCACATCTTTTCTTATTCTGGGGAGAAAAGGGAGGGACTTTTTCATCTCTCAAGATCCTAAGCGCTGGATGCAGGGATGTCATGAGTTTAAAGGAGGGGAGGAGCAAATTCCCCCCAGTATGCTTCCGCCATATCCCCATTATAGGGGTGGCTGGGAACCTGGATTAGCACAAACCAAAAAACCTCCTGCAAACAAACAACGTTTTGGGACTTTACCCAAAACATGTCAAAGTTGTAGCTTAAACACGTGGTCTGGGAATGTTTTCTGCTGGAGATGCTCCTTCCAGCCCAGACATCAGCTTTGCCAGGCACAGGATGCTGGTCATGTAGTGGTCATATTGAGCTCAGGCTACCTGCAGACATATCTGTTCACGTCATTAGACACCAGGGCTGTCGCCTCCCTTTATTTACTTATTTTGAAAAATCAATCCGCCTGCTAAGGATCAGCAACGTGATGGTGCTTGCAGGACAGATGGGATATGCGTTAGCCCGCACCAGCGTACCCACCGCTGTGCCCAGTGCCACGAAGCCCATTCTGCCCGACCACAAATCTGCACACAAGTTGTTGGATACACAACAAGCAGAAGCTTGGGCACATAGCTGAAACATGAGACAGATGGAGCCAACTTTTTGCCAAACA
Organism: Aptenodytes patagonicus; assembly: GCF_965638725.1. Taxonomy (NCBI): domain Eukaryota; kingdom Metazoa; phylum Chordata; class Aves; order Sphenisciformes; family Spheniscidae; genus Aptenodytes; species Aptenodytes patagonicus. The sequence continues at coordinate 132,044,958 of NC_134951.1, read as the reverse complement.
AGCAAGGAATGTACCGCCACCACCGTGGGCGGCTGCAGCTTTCCCCTCCTGCGGGACGAGTACGCGCCTACCTGATTTGCTAGGCTCAAAACCAGCTCCTGGTGACTTTCAAACACCCAGCACTAGCCAGCTCCTAGGACTCGGATGCACAGAAAACGGGCAGTACATCTCAAGACATCACCTCTGAAATCTGCCAGGGGACTCATGGGCCCTTTTAGGGGACTTGCCTATGCCCTGGCAGCAAGGGGCAAGACACGCACCTCTGTTCAACTCTTCTTAGCCCAAAACCAGCCACTCGCTGCCTGCAGCCTTCTGGCTCTCCCACAGCCATGGCAACTTGTGGAGCAGGATCCCTACATAAAGACTCATACCACTGTTACCGCTTCGCAGAGGTCTGCTCCGCACCCTGACACCAGTTCGAGGGACAGACGGGACTGATGGCCAACAGAGGAGCCCTTATCGAGGGGAGGGCAGCAGCTGACAATGCCCGCTCTGATGTGTCTTGTGAAACAGGAAAAATAACTTTTTATTAGAACTAGCCTCAAATAGCCTATTCTTTTCACAGACAGCAATCACAGAGAAAGCCAAAGGGACCTAAGCTGGCATCAAAAGCAACACTCCTCATTTTGCTATTGATCCTGCCTTCAGGACTCCCTAGTTATCATTTCCTTGCTCCACATTTCAAGCATGCAATTGTGATTGACAGACATTCCCACAACCCCAAGCAGGATGCTTCATCTGCCCCAGCCCCCCCCCCCCCCCCCCCCCGACCTCTCCTTCACCTAAGAGAAACAACTTCAATTTTACATTTTGAGATGCACGGAAGACAATGTGTCCTTTCTAATAACAACCACCCTGATTTTGCTTCTGATATAAAGTAATTCTGTAATCCCTCACTGGTTTAGCTGTAGTACAAATCCCAGTGCAGTCCCAAACTGATTTTTAAAATGCTAGCAGTTTAGTTACTTTTACAAAAGGATCAACTCTCAGTAGCATTTTTGAAGAAGTTTCGAAGAGCTCACACAGGGGCTTGCAGTGCTTTAAATAAAACGATTCCAGTTTGTGCACAACTAGTCTGCATAGGCACGAGCAATTCCAGAACACTTGGCGCTTCCAGTTTGTTGCGCTAGTGGGCATAATGAAGTTTAATAACAGGTTGCATGATGGAAAAATGTCCAGTTTAAGCCAATTTATTTTACAGTGTGACACAGCCAAAACCTCACTCACTAGCTCTGTTCGGCTCCTGACAGAATTGTCCATGTCTCCTGCATAAAGCACCTCGAATCAGTGATGAACCTTGCCCCTGCAGGGGTCCTCATCTGGGCTTCGTTTCTAACCCCTCTTTCAAGAAGTCATCAGCTTCAAGTCAACAGCAGAAGCGACTAACTGAAGAGCTGTCTCGCTTGCCTGCTGAGTACAAGACCACAGATACAGTCTTGTAGCCCCATCCTCAAAGATGAGGAATGGCATTTTTAGAGAGGCTCTATTTTCTCATTTTTAGAGACTCCCTGAGAATTCACCCCAAGATGGGTGCAAGTGATCTGCACCACTTCAGAGCAGCAATGTAACATTCAAAGGTGTTCAGACTTTAGTCTCTAAGCTCTTCACCGAACAAGCAGCCATGATATTTGGCATTTAACCTCCCAGGAATGAAGGCTTCAGCTTTGCCTATTTATTCTTGCACCCTTCACCAAAAGCTGACAGTCTCCTGTTTAAGCAGGAAAGGCAGAAAGCAAGGAAGAAATTAAACCACTCTCAACTCTTTCCTTGCTACGGGTTCAGACATCTTTAGAAAAACCCCTGAGTGCTCAAGTCTCAGCCTTGTCCTTCCTCTTCTGCATCCGAGTAGGGGACAGGGTCAGCAACAGCCTACAGCCAAAAATGCCTCTGGACAACTTTAAAATGTTTCTTTCCATCTTATCGCTTGTTTACACTCTCCTCTTCCAAGGAGGCAGCTTCAACTCGGGTCAGTCAAAGCCAGTACTGCCAGGTAAAAAGTATGGCAACGCTACTGCAAGCGAGAGGACAGAGAGTGCCTGTACCTGGAAGGGTGGCGCAGGGCCAGCACCGGAGGTCGGAGGAGTTCATAAGGGGATGGCGAGATCCCACAAGGGGAGGATGCCAAGCGAAGCCTGGCCAAAGTGCTTGTCCAGGCCAAGGGGGGTGGTTTTATTTCAGCTGGGAGCCGGGACAAAGCACGGTGCTAGGAGTTGCTGCAACTACAGGGAGCTCCAGAGGGGCCAGCCTCATCACCTGGGCCCTGGGAGCAGGCTCTGCTCTGGAGGGGCCAGCCCCACCGCCCTGACCCCGGGACCAGGCTCTGCTCTGGGCTCCCTCTGCCCTCCCAGCCCCCGGGGAGCAGAGCTGAGCCACACAGCTGCCGCATGCTCTGCCACTCACATGCCATCACCACGGGGATTTGTTGCCCACAAATGAATTTCAACGTTTAAACCGTCCAGGCTCATCTGTGTAGCAACTCTAATACTCTTTAAGCTCCCTCAAGTTTCTAAATGCTTAAAGCTATTACAATCTCTTTGTTATTTTACATTAGGCATCCCATTAACTATTTTCTTACTTTGATGTAATCAGTGTTTTACATTATTTGGAGATTAATTCTGGACAATGAGGCCACATGGCCTGTCTTTTCTACCAGCAGACCGGCCTAGAAAAGAGGATCCTGGGCTGCCCGACTTTGTCAGAGCCACCATCCCTGCCGCCCTGTGGAGCACACCAAGCACAACCACCCCCCTCCACCATCAGCTGGGTGCAGGGCAGTCCCCGCAGCCAGACACAGCAGGCAGCACTTGGTGTGAGCAGCCCCTAGTGCTGCAGCACCATGCTGGAGATGGGCAAGGCGTCTCTCGGCATGGCCCGTGGCACCATCCTGCGGCACCATCCTGCTGGGATGTGCCGGTGCTCGTGCCTCAGGTCTACTCTGCCAGCATTTGAGCCCATTCCTCTGTAGAGGACATGCTTGCAAAGTCCAAGTACAAGACCACCTTATGCAACCACCTTTCAAAGCTGCTGCTTCTTTCTGTTTCAGCTACTTTCTTGCAACACACAATACGCAAGGGATGAATGATTATTTGTTTTTCCAAGTATAGGACCCCAAAGCCTGTTAAGATTTTTCCTTTACGCTTACATTCCCAACACACAAAGGATCTGCTCCCTTCCCCTCCCAGTCAAAACAGAAGCAAAGCTATCCTTTCACTTTTCCATCCCAACACTATAATCGGCAAGGTGCTTAAAGTGCTTAGGCACTTATATTTTAAGTAAATATATTTAGCAAATCAGACTGAGTTACGTACTTCAGACATCCATCTTTTTGTTCTTTGCATATAAAACTGACACAAAAAATTTCCATTCCAAGATTGCAGAGTGAAAATCATATACATAACTAATGCATCTGTAAGAGGGAAATTAGAGTAATCCCTTACTTTGATAGATTAATGAATGTACATTAAAAGGAGATTCTTGGGGATGTAAACAAGTACCATTCACTCAAATGAAAAAGATGATTGCTACAATCAATCTTGCAACCCATGCCCAGTATTGGCTAATACTGCTGAAATAAACCACCACTGAAATCAGCCAACGAAAACCTATCTGAAGAGGACCAGATTCCCACAAACACATTCACTAACATATGAACAAGCATTCTCTTTTCATCCGGATAGCCATTCTCATGTGTGCACCCAAGAGAAAAATCTCATCTGCGCATGCTGCATAAGAGTTTGTGGCCTTTGCCTTCAATGAAAAAACACATTGGGAGGGATTTTCAGGTGACAAACCAGTGCAGCTCCCCCATGTTCTTGCTGTGCTTGTACACCTGAGGGTAGTTTTTTTACGGGTACCTGCAGGAATAAGCAAGATCCTTTGCAAATGAGAGTAACACAGAAAACAGTGCTACAGCGGACTGACGTCACCTCAAGACAGAGCAAACTGCCTATGCAAAATATAAACCCTACCTATGGTAAAAAGAGAATTGTTTTTGCTGCTCTCCTAAGCTATATCCCTCCTTTCTCAGGATGATAGTTTGCCTTTTCCAAGGCATCACAACGTTGCTGGCTTGAACTCAGCATGTGATCAGCCACAACCCCAGCTCCCTCTGGGAGAGCGCCGCAGTCAGCTCTCTGCCTGGCTGGTTATCCCACAGCACAGTGCGCTTACTCGTGCCCTTCAAACGTCATCGTGTCTTCTCCAGACCCTTTTTCAGTTTATCAGGATTTTTGAATACCAGTCTGCTCCTCCAAATGTACCCTGGGACCTTCAATGCTTCACATTATCTGCACACCCAACAGGTCCTCAGTGTTATGTGCTAATGGTTTGGAGATTATTTAATCCAATTCTTCAGCTACTGCACCATGAAGTTCATCATGTCCAGGCTCAATTGGGAGGCTTCTCATCTAGCTAATTACCCTGTCACTAGCTCTTCCCTTACTTCAGGCTGAGATTTCACCATTTTACTTAGTGTTATATGCATTAATCATGCGCTTGCCAATGACCGTTTCAGCGAAGACTGATACACACGCTGTCCCAAGAAGCTCGATGTGTCACTTACTTTCTAAAAACAGTCAGGGCTCCCATTTATAGAGATGAAGTAAATGTGCAGAGCCTCCCAGCTGAGCCCTTAACATCGCTTTTACTTTGCTTCTGGTGAGCAGATGAAACCAGACTTGTTTCAGGGCCAAGCACTGGCATTTCGCTTTTGGCCCCTGACCGCACAATACAAAGCACTGCCTCTGCCCAGCCACGTGGACATCGCGTCCACAGTCCCCCTAGCACCTTCTGATCCAAGGGAGGGGCAGGCCATCAAACCTGGGGGCTCACCACATGAACACCATTTATAGCTTGCTTGTTGTCGCTGGTTACAGCATGAAAACATTCAGATGGTCTCCAGCAATTGCAAACCATACTCTGAGCCAGCTGAAAACTGGAGACGACCATAGAAAGAACTGCATGCAGCAAGCTAGAGCCTCCACTGATGGAAACCAACACGGCCCTGTCTAAACCAAGGGCGCTCCAGCAATTAGCACTAACCAAGGATCTCCCATTGACTTCAGTGGTCTGCTACAAACTGACTCCAGCAGAAAGTCTGTCACAATGCCTCTTTGAAATTGAATGCTGAGGGCTGAGATGAGTGAAACTGAAATTTCCCACTCTCCTGCACAGCCCAGACAGAGTGCACGCTTTTGGTCCCCACATCTCAACTTCTGAATTTCACAGGGAGAAGCTGAAGAGATTTTTCTCTTTTTTTAATTACCTATATAGTGCCATTCCTCTGTCTTTCTCTCATTTTTTCCAGAAGACCATCCTTGATGGAGGAGCTCAGTGCTGTTTAGGGGATTGAGCCAGAAAGCGAGAGCTGTCAGGGTCCAGATCCTTGGAAAATCCATGCACAAGCTTTTCTTGGAGCACCCGGTAGCCCTGGCAGGATAAAGGGCTGAGGGCTATCCTCCAACATTCAGCAGAGCTGGGTCACAGTGGGCTGCCCTTTCCTCTGGACTTTCAGTTACAGATTTCAGTTTTGCTTTTCCATTTTTTTTCTAGCTGGTTTCTACGCAAAAAAGATACTTAAGGACCAGTGGTTTTACCACTGGTTAACTATGTTTATTCCCTGATCAGCTAACACTGAGCTGGAGGCGCACCACAGACCCTGCAATCCCGCTAGCTGGCAGGAGAGAAGACAGTCATGTTGTGGTGAGCGTGTTCATCTCGCACGCACTCGCTCTGTCTGTGTGCGTGCATATCGCTTTCCTGGCTGGCACCGAAATACAAACTGACACGAGTTTCATTTATGTGCCTATATAAAGGTCTTACAGAGGCTACACACACATATATGTATGTACAGGCATGTACTTACCTATATGCACACATAGGTACATACATCCCCCATGCATACACATACAATACGACCGATATCTATTTGTCTGAAGTAGGGGAGCCTCATGATAAAGGGGAATCAGTGCATTTGGTTTTATACTATGATTACTGGGGGAAAGTGAACAAGCGTCACATGCAGATGAAGCAAAGTACACGGCAGGTTCCTCCGCAGTTACACGTTTTCCTTTATGGTGACAGGCAGGCTTAGAGCCTAATCTGCAGCATAAAAATCATATCAATCAATATCAGCATAATATTCATACATCAGAAAGACCACACTGGCTTTAAATAGGCACCAGCAGTTGCAGAAGACAAGGCGCTTCCAGAACTCCATCTCTGAAGAGCCTTTTATCTCTCTCAGAAACTGAAAGCCGCTAAATATAGGACTACTATTAAAAATTCATGAGCTTCAGTAGCTATTTATCAAAGTCATGGAAATAGGATATTTCCATGATGGTGAATGGCTTGACGTTCATTACTAATAAGCAAATGCGCACTTTATTACCATTTTAGAACAGAACATTGCTACCGATACCCAAGGAACATTGCATTATCACTAGGAGTTAGCATTAGGCTTTGCTATAATACACACATTATTTCTGCCATCTGGACGCCTCACGCTTATTAGTTCACAAATGATGATGCTGATGCCAGCTTTGTGGAGCGTGTCCACGCAAGGCTGCTAAGAAGGTCCGGGTGCTGCTTCCTGGAGATGGGGCGGTGCTTTGGTGCTCCTCTTGACTAACCGTGTCCCAGACCATACTTACAATACACCTTCCTCCAATTACTCAACTACTGAGTGCTCTCCCCAGAGCAAAGCCATGTTGCAGAATGGCAAAGACTGCTGCAAAGTCCCAGCTTCTCAGTGGCAGAAGCCACTGCAAATATGCAGCATCACCCCGCTAACTGCACGGTGACAAATCAGCAGGTAATGATTGCATCACGAGTGCTGCTACAGTCCCGTGGCAGATGACGATGCTGATTGGGATGCTGCCTTCTTTATCAAAGGCGGCTCCTTTTACCCCCCACTTGCAACCTCCTACTGCAATGACTTGACCTTAAAGGTTTAATCAGAATACAGCCTTACCTTCATATAGAAGAAGTGAAAGAACTGTTCCTCTCTGTGATGGTTTAGATTTTTTACATCTTTTATATACACAAACTTTTATACACCTTCTATGTTGACATGGAAGAAGCATTCACTGCTGTCTGCTGGGACGGCAGAAAGAAGAAGAAAGGAAGGAGTAACCCCTTCACCTCCCTCACACCTCAAGAGAAAACTGGACACAAAAATTAGGTGGTTTGATTTCAGTGGATTCCTGAGAATTTGTTCTTCCCAAAGGGGTTTTTGAGGTAACATGATCAACAGCTGTCACCCTGCAAGTGTACGTGTGCCTATATCTGTCACTGAGTGTTTTGGACAAAAGTCAGGAAGCTTTGACTAAACTGATGTAGGATAACACTCCCCCGGGGCCAGCCTGGCCTTAAAGTCGTGGAAATCTGCGGAATTCAGGAAAACTCATGATTGCCCTGTTGTAGCAAAAGAAGAAATCGTAAGGGGAAGAATGGTTTGGCACCAGCTGCTACTCCAAAGCCACTGTCCTGAGAAGGTATTACTATGTCAAGACTGTGAGAAGGACTTGGGCAACAACTGCGTTATAGGATTGCTATTGATCTCCCGGCAGAAACACGTGGGAAACAGCTGTAGCTCAGAAACTACATTTAGTGCCTGTGCACAGCTCAGTAAGACGACAAAGCCACACAAGGGTTGAGGTTGGCAGGGTCCTCGGGAGATGGTCTGGTCCAACCCCTGCTCGAGTAGGGTCACCCAGAGCAGGCTGCCCAGGGCTGGGTCCACTCAGGTTTTGGATCTCTCCAAGGATGGAGACTCCACAACCTCCCTGAAAAATACCAACAGAAGCACTTTGCCAAAGATTGATATTACGTCAGAAGAACAGTCTTCAGTCTTCTAAAGTCCATCCTAGCAAACTGGGGAAAGCCAGACATGATTCCCTGCTTGTTTCTAAGTTTGAAAAAGAAACAGAGAAAAACTCCTTTCTTGTTCATGAATAAAATCATTCCCTCAACACCGTTTTCCCCTTTCTTCAATTTTTACATCCTTTGCAGTTCAACCTTTAGTCATTCCAAAACAATATTGTAACAACATTACTAAGTAGCTTTACGTTCTGGCAGCTATGGCTGTCATTTGAGAGACATTATTTAAAATGTTTTATCCTTTTCCCTTCTATTTTTGAAGCATCCAAGGAAAAGCTTTTCAGGACTGGTGACAGCAACAGCATACTCATTCATAGAAATATTTTATTTTTGGTATTATTCCCTCCAGGCACCTACCTCCTTTCTAAACAAGATACAGCCACAGGGCAGAATCTCAGCTGGTATAAATGAGTCCCTTGGCACAGACTTAAGGAGGCTGGGCAGAAAAGTCCTGGCCCATTAGATGTGTGCCCCCCCCCCATGTAATTAATCTTTGACTAAAATGTAGGACTCCAGCAATGAAACCCTAAGCAAGATTGTGAAATCAGAGTTAGGGATTTGAAAGGTTGCTCCATCAACTCACCTGTCCTGCAAGCCACACATCTGCCAAAAGGCTGCACATCTTAGCAGTGAAGGACAACGTAAACCGTGATTTACAGTCAGCAAGAGAAGGAGGGAAAGAAAACTGCACAAGTGCCAGGCTGACACTGCAAGAGCAACTCAGCTTGCAAAGCCCTGTGTTCCAAGCGTTTGCATTGAGATGGCTGGTGCAGCATACAGCACAGGCTGGGGTTTTCCACCGCTGCTTTTTTGTGTCCAAACACTAGGAAATTCAGGAGGGAAAGGGGAGCAGCTGAAAGAAATAATGGTGCAGTGAACATGCGTCACTTATGAGCGCCACTAAATGCGTCAGTTGAGCTGGAAAGTTCTCCGAACCAAGACACGTGTAATTATCTGAGCTTGTTACAAGCTATATGTGCATTGTGTTATTAAAGGCGTGAGCTGCAAAGGATGTAAAAATTAAAGAAAGGGGAAAACATTTAAACCCCATTCAGCAATGTGCTGGGGTACATGTGTAATTACCTTCAAGGACATAAATACCCTGGGACTATTCACAGGCTTAAGGACTAAGCATATAATGAAAGGTGTTTCTAAACCAAGGCTTTAGAGGATGCACGGGATACGGTTAATTCCTCTCCTAGGCTTGTACAAGGTTTAGCTTACAAACAGGCACCGACATTAACTCCTGGAAACGTGAAGGAAGGGCAGTGCTTTGTACAGGCACTGGGCTGAGGAAGGCAGACAGTACAGATGGACCACTCATTACACTTTACCTAACATTCAACATCAGTCCTCCCCACTGCAAATTAAATGGGCTTTTTCTTGCCTACCTGCACAGAGAATAAATCATCGGCATCTGAACCTTTTTATACAGGGAAACTTTTGCTGTGGTTCCTACCCACATGCTCCTTGCTCTCCCCCCTCTTCTTTGTCCCTTTCTTTTTCCAGCCTGAACAAACCCACAACATTAGGTTATGTATTACGGTTTTCTAACCTTCACCTCATTCTAGCGGTGCACTCAGGGCTGCCCCCAGCCTGCCTACCCCCCTGTGCAAGGGGATGCTCAAACTGCACAGCACGTCCCAGCTGAGGCATCGCCAGCCATCAGCACAGCCTCCGACGCCTTACCTCCTATGAGGAGCACCCATCCACCAGCTGCCCTGGTCAGCTTGTGGTCCACCACAATGTAGGGATCTTACTCTGCTGTTTAATCAGGTACCATCCGCTTTCTTTCCTATTCTGCATTTGTGCCTGCGATGTTTCGGTACAATCCTTCACACACATTCATTTATCGGTAACTGCATTTTTGTTTTTCATTATGTTCAAATAAGTTACCCAGTTTATCAAAGTCACTGAGTCCAAACCTTGCCCTCAGATATCGTCCAGCTCTTTGAACTTTGGTATGATTTGGAAACTTTGCAAGCACTGTCTGCATTCAAAAGCTTGGATGATGAGAAATGCTGAACCCAACCAAACCCAAGGCAGCCTGGGATAGGTATCCCCTGAAATGCCTTTCAGTTTACAGGACACCACTGAGAACTACTCTTCCGCTGCTGGCTCTCAATCAGCCATGCACCCACTCCAGTATTTCCCTAAACCACTTACGTGAGTGTCATGTGGCGGGGAAATCCAGACACACATGCGCTGCTTCTTCCCTCCTCATCCACATGAGGCCAGTAATCCTGTCCAAAAGGACATCAGACTGCTACAATACAATGTGTGCTTGGTAAGTCTACATTGGTTGTTTTTATTATCCTCTAAGATCTTACAAATTGATTGTTTAATAATTTGTTCTAATAGCTCCTCAGTGATACGAGTTAGGCTGTCTGGCTGCTTAACTCCCTTAACCCTCATTCTCCCCATCGTGTTTGCCTTCCTCCAGTCCCAAGAGATGGTTTGTCCTCTACAAATTCTCCGCAATAACTGCAGACACGTTTAGAGATAAAACTGACTAGTACATTAAGTGTTTCAAAGTGAATTTCATCACATCTGTTGGATAGAATACATCCAACTTACCTAAAATCATCTTTAACAAACGATGCTACCAGTGAACTGCCAGTACTCCTTTTCTCCTAAAAGTGTCCTTCCAGTACATCCCATTGGAAGCCCTCCATCCTAAGCTGGCATGCTAGGATGGTCTCCCACTTATCCGATCTCCTAGCAGTCTCCTCTGATGTAACACCATCCCAAGCTCGAGGCCAAAGATCTCCTTGGCCCTCTCAACAGCGCACCTTCACGGCTAAGGACATAGCCGTTTCAGTGGCTCACTACTTGAGAAGGAAGTGGCAACCTCAGTCAGACGTCAGGGCACGTGGGAGTCACGGTCCTGGGGCACTGAGGCATCCAGCTCCCCACCAGGGACCTGCGACCCTGGACCCTCCACCAGCCCCTTGGACAGACTGGCCGGAGAGGTGGTGAGAGTCACTAAACATGGGTCATTTCGAAGCGGTCCCTGGGACCCAGCTTCAGATTGCCACGTAAATGAGCTCCCACACGTGGTTCTCCAGTGGTTCCCAGCACAGCTGTAGCCCAGGCTACAGCCTAACCAAAGGGGCTTTTTGCTCAGTTTGGTGACATTACAGGGACACGGTGACATCTGGGCACCAGGCTCCAAGCCCACAGTGGAGTTCCGGCCAGGTGCTGCTGTGCACATCCAGGCAGGGTTTTTCCTACTCAGCGCATTTTCCTGTCTGAATGTCAGTCAGAGCACAAGAAATCCTGGGAGACGAACACATGCCGTCATGGCACTCTATACACTGTGAGGCCTTCAGACCTTTAATGCCTGAGAGGGACAACAGCACACACACAATTTGCTTCCTCCTTCTTTAGAGAAAATTAAAAAGGAAAGGAAAAAAGAGGAAACTACAAGGGCAGCTGTAATTACATGTAAATCCCCACATGGGCAGGACTCTATTTTACATGTGGCTAGAGAAAGGACCATCTGTTTTATGAAGATACTAGGCTCTTTTTTTTTTATCCCAATTATATTCTTTTCCTCCCCCTCCTCCCTAAATGGAAGCATTGCTGTGGTAATACCAAGAGTCTTAAAATAAGATTATGTTTTTAAATGAGAGAGTCTTTAAAGTGGGATTATATCTTACAACAGCCAACTAGGCTTTCAATCAATTTCAGAGGATATGCTTACAACTTCATTACTCTCGAAGAGGCCACGTTTATGGAGCAACAAAAGAGAAGCATTCACATGATGGCAGACGAGTTCAAAGAAAGCTTTCTCCTCCAGCTTCTCCTTCCCCGAGCATGTGCAGAAAGGCACTCTGGTGCTCCTCCAGAGCTTTGTCCACCGCCAGTTTTAACGACACTAGTGATACTGGCCCTTCAACAATTATCCCCAGCATTTCCCCGAAAGAGAGGGAGAAGTTGTACAGAGCGAAATAGAGCTGCTTAGACGTGCCAGACATGCCTCTGTTTCAGAGGTACCACCAGACAGACACACAGCTGAGGAAGGAAAAGCCAGCTGGCAGGAAGGGGACCTTGGCACAGTACAGAAATCTGTAAGGGGGTTTTAAACTATTTCTCCTCTTGCAATCCTCCCAGCTCTGTTTTCTACAGAAAAATCCTACGTCATCAAAAGGTCCGCTTGTCAGGGTGGTGCTTGCATTACTTATGAGTTACAGCTACAGCTGGAGATAGAAGAACAGCATCACAGAGATGTTTTCCTATCAAAGCCTTATTTAATACCTTCCGCTTTTATGTCAAACATCACACACCTCACCATCCTATTCCCCTTCTGCTGTCCTGCCTTCCAAAATGGAAAAACAAAAAAGCAGCATTCCCATCCTCAAGGAAAGTTTCTTTGTTTGAAGGGCTGTATCCCCGAAGAAACAAGACATGAAATATACATTTTGTACAGAGCCTGCCTGCTGTTCAGCAGGGCTGGAGCTGGTGAAGGGATGCGTGAATCGACAAGAATCTCCATTACGCATTGCTTTTCATTAAGCAAGTGCCAGAGACTGCAAGAAGCACACTGTGCAGACCAGCAACAAGGGCCATTAGCTCACATCCTGCACTGGAGGCTGTGCATGCTCTTCTGGGATGACAGGCCCACCTCCTCCACCTGCACCCTGCTGGGTTCAGGAAAGACTCCCATGCAGGGGTCTCAACTACCTTCAGCTGCTGCGCCCAAATATTGGCTATGTACAAACCGAAAACTCCACGGCTGTTGTCTGCGTCCCGATTTACATGAAATCCATCCATTCCATCTTAAGCATTTGCAAACACAAGAGGGCACTTCAAAAACATTACCTTGTTGCCTGCTGTACAGGCCCCTGTGGAGGACAGTGCTGATTCCTACGATCCGTTCTGGAAATCTGCAACCTAAATAACTCTTCCTAAACTATGTTTGGGACCTTCCTGATCCATGGTAAAAATGCAAGTGTTTGAACTTCAAGCATTTCATATTGCAAATTCACTGAATCCCACAAGTGCGACTCCATTTCTTTATAACATATGCACATGCTGTAATAAGAAGCGGACTAGGGCTCCTGAAAGCATTAACACAGGGAAAATCCACTTGCACAACATGTGGCTTTTAGTTTTAATGGCTATAAGGAGATAAAACACATTTAAAGCAAAGCCAAGAAGGATGCTAAGGATCTACCTCCATTTTATCAAGCTAGAGACGAAGCACTGTGTCACTAAGGATGCTGGGGGGCCAGAGGCCTTGCAACACGCTGGCTCACAAAGGCACAGGGAGGAGAAACGGCTGAGGCGGTCCAGTGAAGGAGGACATAAACAGGCCTTGGGATGCGAGTGGGTATTTAAAGGTAATACACCGTAAACAGCTGCAGCAAACAAGCCATGCTTTGAGTCGTTTCTGGTGATTCAGCGTGTGAGAAAGAGGCTTCCCTCAGCCCTAAAATAATACAGGCACCGAAGAGGTGACTGCACAGGCTAATTTCCTCTTCTGACCTACATGCCTCTGTGTCACGCTTGAGGAACAAATGCTAGGCACTTCCAAAACGCTTCAGGGAGGTTTAGCTAGAAGGGCAACGGATTTCAGTGGCAATCACACAGCTAAATACCACGTACCCCTCGGCGGCATAACCTTTGCATAACTGTTACACTTTTCTGCAGTGAATAATCTGCAAACAGCCTTACAAAGGCCCTCTCACCCTCTCCTGCACAAACATTCCCACTTCACAGGTGCACCCGCTAAGAAACACCGTGCACCCCAAAGCAGTCTCCGACAGCGTGTTTCCAGACGTCATTTTAGCAATGCAGAAGCCCAAGCACAGCATCTACTTCTGCTGGGTTGCAAGTCAAAACCAAGGCAGGGAGCCTGAGGGGATTAGGAGCCTGTCTCCCAGTGCATGCCTCATGCTTGTTACCAGTGACCATCTCCCCTCAGGGAATAAGGCGTGTAAGGCAGCCTTCCCTGCAGGCTGTCATTTATGAGGGGAGGACTTACAGAGACGTGTGTGCGCAGTAACTGGAAGTCCTGCTGGCAATGGAAACTCTGGGTGTTTGTAAAAGACAGAGGGCATAACGCAACACTAAACACTGGGAAGCTTCATGGCACAAGGTTGCTGAGCACTCAGCTGTCACCGAGATCTCTAGGAAATGGGCATGAAACAGTGAAGAATACTGTGGCTGAAGCTGTCTTGGAAAAGAGGATTGCTTACAGCCAGGCAAGGCACTCCTGTGCATGCTAACAACCCGCTTTATGGCAGGATCCTCCAAAATGCCCGGATGCCTTCAAAGGAAAAGCAATACTGAACGGCAAGAGAGTTTCTCGGGAGCTTGGAGCAGATTCATCTCACTGAACTGCAGGTAGCTGAAAGCCAGCCTCTGCTCATCAGCCAGGCTACCCCAGAAGCAATGCCTGCAGAGGCAGCCAGCAAGACTGGTCCAGACAGGGTGTGCAACACAAGGGTGCCTACAGGTAGGTGAGATGCTCAGCTCCTGGACCAGCTCTGCTCTCGCTGGAGTCAACGGTGAGACTTGAATCGACTTCAGCAGCATACTTCTGAACACCTACAGCATGCATATTGACACATACATTAGCAGCACTGCCATACCCTTCTTAGTCACAAGTAGCTCAGATAACTCTTCATAGCAGTAAGCTTTGTAATCATAACGGTTAGCTTCAGATCCAAGGTTCTTCCTTTAACCTTACACCCCTCTCACCCCTGCCAAAGAAAGGAGAGGACAAAATACACCAAGCACAGCTATGTTATCAAAGATGAGAACAAGATAGTAACTGAACAGGTCCCGACTCACACAGATTTTGTTGATGAAGGAAGGAAAAAATGATCTACAACATTTTATATACAGTGCTGCTGTCGGCATCCCTGGGGCTAAATTGAATTTCCTAAAGCACAATGGGGCAGCAAGAGAGTTCACTGTGGCATAGGTGAGCCGCAGGGACATTTAAGAGGAAACAAGAAGATGACACCACATTGCTTGGCAGTCTCCTGCCATGTATCAGAAACACAGCCGGAATTTTTAGAGGCTTAAAAAGCCAGCAAGCTAACAAACACTGTATGTCCAATCAGCCGTTCGGCTCGCAGGGGAGCAGAGTGGATGCAAACAGGAGGAAGAGGCAGTGAATCGTGAGCGGCGAGGCAGCTCTTCCCTTTCGTAAGCAGACTGAGGTGCCAGTACACAAATCGGGCCTGGCTGAGATTAGTGCATGCATTAACATCTTCTCATGCCTCCTCCTGCAAGCTCTGAGCCATTTCTAATTCTGTCAGATCCCTCCTAGGTCAAAAGTTAGACATCCCTTTCCTTTACAGCTGAAGGCACAAAACCTGGACGCACGAGACATTCAAAATGCAACTGATCTCCTTCCCCTGGTTATCATTTCACATCAGTCAGGAGGAAAAAATTATTACAGGGTAATAAGGTCAAAATCAGAGTTGCTGAGAAGGGGTCTAGCAAACTAATCTAATCAAATCATGCTCTGCATGAACTAGCAGCACAGTTTGGTCCTGCATTTCTGCAGACAGCTCATTGCATCTGTGAGGGGGGAGGTATGTTCAAGTTAGGTCAGTCTGTGTAATCCCACACGCTGGGACGGCAGTCAGGTCTTTTTTGTACACCATAACCCTGCTGCCCTCTGTGCATCGCAGGCCTTGCCCTTCCTGCAATCCAGGCAGGAAATAAAATTGTAAAAAATAATCTCTTATTTCCTTCTTGCGTCCTGCCACTTTCTTTCCTCGTTCTCCCAGCTCCAGGACACCGGTTCCCTCTACCCAGTTCCCTCTGCTGATGGCCTGGGAAAGGTGAGCATCCCCCTCCACCTCCCTCCTGCCCAGTGGCTGCCCCCCACCAGCTGCACAGCCACCGCCGCCCACATTACAGCAGATTGAGAAGGAGAAAAAAACAAACAAACCAGCCAACCAAAAAACAGGCAACCCGAAGAGGCATGCAGTGCGGAAATTGGCCCCTGCTCAGTCTAGATGGGGGTAATGGCCAGACAAGCAGCACTTCGCACAGATGAAGACCTTTTTCCCAAGATTAACTCGCCTCACTGACATGCACAAACAGCCGGTGCCAGTCCGTGCACTCACCGGCCCCTCGCCGGCCGCCCATGGGGTACGCACAGCATGCAGGACAGCTGGAGCAACCACGACTCCCTGACCTCTATCCCCCTTTGCTCAGGGCTGCCTTTGGAAAGTTCACATGGTGAGAAACTCTCATCATCCCAAATAAACTAAGAATTGCATTTGCAATGAAAGGCTTTGATTAAAATTGGCATCTCTGAGTCTCCGGCTGCCAGCAACCACATTACTTCAAGGAGACATGCTTTATGGCAAACACAATATGGAAACCTCAGCAAGGAGACTGAATTGGATCCATGCTGCTATAATCCAAGATGAACGTAGAACTACTTACAGAGAGGACTGTTAAAGAAATGATTATTGAAATGAACTGGGGACAAAATCTGCAGGAAAGCTTTTCTCTAGTGATGCAAGACTACGTTTTTCAATGCACATGGAGGCTCTCGCATCTTCTCTCTAGATTCCTTCAGTAACAGCTTTTGGAGAAAGAAAGCAAACACTGCAAAATCAGGAATACCATCTTCAGAGCAGCAACACCCTTACCAGCACACAAACATCAACAACAAAAATATAACAAGGCTGTTGAAACAAACACAGCCTAATGACAATGAAAATATAGCAAGGCCCTTGAAACAGACACAGCCCCTTGCAATTGCCCTGCTTACTATCACTGGCAATCCCTTTGGTTTGTGCCAGCTGAAACCATGAACGCTGTAAAAGGAGAGATTCATTATAGGCATGAACTTTGTTCTTCAGGGTGACACAGCCCATAATCAGGTGCATGCCCAATCAACATCTAATAATCAGCAAAAGTGAAAGTGTTTTTTATGGCCTGGTTGAAAAGTAAAATATTGCACAGATATTGTCAGTCAGCTAATACTAGAGATTTACAGTATTTCTGCTATGGACCCTGCTAGAAGAATCAGCAACATTTCTAAGGCAGGTCTCAACAAAGCAAAATATCACCAAAGAGCAGCTGAATATTAATGAGACCAAAAGCTACAGCTCTTCACCCAGGAAAATCCTCCTGGCTATTTTGCGGAACAAGATAAATATGGCCAGATATAGATCTGCTTTATTTATTGGCATTTTTAGTTATGAGTAGAAAACAGGAGAGAAAAGCAGTCGTTGGAAGAGGAGCTGGCCAGCTCTGCTGTCCTGCCCTGCATCCGTGCCGTCCCCAGCCATATCCCACTGTACCCTCCTGTCCTCTCCGGAAGCAGGTACAGCAACTCCTGAGCAGGAAAACAAGAGGGTTCCTCAGTCACAGACCCAAACATCTCCTTTCAACAGACAGCACAGCTGGAGTAAGCCATGCAACTCCCTGCCCTCACTCCGGGTAGTTCATCCCCGTTTCTCTCAGCCCTGGGCCCCCTTCAGGTCACACTAAGTCCCATTTGCCCTCACCCGTCACGCAAGCAAGGTCTGCCCGAGTAATGGCGTGATCCAGGTCCTGCCATTACCGGCTGGGACTATATAAACCAACACTTTATTGCACCTGAAGAAAGGTCCGTGACTAGGCAGAGATCAAAGGCAGGCCATTAACAGTGCCCAGAAGGACAATATATGTTGCTATTTAAAGCAAAGAAGAAGAAAGTTCAAAAACATGCTTGGCAGTAAGAAAGTCGCCTTCTTAAGCTCCAGCAACTCCATCCTTAGTGTAGGAAACCATACTGGGCCAAAGGAGCAAGACTTGAGCTCTGCCTTCATACCTGGTTTTCAATATATTTAATATGTCCCTCAGTAACGATGTTACCCCACTGTGACGCCAGGATAACGGAAAGAAGACAAAAGGACCACTGCATTGATGGTCTTGGTAACAAACATCGACTGCTGTACGTGACTTGACCCCCACCACAGGGCTGGAGGAAGAATTTAAGCATGGGAAGAAACGTCATATAATTAACACAACAAAATAGAAAACCACTATGCAACAGCAGCGACCAGAGTGAACAACGCATCTCTACCGACAATTTGGACATACAGCAAAGTAAGGAGACCTGGGGTCACAAAACAAGGTTGCACCTGGGGGGTGGTATTTTAGAGAGGGTAATTTTGAGAGGAAGCAGCCCCTGAAGCTGCAGCGTTAGCCAGGATTAGTGCACCTCCAGATTCTTTCACAAAACCAATTCCAAAATGACTGCTGTGACACAGCAATCGCAGGCAGGACATGAATTCAGAATTGGCCAAGAAGGTACAAAGTATTTGGATCACAAATACTAATTTCTTCCACTTCTAAGGCTCCTTTCCACTGAGATTTCCCAGAAGTATTGCAAAGGATTGGCTAATCCATGCAGCACCCTCATGAAACAGGCATTATTCTTCTCACTTTACTGAGCAGTACAGGGAGATACAGAGAGGTTAAGCAACTCGCCAGACATCACAACAGCAAGGAACAGCGGACTTGGAAATACAATTTGAAGACTTATTTCCTGTTCCCTTGTTCTTACCACCATGTTTAAACAAACACTCCTTTCTTAGACTGCAATTTCCAATTAACATTTGCTAATTATTAGCCATCTGAGGGAAGACTAAACAAATACCCTTTTAAGCTGCTGAGCTGATACGAGGAGCCCACAAACGCTGACTTCACAGCAGAACGCAGGGGCAGTCCAGCCCTTTCAGCAAATTCACGCTCCCTCGCTTCCCCAGCAATAGCATCTCTTGCCATTGAAGCACAAAGGCAAGGCTGTGCCTCCCAGCGGCAGCCTCTTGCCCTCCCCTCTGTGCACTCTTTTCCACACTCTGTGCTTCCTGCCCGCCTCACCAGCAGCATGGCTAATTTTGGGGGTTCCCACGCACATGCCGAACATCACTGGATCAGCCTGGGGAGCAGGCTGGCACCACAGCACCAGGCTGCAGCCTGCCTTTCAGCTCTGGTCAACCCAACATGCTATTGTCACACAGTGACACCAAAACCAGACAAAACCACAAGGCTGAAAGCTTCAAGGCTGGAGGCCGAGGTCAGAAGAGTCCCCGCAAACCGGGATGGAGCGGGAGGGCTGCGATCACACAGGTTTGCCTTGGCAGCAATGCCAGCTGCCAAGCCTTTATGAGCCTGCAGGCAGGCAGGCGATGGCAGGCAGCGCGTCCCAAATAACTTCACTCTTTCCCCCAAAACAGCCCAATTCCCATCGGTTGCCACATGTCGCCAGGATCCTGCCCCCTCACCTCTTAGTACCAGCGGGGAAGGCACGGCACAGCCGGCGAACCCCGGGCAGCTGCTGGCAGGGCAGACAGCTGGCAGCACCACAGGCAGGGCAGGGGGCAAGGCTTGCATTTCAGACTCACAGACCGAAGTATCTTCTCATGTTTCCACCAGGCTCAGCGTCATACCAGAAACCACCCCACCCCTTCCAAACCCCAATAAAAACCCTCAAAACCTGATGTTATGGGACTCAAACCACACTGCTTTTATGGAAAAGTAAATTATTTTGTTAAATGCCTCCCCCCTCCCCCCCAAGCCTTGAATTTATTCATCTCTCTGCCTTTGAATTTCCCTCACGTAATTCAGCTTGGCCAGAGCTGACTGAAACCAAGGGAAGTTTTTCCACTGGCTGCACAGTGGGGTTTGGAGCAGGCCCTGCACAAACTTCAGGTGTTTGCTCTCTGCTCGCTCAGAGCTGGGAGCAGGTTTGCACCAGCTCGTCCTGGCTGCCCTCCATCACCACCTCTGCTACAGCGGTCACTCGGGCCATCTGGCAGCTGCAGCTGGGATGCACCGGGAACCCAAGGAACCCTCATCAGACATGCAGCCCGTGGAAGGGCGGGGGGAAAGGAGAAAACCTGAAGTCTTACAAGGGCTGGGGCTTCCAGCAGGGAAACTTGCAAAAATAGCTCCCTGTGAACAGGGAGGATTTAATATGCCTGAAGTCCCAAATACACATCTTGCTGCAGCCACTCATGACCAGGTTACCACTCCCTGGAAGAGGTGACCACCAGCGTACCGACATCAGAGAGTGTCTCCTCATCAGATGACCTGTTTTTGAAAAAAATCTAGCAAAAAAGTAATTTATGCCAGACAGCTGCTGGAGGGCATGAATAGGGGAATGAGTAGCTGGGAATGGTGTTCCCTCCCTTTGGACCAAATGCAGCCACAGCAGTAAGGATGTTGTCAGACACGACAAAACAAGACTGGTCTCTAGGGTGACCACACAAGCTAGGAACATCACAGCTTCAGAGCTCCATACCCTTTTGAGATGACCTGGGACAAGGAATCCAAGTCACGCAGTTAAAGGAGGGAGGATACACCCCCATTCCAGTTCTTAGTTACTTTGATAGAAATCTGGGACCGATACCTTGGCTTGCTGTCAATACTGTAATTTGGTGTCGAGACCGAGAGCAAGATTTGGCCCCCTCTAACTACTGAAAGTCAGCCCAATTTGTATGCTTTGACTGGATTGAAAAAAAGATCCCTGCCATATTTTTAACCAAACCACAGCAAGAACATATCCCAGTGCAAGGATTTAATCTTAACTGGAGCTCTTGCACATGCTGGAGGGAAGGCAAGCTGCAGCACTATCACAGATGCCAAACTGCAAATGTACAGAATTAAAGGCCAGCCCACTTTAGAAGTCAAGAACGCACGTGTTTCAAAATATTACTGACTTCACAGACTGTCTTTAACTCAAGTCTCCTCACAAGCTTTCTGGAGAAAAGTTCTTGCTCTTTAAGGGTGCTCTACGGTTACACCAAAGTAGCTGTCAGTGTTTTGTCCGTCGAGACAGCCATGGCTGCTTTAATCATATCCTAACCCATTTCTCCTTCAGAGATAAAACTCAATACTGTCAAGCATGATACAAAGCACAGGCTCTTCCTTCAAAATGTCCATCCCTCCACTTTCTGTTTCAGTTGCCACCAGGCAATTCCCCCACCACTTGTGCAAGGTAACGCGTTTTCTCTTTTCCCTTATTGTACCAGATTTTTTTCTCCTGGCCCACTGCAGGTTTCTCTAGGTGGCTGCGATGGAGCAATGCCAACTTGCACTAGCATGGATTGCACACCACAGCAAATGTTCTTTCCAAAGTACATTACGACACTGTGTCACAGGCCATGAAAACACTATTTTCCCATAGCAAGGCTGGATTGATCAGTAAAGCAGAATATTCTTGAAACAGCCACAGAGAAAGCATTAATCTGTAAAGCAGAATATCCTTGCAAGATACACGGGGAACGTATTATTATCCCCACCTAATGCATTTTCCTATTAGTTTCCTGAAAGGCTCCCTGACTCATGACTGGGTCAGCTCAGCACAGCGGTGGCTTTTCCTGCGCTGGATGAGACTTTCTGGCACTCCATCGCAGCCTGCTTGCTCTCCATCCGAGAGCTGCAGTGGCCAAGTTTTCCTTTTTGAACTGTTTGATATATGCAGTTGGAGCTCTCTAATATGCGAATAGGATCCCCAGGGAGGGTCTGTGGTTGTTTGGGAACATTTCCTAAGGTGTTTTTGAAATCTCTTTTAACTCTGAGATTTTTCCCTCTTCCCCATTGTTCCTCTTATTGCTGCCAAGCTGAAACATAATGAGTTCATTTAAACTGGGACTGGAAACACTTTCAAGGGATCCATGAAGTTTTAGCCATTCTCATTTCAGGGACTTCGGTGAGCAGATCTGGCTAAAACTTCTCTAACAACAGATCTGTTTAAAACGGGAGAAAAAAAACTAGCCAAACTCCCTGACATCAAAATTTGCATTTAAGTAGTATTTCAATGTTTGTGGCTGTCTAATGAGGCAATACATGAGCTGACATTCAATGAACTCCCTGACACCAGGCCATGGAGGGAATCCCCAAACTCTTCGCTGAGGTCCTGTCACCCAAAGCAAAAAAGCAGCAGCTCTTAAAAACCAGAAAAACACCAGTAATATAAAAGCACTCACAAATCACACCTCTGTTTCTGGTCATTTCCTGCCTACTGTGCAATTTACAGTTTTATATCGTAATGTTGTGCCCACCCTCATCTGCCATGGGAGCACATAAACAGTTAGCGATACCAATCTGCCTTTTTCTTTCAATTCCCAGACACTACAGTTATTTGCTAACAACCCTTGATTCCCTCGGAGCTAGCCACATCTGCTCGCTTAAGGCTTTGCATTTTAAAGGGTAGACCTTCCCGCATCCAGGACAGGCCATGATGCTCCACGAGGACAGAAAAGCTGCATGGTCAACATACTCATTCCTCAGGAAAGAATCAAGAGGCTTCACCCAAGATCTGGACCTCACTGCATTGGGTCCTGCACAGACAGCAAGATCAACTTGTATTTTCTTAGTGAGCAAAATAGTTGTGCAAAAGGGTTCTCCCAGTTTTACCCAGCTGGCTGGTGGCAGAGCTGGGATGATAAGCCACAAAATTCACCCTCTGCTCATTGATTTCAGCTGCTAGTCTTATAGCTAACATGCCCTATGTGACACACAAAGCCATCCGAGCTCCCTGCTATTCAGCATTTTATAGATTGTTAACACTGATTATGTTGTAATTTAACTTCAGTGGACTGTGGAGACCAAAAAGTTTAAATTCATTTAAAAAGCGGATTAGACTAATTCATGGAAGACAGGTCCTGTCAGTGCCTATTAAACACCACAATCTGGATGCAACTGCTGAAGAACTATTGGTTATGCTGGAGCTGGGACAGCAGGTAAAATAAATCTTCGGTCTGGCCCACTGCAGAAGCTCTCTATACCTCCTAAATATACTAATTATGAATATGGCACAGACTTCATAGTAAACTCTGTTTCTGTGACTCATGCCTTAATCCTGAAGGAAATGCCAGACATCTGTGTTCACGAGTCAGTGGGACAGTATGGGAGAAGACCATGCAGTGCGAAGAGCTGGAGGAGACCTATGGTTTTACAGCCTGCGATGCTCACCTGCAGCATGCACTCTGTGGGGCAGGAACCAAAAATAGCTGGATTCTGCACACAATGCCTTTTAAGTTGGCATCAAGGGATGGCAAAGGTCAAGTGTGCTTTGTTTTGGCACTGCTCAAACGCACCTGCCCCTTTCCAGAGAGGGCAGCCAGACCAAAGATCCTATTTCCAACACCAGTCACAAAGTTTATGTTTCACCTCCATCCTTGGCAGTTGTTTTCAGTTTTTATTGTTTACCCTCATATTTATTCCGAAAACAATACAAAGTGCTCAACAGAGATATGTCAGGAGAACACAGCGCACAAAATAATATCAGCAGGCAGGTCACTGGAAGTTTAATGGCTAGATGCCAATCAGATAATGATTTGCAAGCTGTTACTCAACACATGGGTGAGCACACGGGACCCTGAACTGCAAGCGAAAAGAATGTTTTTTCTTGAAGATTAAGCATAAGTAGCATAGGAAGTGACCAATGTACACAGTGATGGGGGTTTCTCGAAGCTGCAGTCATCTTTGTTGCCTTATGGTACTTCAGTAAACAGAAGAGAAATGCATTCCCACCCAAGTACCAAGATCCCAGCGCTCTCTCCTGCTGCCCCTGGAATGTCATACAACTCAGATACGAAACGTGACAGCAAATCCATACAGTCATTGAGACCCCTCAGCTTGCGAGGCAGAGACTCTTCTAGCAATGCGTCCGTACAGGCTGCTACACACCAGGGCTCTAGTCTCTAGGTACCTATACAAACATCAGTCTTCAATACTGTGTGAGGCCAGTCCCGCAGAGCCTCCCTGCACATCACTGGATTTGAGCTGTGACCTCACCGGTCCTAGTTTGGGACTAGTCTGGTTTTCCCTCACAACTCTTTCTGGGAGGCTCTTCCAGAATGCCTATCTCAGGGCTAGAAATTTCTGGTTTCCACCTTGTATTTATTCATTGCCAATTTATAGCCACTGGTTTTTGTGCCAACCCTGTCCACCAGTGTTTACCCCTACTAAAAATAGCACTTATTTTACTAGGCTGAACTAAACAAGACCAAGGTGGTGTTTTCTTGTTTTGAGCCTTCACAGTCCCCTGATGATCCCAGTATTTTCCCATTTACCTGCTCCAGTCTGAATTACTCTTTCTAGTGTGATGACACCATTGCACAGAGTAGTCTTAACAAGGTCTCACTAGAGTTGTGGGCTGGAGCACAAATACTTTCTGATCTCTGCTGGAAATGCTTCATGTGACATAGCTCTAGAACTTGCTTCCCTCCGTGCCGAAGCTGTGCTTTGACTCTCATCTCAGAGCTAAGGCTGTTGGGCTCATCCTTACAATAGCACAGTCTTCCTCCGAGTTCATGACACCTCCCAACTGCGTGCCTTCGGACTTCTGTACAACAGCCACTAACAAATGCATGAAAAAAGACCATTCCCAAGGCCCAAAACTTGATGAACTCCTCTAGTAAATTGTTTCCAGCCTACCTGCTTCTGCAGGAGGCTAAAATTTTAGGGCCACACAGTTAGGCAGTGCAGATCCTACCAGTGGGATTCATCTACTCCCTTTCTGCTCTTTACCGCAAAGCTTAGGAACGGCATAAAATCACCTTATGTCCACAAACCTTTGGATGACTGGTATGCTAGCAGCACACAGACAATCTGGCTAGGGTACGCTCCCCTCACCTGCTAACCGTGATACAAGCATTGTGGTGGGGACAGTCCTAGTCCCAGCTCTGAGAAAAGCATAGCAGTAGTACACGGTGCATTTTGAGGAGCTGCCTTCCAGACCTCACCGTGCTTTCTGGACAACAAAGCAAGACACTCAGCCTCACTGTCCAGCTGGAGCCACTCTGACCACACGTGTTGCTTGCATCCACGGATGAATGCTAGCTCTGAGACAACGGCACCAAGACCTAATCCCACGGCTGCTCAACTGTGATTTCTTTGCCTTTGCTCTCTCATCCTTTCCCACTCCTGTAAAAAGCCACCTACTTCGTATGTCCTTAAGACCTCAAGCTGCATTTTATCCAACAACATCCACTTCACGAAGGCACTGCACGGTGACCCTGCTCGCCATTCAGTGGAAAGAGAACAGGTGAGCTGAATCATCCTCCAGAACCACCCAAAGCTTGGTGACATGGACGCTGGCCCAAAAGCCAACACTGTGGATTGGACATTTATTCCTTTTGGCTATCCAACATGTTCAGCTTACATGTAAAATCAAGACTGATGTCTGCATGCCAGAAGGACTAGCTCAGACCATGTGTCTCAAAGTCAAGCTGTCTTCTCTCTGCTCCATCACTAACAAAATTGTGAGGATTGGGAAATCACCAGAGACCAGACAATATTGTTGAGGATGTCCAGGCCATAATAAAATCCACCTGGCTCTTTCCCAAGTTACTCCTTCTTATGTTCCTGTCAGGAGTGAAAAACTGTTGCTATGTCAGTAAAGGCAAGCAGACAGACTATACGAACAAAACAGAAGATCAGATAAAAACTGTAAGTGAACCATACTGAAGCACTGATTTCTGGCATCACCCACCCACTGAAGTTCAGGGCAGTTTGAGAGAGAAGCACCATACGACACTACAGGACCAGTCCACCCTGTCCTGGCAGGACGAGCAAGTATTTGCCATCAGTCTCTCGCAAAGAGGTCCCTCGCTTCAGGCTTAGGGTCTGCTAACGTGGCTCCTGTTCATCTTCTGCTCCAGCTTCTTTGCAAGAGAAGAAACTATTTTCAACTAACACCCCCAACAGCCCCTGAAACCAAACAACAACAACAAAAAAGACCCTGACTACATCTTGCACTACAGCTCCGTCAGTAGGAAAAGGCCGGACAGGACAAACCCAGACTGATTCAAGTGCTCTGGTTTTACCATGGTCTGTAGTGCTACAAAGCAGAGGACATACAAGCCGGCACACAGAGCCTCCAGCCCTGCCAAGACCTGCCCCCAATACTGGCAGCTCTCTGGTCCATGGGAGGATGCTGGCACTAAACAACAGGGTGGCTCCTAAAGGGGTGGCCTTGAAAGGCGAAAACTGACACCTATGTTGGTGAACATACCTGTCCTTATGTTCAAACCAAGGCGGATGCAATTATTCAATTGCAACATTTTTCACTCCTTAAAAAAGCAGAAGTTTTTCAGCCTGATCTTCCGTAACCATAATCTTTTATTGGAAAAAAAAAGGTTGCAGCCTTTTTGTTACCTGCATGGACAACCTTTCTAGACAGGGGTGTCCCAGAGGCAGTTGTGGGAATTTCTTGTTTAGCAAATCAAAATTTTATATGTGGACTCTAATGATATTAGTTAAGTAAAAAAGGCGGGGGTGTTAATAATTTTTCCTTAAAATAACAGTTGTCTTTCATACGCAATTACAGGTAAAAGACAAACATGCCATCTGGTTTATGAATCATTCTAGGTACGACACTCTTCTTCCAGATGATACGTCTTTTGATGTACACAAATAAATGTGCTTTGCTAAAAAAAAAAAAAGCTTAAAAGCCACCTTCTCTCAGGTTAACACTCCATAAACCCCCAAAGCTACAACGCTACCCTTCATTGCTCTTTGACAAGGGACAAATGCTTTTGTACTTATTACAACAATCATTTTGGTAACAACTCTCTTTAAACCAAGCTGTTTATGACACATGCTTCAAAAGCTAACACTATAATAAATCTTAATTAAAGCATCAACAAACACAACAGTCCGGGAAACAGAGGGACCAGGCTCAATAACAGCCTCTCTGAACAGGTTTTCCCAGGCCTGCAAGGACACCAGCATGGCAATGCAAGAGAGATCGGATACACCCCACCATGTCAAAGGCCACGGCTGGAGGCAAGAGAAGGACCCATTCAGAGATGGGCACTGCCAGGAGCAAGAGACCTGCAGCAAAGCACGAGGGCTCTGAGAAAGTGACTGAAAGATGACAGCAATCTGGGGTGGGGGCACAGCGGGGAGCTGACATGAGTAGGATCGGCATCTGAAGAGCGCTCAGCAACGTCTCCGCAAAGGTTTTACAATGGTAGGGAGGAGGAGCGCGAAGCATGACACATGCCGAGATAAACAGCCTCACACCCTGAGGCCTTTCCCTCCCCTGGTGAAGAGGGCAGCGGGGGAAGCCAAGGTATGCTGAAAGCCTGTCCATCACATCGAGTCAGTGGGAGGACATGGCACAGCGGATGCTGATGGGAGAAGCAACCATCAGGGCCCATCCCCCTCAGCTCACTTCTGACTCACATCCGTGGGGAAATGCAAAGTAGGTATCCAACCCATTTTTCATGGATGAAAATGCTCCAGTTAAGTGAATACCAATATTTTGTTTAGTCCCAGGACCTGTCTGCAAGGCAAGAAGCTTGGCCAAACTCCCACTACAGGAAAAGGGAGATCCCTGCTGGGTTTCCCATTTATTGACGGGTTTTGCTGGACAGCCACAATCCAGTGCTCAGACCACAGCCACATACCTCCATGCAGCTGAACAGCTTGTGAACGTAAAAGCGTATAAACAAAGCGGCTTGCTTTGCTAGGGCTTTCTGTGCTGGTTCCTGTTGAAAAAACCCAAAATCCGTAGGGCAGAAGAAACAACTGTTCCAGCTGCCAGAAGCCCTGGCAGGCACTGGCCCCACTTCTGCAGCTCGGAGGCAGAGCTGGCCCCGATACACCTGCCCAGCTCAGGTGCAGGCGGAAAAGCTTACGGATCCAGCTGGGAGAAACTACATCAAGAGAGGTCTTTAGTATCCTACTGTCTCCAGCCAAGCAAGCAGTTCCTTATGGTCTCAGTGTTGCACACTGATACCAAGAGACTGTCATGCACCTGCTGCAGAGATGCTGAGATGTAGGCGATCTTAGCAAATACTTTCCACCAAAAACACAGAAGAGTGAAATCAGAAGCAGGGTTTGGGCAGAAAGCAACCATGTGGGGTAGGCACACTTCTCCCTGAGCATCGTCAGGAAATCACAGAACTGTCCCAGTCACCATGGTATTATTCCAGAGTGTGGCTGCAAAAGTACGAGCAAACATGTATCCACAGACTGCAAGGAAGATTGACACGAGCTGTTTGCTTTCTGCTGGCAACAGCTATGCCTGCTCTTGGGAGATGGGCAGCCATCAAATGCTAGCAGAGACAGTCAGAAACTGCTTAGGTGTGGCATAAAGAGAAGCATAAATTAGCAGAGAGCTCCTGAACACCTCTTTCAAGCAGTCTTACGCAGCGATGCAGTGAAAGCCTCCAGAATCAGGTGGGGTTAGGTGCCCAGCTCCCATGGCAGAGTCTGGGACTGGATGCCCTGGTGCCTGGGGAAACCCTGCTGTGCCAGGGCAGCAGGGCAGGGGTGTCCCCTTGAGACAGCCCTCTCAAACACACCTGGCAAGCAGGTGACTCCGGAGCAAACACACACAGCCTGGACAGCCAAGTGCCCTTCTGCAGAAGGCAGGGGAGGTTTCCTTCAGACCGTGGGGCTTCGCAGTGGTCGAGCCTCGTGCAGCCCCGCACACAGACCTCATGTGCTGAAGCACATCCCGCACCACACAAAAAGTGGATCACCGCATCACTTTTCCATGGCTGCAGCTGGATTTTGCTGCCTTTCCCCCAAGAAGCATTTAGCCATGCCAGCTGAGGACCGTCAGCTGTGTATTACTCCCCAAGAAAACCTTCCAGCCCCTGCAAAGGATTTGACATACTGGTTTACACTGGACTTCAGTTTTTCCCCTCATTTCCATGCTGTACCTCTACTCAGTCAGATTTCAAGATAAGTCACTCATTTCAGACCAAGGCAATCTTTTGTTCCAGAGAAACCTAGTACTAACTTGCCATTCATTGCTGTAAATCATTAACATGAAGAATGCTGAATCATGAACCCCAAGTTTGGAGCACTTATACTGTGTTTAAAAACAAATTCAGCATCTTTCCAAGACTTTCTCTGCATTATCTTTAGGGTTTATCGCCTCACTAGATGTTATTGCATTATTCCAAAATCTCCTGCAAAACATCTCGGAAAAATTAAGTTGCATTTAACAGAGAACCACAGTGCATTTTCCTTAAGTACACATATAAGAAAAATTATTTGGCAGAATGGTGAATACGAACAACTACTAAGAAAGTATTACAGAAAGCTAGAAACAAGATGAAGATTTTTCTTTTGCTCCAAGCAAAAACCACCTTGGCTCAGCAGCCAGCTGTCATCCAATTTGGAAATTACAGAACAAGATGAACTGAGTCCTTCAACAGCGCTCTTAGCGCCCTCCCAGCCACTGTCGGGACAGAGGGAATCACAGAGGCACAGGCGGACAGGAAAGCCTAGCAGGAGAAGTAACATAGAAAGAACAAACCCCCTTATTCTGAAAGAAGTGAGTACTCCACCACCGAGACCCCCACAACCACATGTGAAAATCACTGCCTTGCCTTCACCTGGTACCTCTCGGGACAGCAAAATCACCACCACTACAGGCCTGGACACATTTCCATTGCTCTACACAGATGGTAAAAAGAAATCTCCTTTTCACCTGTGGTGCCGAGTATCTGGGGGTGCAAGTTTTGACTGCCCATAGCTTAGCATGAACAGTGAAAAAATGGTAAATAACATTAGGTTTCTAAAACCCTCGTTAGGCACCACAGTCCTCTGGGCGCTGAGCACCCAGGAGCTGACCGAGTGCCCAGTGTATCTGAAAATTGGCCCGTTTGTTTTTCATGCCTATCTGGCACTTTAGATGCTGAAATTTAAGGTCTTGCTTTCGCAAATCCATGTCAGTGCTGGAGAAGACCCTGAGACGACATGAACCGTGGAACTGCTCATGCACGAACTGGGTGAAAAAGTAAATATCAAGTACATACTAGAGAAGAGGGGCTGGGGAGCAGGAGGGGTCAGGCGCTGGAAACACGCCAGTCGCACACACTGAGTAAGGCACATCATCTATACCAGAAGGCAGAGGCAAGGATGATCAGCTCCTCTTCCCCTGACAACCACACTAGAAAGGGTTCTTAAAGTATTCAGATCATTAACTGAAGGCAACACAAGGGTTGAAAAGCAAGGAGGCAAATGCACCAGCTTTTCCCCTCAAAAGCATTAAATTCTCACCCTGACTTTCGGCACTTCAAAGCATCTCCAGCCTTGGCAATTACTTAAGCATGCCCTGAAGCCCTGTTAAAATTCTAAACGTTTAAGCGTTCTCCTAAGCCAGGTTTTTGGTGAGATGCAAGAAAGAGAATGTGCCGGTTCTTCCTGCTTTTCCCCAAACCGCTGCACACATCAGCCACGCCACCACTCCCAGAATAGCCTCGGACAGCCGGATCCTTGCTCCGGCTACACAATTATTTATAAAGGTGGGTGTTTTCTGTAGACTCATCACTTTGATCAGAAGCACAAACTAGGTAAGAAAAACTTCTTAACAAGATGAAAACACTGACATTGTTGCTAATACCTTTTTAACTCATATCTTTCACTTAACTGACTCCCAAAACAGATTTAGGAATAAACTGGCAGCTGGGAAATACTGAATGCACAGCATTTTCCAGCAGGATAAATGTAAAAATTGGAGTCAATCGTATGGGAACACCCTGTTACAAAAATCATTAGGAGACACAGCTGGGTACCAGCCATCTGGGTACCTGTTTTAGGGATGCTGGCACAGATGCTGACCAGAAGAAAAAGGGACTACATCAAACTTCATGCTTTTTCTTCTTATTGTAACATTTCCTTCTGTCAGAAGGCTTAAATCAAAAGCCATGCACAAAACTGCGCAAAGCGCCTACAGGCAGCAGGATGAATTCATGGAATTGTTTTCAAGAGACCTATTTAAAGTGCTCCTGTTACTGCAATTTGTGTGACTGGCTGGCTGACTGACGCAGCTCCCAGAGCACAGCACAGCCCACGCGGTGTCAGCAGCTCCCTCTGCTCCCGGCACAGCTGCCCGCAGCCCAGCACGGCTCCAGCTTGCGTAAGGCTCAAGTACTTGCAGATCCTGTCCAAGTTGACCAGGAAAGCCTTGAAGCTTGCACTTCAAGCAAGCAGGACCTGACCAGGTTCATTACACATCTACACTATGGTCAAAATAGGACGTACCCAGCCCCAACAGGAATGTTTTAGAGACTCAGTTTGCCGCTGTTTCTGGCTGCAGTAAGAGCACACACGCTGCTTGGAAGTGCTAACACATCACTTTGGAGGAGTGGACCACAGCAATGCCTATGTACACACCTACACAAGCATACGCATAAATCCAAATTACTTCCTGACCCCCAGCATGGCTGAATTAGGGCTAATCTGGTGTCTTGACCCTAAAAGGATCTCCATAAGAAATCTTCACCACCTCAGGAACAGCACGAAGTTTGTCCAACCCCTTTTCTCCAAACGAATGTGCTCCCTTGCCTCAACTCCCACGGGCAACCCCCGCTCCTTCCCTGTGTCCCCCGAGACTCAGCAGCAGCCAAAGCTGTACCTGGCCGCAGGAGGGTGACAACTGGCCAGGCACAGGCTTGCCAGGGAGAGGAGCGGAGCAAAGCCCCCATCACCACTGTCCCCGTGCCGGCCAAGCACTGCAGCCTCATGGATCCACACCAGGGAGGGTGGCCACCGCAGGGGCCACCCCAGCTATTCCCTCGAAGGGCATGTCTCTCCCATTGCTTGGTCCCTGCCCGGCCAAAGAGCTACCCCCACACTGCAACCACCGCTGCAGCCAAACCCAGCCGCTTTTGGATTGAGTTTGGTTTTGTTTTTTGTTTTTTTTTTTTTTTTTTTAAATTTAATTCAACTAAGACCCTGAATACTAATTAGATTCAAGCCCCAGCCTAACCCCTCCAAAGTTATGTAATCCCTGAAATCCAAAAAGCCTTGAAAAGCTTAAATGTGACAGTGCTGGTGATGTCATGCTGCTGAAAGGTTACCATGGAAACTGCTCCTACCACTGCCCAGCATCCTCTGCCGAGTGCACAGTACCCCCAACACTGAAATTTGGGTGAACTGGGAGAAAATGGCTAAGGACACCTAGGCATCCTTCAGCTCCCTGCACTCCTCATCTTGCCCTACAGGTGCGACAGTTGAGCCTCTAACACAGCTCCTTTGCCTCTGCAGAATAAAAGCTGTCAGCACCTAAGAGACTTCCCACGCCAAACAGAAATCCCACAGACAGCCGGCCCCGAAACCAACTGGGTGCTAACCTCCAACAGCTTTTAAACAGCTTGGTGTGGCTCTTCAGGGGACATGTGGTCCTCGCTCCCTTCAGCCAAGTGCCGAGGCACATCCTCATCCCCACCTCTCATCCCAGGCAGCAGCAGGAGCCATGTGCCAGCCTGTCCTACGGGACCGCCTGGCAGTCTTCGCGCTGTGCCACCTCACAGAACTGGAGGATTGTAGCCGTTTTCATCACAAGAAGTTAAAAAACCAAAACCACAAAAACAATCAAACAAGCAAAAAACATTCCTGAGTCCTCATGGTTGCAGAAAAGAGCTTGAAAATGTTTCCCAAACCTGAAAGCAAATAAAAAGAACAAATCTACTCGCTTTAAAAATCTTTTTTTCCCCTCCTCTTAACCAACCTTTTAATTCCTGCATAACAGCAGCTGTAAGGCTTTACATTTTTTTTCTAAGGGCTAAAGCTTAATTTTCTGACATATTTCCACCCAAGTTCACCCTCACCTAGCTGATGAACTAAAATGAATGCAACAAATTTAACTTTGGGTTAATTTAAAATCCAAGCAAAGGGAATGCCCTTGTGGTTTTATTTCCCTCAAAGAAATTGAGAAATTCCCCCTATTAAGGGTTCTGCATTTTTAATCATCCTCTCCATCCAGAGCATTTATGACACACCCTTACGTAAGGGTTATAAACCGATTTTGTGTGCTCAGAGATGGGAAATGATTTTGTCTGGGTTTGGTATCCATGTGTAAAAGTAAGAAAACGCTGGGAGTGTTTAGCTCAGCCCTAATTTCAAAGACCACCCCATCTAATTATGACTTTACTGTAGATCATACAAATTATGTCCACTGAAACACAAATAACCAGAACTTTTTTCTCCTTGAACTGCAAGGACTAGCTAAGTAGACGGGGCAAATCCTTTCTTGCTGGATTTAACTTGTAGCTCGTCACCCTGGTTTTCAGAGGCAAATCTCCAGCACCCTGGGACAACTCCCTGCTGCAGCCCTGGTGAACAGACAGGGACCAGGGACATCTGAGCCTTGCTCTTCTCAGCACCCGGGTAAAGTGACACCCACTGTTGCCCCAATGTACTAATTACTTTGCAATTAACCGCAAACTGTTGTTTGACTGCTAACTGCGAACGCTCCCCTTCCAGGGGTGAGAATGGGTCCTATGACACCAGCACAGGAAAAATCAGACAGAAGAGGGGGCGACTGAGGACCCTTCAGTGAGGGAGCGGGACAGGACCAGGGGACAATGCTGCACACGCAGGGCCAGATCGGGGTGTTCCAGCTTGAGGACACTACCGGCCAGGGCGAGCGGCCCCTACTGCCACGCTGACACCCACATCAGCCCCAGCATCCCAGAGACATTTCTTCTCCATCGCCGACTGTCAAGGGACACAAACAAAAGGACCCGGGTGGGCTGACCAGGGACAACGTGCAAGCACCAACAGGAACACCCTAGCAACACCTGCCTGGCTTGGCTGTTGTCCTCTCCTGCCAGAGCCTGGGCTCAGCTGCGAGAGCAACATCCTGGCATGAAACAACAGCGTTGGGGGCAGAGACTGTCCCAGAGCAGCTTGACGAACAGTTAATCACCCTTCGCAGGGAGATGTGCAGATCTGGTTTGTCCCACGTTGCGTTTACCCTCCAGAGCAGTTTCCACTGGGAGGATGGAGAGCCCAAAATGGATTTTTGAGGAATGCATCACATACACTTTGGCAAAACTAAGAGAATAGTCTCAAACAGGCTTGAGGGAACCATCTTACTAAACAGACTGCTGTTTTCTCACCTCCCATGAAATCCCTGCCAAAAAGCCTATAGCACAATGCAACAAAACCAAATTACAATGGTAACATTTATTCAAATTAAATGATGAATCCATATTTTTGAGCTTAGCATGGATTCCCTTTTTTGGCATTCACTATTTCAATAGTTATACACATGTTCCAGCTTAGTTACCCCCAAAACATTATCAAAACATCACTATTTCAGGACATGCTGTGGGTCAAGTAACACTTTCTAGAGGCACAATCACGAACCCTTCTGGATTCTGGACTTGCCACTTTTGACTGTATGCTTCCTGCTGACCAGACATGGTTCACTTGAGTCCTCCTCAAAGAACTGAAAAACACTCTCTATTTTCCACTGGGGCAAAAAGCCCACGGTGGTTTTGCTTAGTTTTCTCCCCCATGTTCTCTGCTAGACCAAGTGCAGCTCTGCAGGTATTTTTATCATCATTCAGTGTGAGAACAGGACAAGCAAAGCCACAGTCAGAGACAAAATGGCCAACAGCAGCTGCCTCATGCAACCTGCCTGGAAATGAACTGAAACGGCCAAGCACCACCAAACACAACAGGGACATCTTCAGCAGCCACCTCGCGTACACCCGGTAGCCTGTGAGAGTCTGCCCCACGCAACTGCTCTGCCAAAGGGGCACACACAGCTCCTTTGCTTTCACCTCCTCCCCTCCATAAATACACCAACCTGACCCCCCAGAGCGCCCACGCCTTTTTGGTGCCAGTGCTCCAGCAGAGCTGCAAAACCTTGAAAAATCTCAATTTCTGTAATCCTTTATTTATCGCTGTTTAGTGCGTGTGTTCCTGCAGCATCTCCAGGGAAGGGGACGTTGTGTTATTCTGCAACTGCTAAAGGTCAGCCCTCAATTCCATAGCAATTCTGTTTAGGAAGGTTTGCAACTTATTTATTTAATATACATCATATTAAAAGATTGCTTACAGGTTTCATAGCTTGGTTTGCTTGCTGGTAGTTGTATTTCATTCAAATTCATGTTATGATTTCCAGCCAAGTCCTGAGGTTTTGGTTTTGTTTGTTTTTTTCCTGGGCATCTGTGGAGAAACACCATTGTTTTTTTTTTTAAACAATGAAACTTTGTAAACTTCAGCCTGTGATGAAAACATGTGGCCTTTGGAGCACAAGGTACCCAGGAACTCTTGAGTTGAGCCTGTTGCCTGCTATTGCAAGTGACCCTCAAATTTATTCAGCTCCATTTTAACAGTAGCTAGTGTTTTGGGATTTTCTCCCTAAATCACCTTTTCCCAGTCAGCTTCAGCTCAAGAAGGCATGCCTCTACCTCCCAATGTGTGGCAAGGCTCCTAAGCCAGGGTGCACACTCCTCCCTAGCAAGGAGGAGGAATTCCCATGCTTGCTCCTCCCTGCAAGTGCTTTCCCAATGCTAACGTGAACTTTGCAAACAACCACCGGTGGTTTCAGGTGAAATATTATCTCCTCTGAAATCCAGGGCAAAACAACCAGGAACTCTGTAGATTACAGTTTCACTGCAGTGCTGCGTATCTCTCGGTATTTTAAGGGCCAGGAACAAAAAACCAAGTTGCCAAGGCTGTTTAGATGACAGCGTCTGGTGAGCTCCCATAACTAGCCATGCATGACTCATCTCACTGGGAAACAACAGCCTCTGTGCATGGGTTGAGCCCTCGTTCCTTGCAAGCTCAGCAAAGCTGCCTGCTCCAGCACCTGCTGCAAATGTGGCCCCAGCCCCTCACTGCAGCACCGTGGGGCTGGCTGCAGGCATCCAGCTGCCTGCTCTGCCAGCTGATACCAGCTGCTTGCCAGAGCAGCAACAGACCTGCTCCCAGTGAAAAGTCACTTCTCAACAACCATTGTTTCAAAGCTGATGTTCTGAACCATAAGGACTTATTTTCCCCTGCATTGTTTATTTTCTGCAATGCTCCAACCCACTCACACCATTTGTTCCTAAGATAGCCCAGCTCTCAAACTATCATTTGGTGGTAATTTTTTGCAGTCAGCAAGCAATACAATTAACTTCTCCAAGTCTGGGGCCTCCTTCTATAGCAGCATTATTCCTATGGCATGCCTCGTACAAAACAATGACATGCTGCTTACCAAGAGCTCTAATCAAAATTCTTTCACTGCAAGCAAAAAGAAAAGTGAATGGCTAAAGAACCATGTATTTCTCAGAACAGCGCTTTGTAAAAGAAGTATCTCAGAAAATATCATTCAGCAAACTCAAGCAAAGAAAAGTCACTCCTGCTCAGTTTCTTCTACAGTCAACCCAGTTATGAAACAGTCAACACTTCCCTTCTTTCTTTGGGCTCCATGAAACCAGCTCCTCCAGCAACAGAGGAATTACTGAACTGCTGTTAGTCCTGATAATCCAGGAAAGAGATGGGACTTTTGATGTCTTCGTGCACTTGCCCATGGAGCCCAGCGAGGAGCACAAGGCCATGCATGCAGAGGGGTGACCCAGACGTAGGCAAGAGAAGGTGAACACTGATCTCACCATGACTTTTCTGCTCCATCCATATCCCTTCCAGGAAAAACAGCTTCAGAGCAATCTCTGCACACTCCCACAGCTAAAAACCGCCTACAATGGGGTGCAACACAGGCCAGAATCGGTGGTCCTGCCCAGCGCATGGGGACTGGGAGGAGATGAGTCACTCTGGCTCCAGCAGCGACACTTCTCCTACCACCACAGAGCTGGCAGCACAGAGGGAATAACCAGAGTAACCCGTGCCCCACACAAAGCCTGACTTCCCGGAGCTGTTTTGGTATGTCACTGAAGCAGGTTGTCTTCTTCAGGTGTCAGCTGTTGCACAGGGATACCTACTTGGTTTAAATATACTCTTAACTGAAGTGATTTTTAAAGCCATTTTATTCTCTTATTGTTCCCTTATAATTTAATTTTTGTACCATTTCTAATACTGGTAACATTCTTCTGGATCTCTGGCTAAACTATCCATATACACTTTTCACTGATTCCTGATTATTCTTCCTCTAAATATTCATACTGGTAAATAAATATTTTGCCTTCCCGTGCTAATGCATAATGTATAAATCAGCCCCAAACACAAAGAAACCTAAAAACAGTTCTCAGAAAAAGGATTTAGATTTTTTTTCCCCATAAACAACAGCTGGCAAAGTATCTCACAAAAGAAAAAAAAAAATCCCGCTTTGCTGATACATTTAATTGCTTCAGGATTTAATGCTTCTCCAAAGTTGTTAGCTGCAGCCAATGTTGGAAGCAAAATATTTCTGTCCAAAAACTGTGATGGAGCTATCCTCATCTCCCGCTTTAGAAACTCACTGCCTGCCCAGCGACTGCGCTTCAGCAGCCCCTAGAAGAGAGTTTAAACGACACAGCTTTCTCTGCAGCCATCCTCAACCTGCAGATGGGAGTCTGCAGCTGGTGAACTGCTTTGAAAGCCCGGGCCTCACTCCCCTGCCTCCCGAGTGGACACTCCAGCTTCCAGGCTGAGGAAGAGGCTGCGGCGTACCTGGAACGATCACACCTGCACAGAGACACCTTTACATCGCAACACGCAAGCAGAAGAGCTGCAGTGTGCAAAACGGCACTCTGCAGACAAGGCTCTGGGCAAAGCACCCTCTCCGAGCCCCTTTGCTCGGCACCAAGATGAGGATGGCGGTGAGTGCTTGCCTACAGCATGTCCTTTCAGCTAAATAACTGCCCAGAGCCCCAAACCGCAGGTCTGCAGGCTCTCCACCCAAAGCAGAACAGCACACGAAGCCATCGAGCGGATGTGCAGCATCTGGCAGGGAGAGCCCGCAAGCTGGCACTGAGCTGCAGGCACAGCTCGCTCGCAGCAGGCACTCGAGTTCACGGCCGCCACGGTGCAAGGAGCACCTGGCCTCATTTCATTAGCACTGCTGTTACAAAGTCCTCACTTGTGTGCAGGTGCCTGCTATGGACAGAGCCCATGCTCCGCACTGGACCCCTCCACCCAGTGCTGCCCTGTGGGAAGGCACACAGAGTCCTTGTGCACGAGGTGTGTGGTGCCACATGCTGCAGCATCGTTTAGCCTAGTATGTCTTCTGCTGGAGCAACCCCACCTGCAAACAGGGCAGAGCTGGGGGACCTGGGGATCCTGTCCAAGCAGCGCATCACTGGCCGTGTTGTAATATCCCCCATTGCTTCGCTGAAATTCCCAAATACTGGAAAAGTGTACTTAGACTAAAAGCCAAATGACAGTTTTCAATGATCCAAAGGTAAAAAAAAAAATTAAAAATCAAATTCTACAAGGCTGGAACCTTTAAGGATTTCAAGTATTTTTATCCAAAAATTAAAAAGTAGGCAAATCTATTTTGTTTAAAATTCAAGTAAATTTGATAACAAAATGGTATTACACAAAAGAGCAATGAAATGTTTTCAAAAAAAAAAAAAAGGAAAAAGATAAAGGCAGAGGGAGATATTTTGACTTTTCTGTAACTATTTTTGCTCCTACAGAAACAGTTTACAGACATTTACACAATATCCTGATATGTGTCTGTTTGCCTGTGTCAGCATTCTGATTTAGACAACAAGGGCTGTAATACTGTGCCTGCCGTTAAGCATATCAAAAAATAAAGATGAATTTGCACTGACAATCACATCTGAGGTTCTGTAAGTCAATCGGCATGCAGGAAGCAAGCTCTACCTTCCAGTCAGTTTCTGTTTACCCTGAATCTCAGTCGACCTCATTTTTACAGACCAGAGCACCCCAGACTTTGCTACCATGCAGTAAAGCTTGTCAGACGGGCAACATGAACCTGAACTGTTCCTGAGCCTCCCACAGCCCATCCTTTCCAAGAAGATACATATGCCACAGTACTGTATGCTATATAACCTCCCTCTTCTGCAATTTACAGCACCTACTTAGTAACCAACAGAGTAACAAACTTAATGAGGAATACAGCCTACTACCTTCAAAGCGCCAAGCACAAACCTCTTATTTATTTCAGTTTTCCATACATCTAATTGCTCACAGCAACATCATTTAACAGTTCACATATTTCTCAGTTTTACAGACAAAGTACAGAGGACGTGTTTCTTCCACTAGTCTTGTGGGAGTAGAAAATTAAGACAGTAAATTAAGTCTGATCTGCTGGCAAATATCTCTCTGAAATTAGGCAACAGACTTTGCTTTAACCCTACCACCCCTCTGTTTGACTGAGTTTCAGCGGGGATTTGCAGCATCCTATTTGCACTGAGTTCATAGGCAGGGTGCCCAGAGGGGACCTCTCACAAAACGGATGCCCAGGCTTCACCTGGCAGTCCTGGGCCAGTGGTTGGACCAGTGCTTCAGCGATTAGTGGTTGAGCAACCAGCGGTTTGTAATCTGCTGGCTGGGGAGGGCTCTGTGGGACCACAGCCTGCTTTAATAGGGCTGGGAAAAGGAGCGAAAGCAAAGCGAGTCTTTTTCTAGTTGAATTTGCTGCAGGCAAGTCTGTACCTCCACTGGGAATATGTCAAGGATCTGCAAAATCAAAATAGGATGGGAAACACCGAATGACAGCACACTCCCTTAAAAGGCCATCTGATCCTGATTTATAGACTCTAAACAGCATGGAATTTCCTACATGGAAAAATGTGCCAGGGAAATGTCAATCCCATCTTTACTGGCACTGTCACTTACTGGGCAAAGCAGTTCAATTTGCTCTTCAGAGGAAACAAGACTTACACACTCATACTGCGTGCACGTGTGCTTGGGAACATGGATGTGTGCATGCCTGCGCACCAAGGTCTCCTCCAGTAATCCCCAAACACCACCGAACAGTTTCAAGGAAACTTGGCGGGGCAGATTATTAGTAACGACAGACACATAACTCAGCTATGGATTGCTGGGTCCTCTCTCATGTTCCTGCATGCTAACCTGTTTATTAATTCTATACTGAAGATAAGTTAAATATCCCTGCAAGTCTTTCCCAGGAGACAGTGATTCAATCCAAATGCATTCAGCACAGATGCCGTGGCTGTAGAGCAGGAGATGTGCTGGCTTTTAACAAAAGCTTCGTTTGGATTTTTTTTTTTTTTAAAAGAAAAAGAAAAAGGGAGTGGGGAAAGACATGTCAAAAGGAGGAACCCGAGTGCAAGCGGAGCATAAAATTAGTTCAAGCATGGAGGCTGCACGAACAGCTTGATTTCTCAATTGCCGGCTTCCCCCCAGCACATGAGTGGTGGTGGCTCAGTGGAACTTTCCATCGCCCAGTCCAAGTATTTGTCAGCTCCTGGATCCTAATTAAATCTGTAATCCTGGTTACCGGGGAAGGGGGAAAGGGGGAGGCTTAGCATTACCCACAGGAGCCTCAGGCTCAGTAGGTATTCAATGATCTCGCTTTAAGACATAGTTTATGTGGTGGTATTTGTTTGTACTCCCTTGTCCACTGCTCTTCTGAGCTTTCCTTGCTGATCCCTTGCCCACCCCCCAGTTTTGAGGGGGCTGCCAGAGTGTTTGCAGACACCAGCGCTGCCTTCCAGACCTTACTTCAGTGTGCTACCCACTCAGGGAGGAGTGGAGGCAAACCCGACCCCCATCATCCCATCTGAACCGGGGAAGATGAGCACCAACAGCCTTGCCTGCACAACAGGGACTTCTGAACCACACATGGGCAGTTTCCAGGAGGAGTTCAATAAATCTGTGAAAGAAGCAACAAGAGAGGACTCCTCCCAGTCAGAGAATCCCGGTCCTGGGCGTCCATCAATCTGGCCCCAAGTGCCCAGGGCGGAGGCATGCCAAGGCGTGCCAGAAATGACCCTGGCAACACAGCCATCTGGGCACTCCCACCAGGCACTATGGTGTCTTACTTGTGTCTGCCGGGTTCACCTGGATTACTATGGGTTAGTTCATTGCCTGGCCTTGAAACCACACTCATTTCCACCTCTCTTCCATGCTTATCAGTCCACGGATGCCAGCAGTTACCACCACGTCCCTAATGGTTGCTATGGCTACAGGGATGCTGCTGCATCCCTGCATCCAGCACCTGGCCTCACCGAGGGTCCTTGCAGCGACCAACTGCCCTAGAGGACGTCCTCTAGAGAGCGGTCCTGCTCGCTGTGTGAGACCATCTCTGCTAGCTGATGCCCCCACACAGCAAATCTGTGTTTATTCCTTCCCTTTTCCTCTGTCAGAGAGACATCCTCACAACAGGCACAGTTCAGCAGCGAAGCTGTAGCCATACAGGGTTGCAGATGCCAAAGGCTCACACAGGGCTCAGAAAGCACTCACATTCTCAGAAAAAATAAAGTATGAAGAGCTATTTCATACAGAGAAACCAGTCACTGACTCCTTACACTGCAAATTACTGGGACATGCAAGAGTACACCAGGGAAGCATCACTCAGTCCATCAGCCCAAATCCCAGTGGCAAAAACATCTCACATTTTTCTTGCATTTTTCCCCTGGGAATGTGGCACTGGACACAGATGTAGCCAGAAGACGGACCTTTAACCTGACCATCCCCCTTCTTCCTATGACAGGGCCCTTCTTCAGACATACTGACCCAGTTGTGTCACACAGATAAGGCCTCATCTTACCATGAACACAGGCAGGAGTCCCCTAAGGCACTCGACTTGCAGCCAGGTTTTATGAAGCAACAGATTTAGGTTCTGCTGGCAGCTGCCCCAACAGACCCCAAAACAGCATCCTTCTAAGGGAACCATCCATGCAACTGGGCAGCAAAGCACAGGGCTCCCAGCGACCAGAGGTGAAGGCTCACTCCTCAACTGCCCTCCCGTAACCCAGCCCAAAGGAAGGCGGGAACCATGACTCTGCCGATCCACATTTAAGTTGTGACGATGATAAATTAATTGCTGCTTTGTTTTCTAGTGGAATTCTATAGCAGTAATTATCCCTGTTTTAACACAAAACAATTATCACCTCCTCCTTTCCTTTTCTTCTTCCATCAGTTAAGTGATGGGAAGACAGCATCTCTCACTCATGACTAATAACAGCCCTTCAGTAGATGAAGCTGGTGTGATGGGTAATTACCAGGGTGCTTCAGCAGGTAATGTCACTCAGCCAGGGCACAGATAGCTTGCCAAGCTGCAGAAGGACAGAGCATCACAGTGCTCAGGTCACCTGGACGTCAGTCATCAGCACAGAAACTAACTCTCCAGTCAGTTTCTTCTGAGACTATTAATGAGTGCTAATTAGAAGTGGTCATTCAGCCCATCAGCACCCACCTGTCCATCACCAGAAGCCTGGGTTAACACCGCTTGTGTATTCATCAGGCTGCGGACTCAGGATTGTCTTTGGTTACAAATATACTGGTCATGACTGCTCGTTTGTTTTTGTTTTTTATCCCATCTCTCTTTATGTATGCATATGTATATACACATAAAATCAAGAAAAGGGTATGTTCCAAACCATTTCACCCCTCCAGCAGAGATGCACAACCACTGCTGTGCAAGTAACCTCTGAAGCTCCCGGAAGATTCCTCATCCAGCCTCACACCTGCAGGTGCGGGACACCTTCTGCTCCCAAGACTGCTGGTGGGGACAGAAAGCTGCAGCACTGCCTGGCTGCTAACTTTGGCCACCAGTGCAGTGACAAGATCAGTCTGGAGGACCTGCACAGGGCAGGACAAGGCTCGACACGATAGAGAAGCAGACAGACATCTGGTGAAGCACTCTGGGGTAACGGTTCCCCCAGAACCGCTACTTTTTCCTGAGAAGCACCAGTACTGTTTGGCCTTTAAAGGATATTTGACAATATCCTAAAATTCTGCAATTTGGAATGGAAATAAAAACAAATCTGAAAACCTCCCATTAACTTTGGATGAGCAAACATGAAACGCAGAGAGGCTTTCCATGCTGCAAACTGCAGCCAAAACCCCAATAAAGCAGGTGACTATGGGATGCACGGACGTTTACCTGGTTTGAAAGGTCAAAGCAGCTGGCACCCTTTTTTATTATTATTTTTGCCCAGAGTATGCCCCACTTTTACAGTTAGTTCTGTATTTGTAACGTTAACTCATCAAGCATACAAGAGGTGCTGGGCTACCTGAGCTTCAGCACTTGGCACATAAGATTTCAGCGGCAGAGTAGGCAGGCTGCTGCAAACACGCTTAGCAAGGATCACAGCTATCACCTCTGCCACGGCCAAGGCTTTGGGGCAGAACAGTGCTGATTTAGGGAACACAACAGGGCCGCTCTCCCTGGCTATTCAACCAGCCTGGGGCATCGGTTGCTTTACCTGTTACCTCCTACCCTAAACCTCATCTACTCAGGCTGTAAGAGCAGCCCAGAAGATTTCTCTTTCTGTGTGGTTTTATCACACCTAGCATGAAAGACTTGGATCCCATCATGAGTGCAAATCCTTCTGGAGAGCCCAGACCAAAGTGGGAGCTCTCTTCCTGACCACCCGCTCACTCAGCACCAGGCAGCAAGGGAGCCACTCACCCTTCTGCCTGAGCTTCAAGAAAGAAAAATAACTCATCTCTTCGTTTCCTAACAGGGACAGCAAGGAAATAACGAAGAACTTGCACATATGGGTAACCAATATCTAATCTGGAAAATTCTTTATGCAGTCCATGAAAAAAAAAAAATCCATTTTAATTAAATACTTGTATTTTACCCACTGCTGTGCACTAAATTAAACTGCTTCAGCATTAATATATAAAAACATTATTCTGTGCATGCATAAGTGAGTTTATGCACGTGTCTGTGTATAAAGACTACACAATTATGCACTGCTTAAAATGCAAATGACAGATGATAAAGACTCCATCCTGACTGTATTAAATCTTGACTTGGGATGTTGTATTAGATCCTCGGTCATTTAAAACTAGTGTAAACTCAATGAAGTCAATGGAGCTAGTAATAATTTACATCAGTGGAAAATCTGGACCTTTGATTTTTAAATACTTACTACTGGCAAGAATTTAAAAACAAGCAACAAAAATCCAGTTTGTAACATGGGGCCAGATGTTATTTTTCTTCTTTTACATTAATAGCTCAAAAATAACAAATTTAAAACAGAAACTCTAATAAAGACTTGTCCTGGGACAGATCTTGGAGTTAGATCAGCCTTCACCCCTGAAGGCACTGAAATTTAAATTAAGGCTTGAGGCCCTCGTTTACACATTCATGTTTAATCTGCAAAATACCACAGACACACCAAAATTTAAAGCATGTGCTTATAACCATTTGCCCTGACTTTCTTCATTATCAAGCTTACTCCCTCTACCCTTCTGGCAGCACAAAG
This sequence comes from Aptenodytes patagonicus, assembly GCF_965638725.1. Taxonomy (NCBI): domain Eukaryota; kingdom Metazoa; phylum Chordata; class Aves; order Sphenisciformes; family Spheniscidae; genus Aptenodytes; species Aptenodytes patagonicus. Next base: position 132,001,042 of record NC_134951.1, on the reverse strand, counting down.
AGACTTTAAAATAGGATAAAATTTATATATTTATACTGTGGAAGGCTCCTCACAGGCCTAAAGTTGCAGAAGGGGTCTTGGCAGGAGAGCTGCTCCTGACCACCACCCAGCCCTGGCCCAGCAGCAGGTGGGAAGCTTGCTGGTGGGCTCCCTTCAACAGAAACCCAGCTAAGGTGGTCACGCCTCCCCCTGGGCAGAGCCGGCAAGATGGCGATGGTGGCCCTTCCCTCCGCCAGCAGAGCTGGTCCGGACAGAGGACAATGGCCCCCAAGGCTGCTGGTCCCTGTGCTCAGCTCTCTCCTGCATTACACCTTGTTTAAGCAGCTCTGGCCGCCAGCTCTGGCCCAGGCCGCTCTCCAGAGGCCTCTGCCCAAGCACAGCCCACTCCTCAGCTCAGATCTAGCTCTCTCCATCGCCTCCTTTCCAACCTACTGGCGCTTCCATCCCTGGTGACATTTTGCAAACAAGCAATCCCGCCAACACTACTTCCCACACTTTGGCAGCAGTCGCATGTTAAACAAAAGGCCACTCAGCACAGACAAGCCTTTAATCTCGCAGCGGCAATGTTTTTCAGGTGTATCTGGGAGCGCTCCCAGAGATACCTCTGCCGGCAGAGCAGGTGCCGGGTCCCAGGGCTGTGCCAGCACCAGCTCCCCAGGCCAGCGGGGGATGGCTCACAGCCCCTCTCCAGGGAAGCGCCTGCTGCCGAAACAGCTACACTGGCAGAGCTACACCTTGCCACACCGAGACGCCTTTCCTTGGCCATAAAAACCACGCTTGTAGAAGACTGGGGGTCTGATCTGACTGGAGCGCACACAGCCATCCATCCCCACTGAGTCTCTATCCCTTCGGTGCGCACCGGAGGCAACGAGTGCATTCGGTGCTCATGTGGGCCTCACACCTCCTTCCATAAGCACTCCCCTGTCTTTCACTAGAGGTTAAATATTAGTGGGCACTTGAAGCTTTGACCGGCCTCCAGGCCAGGTCAGAAAGCTGCAAGTCTCTGTCTCTGCTAGAAGGTTGCTTGGAGTTAAGGTGCAGCACAGCCTCTGAAAAAGATGGAAAGCCGTCCATTCGCACGCAGGAGTAACACAGGGGCACTACGTATATGGGGGAAGAGCCACAGCAGAAGTAAATTCAGAGCCTGGCCTATGAGATAGGAACTACATTGACACAAAATTTCAGCCTGCCATCATAGACCACCGAGGTTTTCTGTTCCTGAATTTAACATACAAATAAAAGGCAATGCCTCCCACCCCCAGCACCCTTCCCAAATCCAATGGAGTAATTCTCCGAGCTATGCAGAACCTCACAAAACCTGACAATCCTTTAAAACATTTTATATTTCAGTGCATGCCCTCTGAAGTTGCCCTTTAAAATAGCATAAACTCACACAAAATCACCCGAGCTAGAGAACCTCCTACAGCTAGGACTGAATTTCCATTTCCATCCCAGGCCTCCCTTTTCAATGGCTTATAACCATCAAACACTTCTCCAGAGCTGACATTTCCCACAGCCCTGCTTCACCCCGCTCACTGTCAATTTCCTTCCTCCTCTGGAGTCTGAGCAAAATACCTCTACCCATTATTTGGGTTAGGAAGGATACTGTCCTCCATGTGCTTTGATCAGAAACTTCATACTCTGTCTGAACAAAAACAAGTCACTGGAACAAGAAATGGCAAAGCATGCTCTCTTGTAGGTCTTGCTGGAGCTGGAATATCTAACCCCGTGTAACCTGAGCCAGAATTTGAGGGGTTTAAGCCTTTGACGTACCAATATCATCTGCAAAGAAAGTCAAACTTGAGGATTATCATTCAATATACATAACCATGCGTAATATTTTTAATGAGAAGAGGAAACACAGCCTGTCCCAGGGACAGTGGATTTTACAAGGCTTGGGGTCAACGGTCACAAAGACAAATGCCTTAATTCCCCAATTCCTTGGTATCGCAAGTCCAAAACTTTTAACCACCAAAAATTTACAGTAACGTAATTTTCTTTTTTAAAAAAACAACAATCTGTTATTTGGTTCACTAAAGGCAGTACCAGTATGGCCCATACCAATGTGGACTTCAATGAAATTAGTTAATTATTAAAGGCTAATCTTACTGTTTAAGCCTCAAATGTCAAACTGGCAATTTCTACCTCTGCCTTGATATACGGGCTGGTTTTATGGTAGTGCACAACTATGAGTATTCGTTTGTTTTGACAAGTGTGAAAGTGTGACCAGTACACAGATTTCTGCAAATCACACACCATCCCTTACCGTCACGGGGACCGCAAACTGGAGGAGCTGCTGGAAGACACACGGGGTGAGCAGACCACCAAAAGCCCAACCAGGAGCTCAATACATCTATGAGATGCCAAAGAGCACTGAACCTCAGTCACTCGCCGCTCGGTGCTCTGGGTTCATGACAGACGGAGCAAGAGGATGGGCTGCTTACGCACAAAACCCCCGCGCCAGCAAAGCCCAGAGACATCACCACGTGCCAGAGCTGCAGATGCTGCTGCCATGTCCCTCCCCTGCTTTAGGAAGGGGGAAATGATGCGGCAGCCCAGAATACGTGTTGTGGTCCTACAGAGAACCCTCCTTGCTCCAGTTTTGCACAAGGGACCTGGATCTGCCCTACCTGCACAAATGAATGCTGAAAACATTGTGTCATCAACGGCTAAACCATCACTTGATGTAAGCCAGCAGAGTTCAGCAGAGTCTGTTGGACTTACATCACCTAAGGATCTGCCCAGAGTTTGCCCACAGCTGGACAACAATCTCTACTGTCAAGAGACAGGAAACATAATTTAAATTATTCAGAAGTCCTCCTCTCAAAAATCTGTGTTTGTGCTACAGCACAGACATGGCTTGCAGACTTCTGCAGCCCTGTGAGAACTTGCGTCTGTTCTGAGCTCTGAAATGGTTTAAAAAGCCAGCTGTCACCCACTCTGGGAGAAACCAGCAGCATAATAAAATGTTGCGGGAAGTATGTTCACAAAATAGGAGCTTGGTGGAAATGGGATGCTGGGGAGAACTATAACATTTTACAAAAATGCAGCAATGTATTTTTAAATGCTTAAGTGGACAATTTGCGTTTACCGTGACAGAAGAATAATTCAGGTATGTAAAAAAAAAAGTAAACTATTTTGGTATCTGGCCAATCTAGAACATCTACATCTGGTACACATTTACTTTTATTACAGCTGCAAGCCGTTATTTGTACTTCAGTAATGCCCTGAGGCCACGCTGCGTCAAGCAGCTTGCATCTGCTAAGTAAGCATCAGTCACTGATTTGATCAGAAAGATAGTCCAAAAAAGTATCGTGAACACAATCACTTGCAGTTTACAGATTTTGAATTGGTAATAACTCCTCACAGCGTGCTTTTCATCAGTGCAGTCGAACCGTGCCCTACGCTGCCAGTCAGCATTAGCTGTGCCGTCTTGCCCCCGAGGCACAGAAAGGACCCGACCCACATCTCCCAGCAGACCCACGCCAGAGCCAGGAAGAGAAAACACCTTTCTAGCACCTCGGTCCGCTGCTCCCTTCCACAAACCCCCTCCGGCAGCGGGGCTGGGAGTGAGAAGGCTGTCCACCTTCCCCCAGGGAGCCTGCAGCACACCGGCAGGACAAGAGGCCACCACTGGCATTGACCAGCATCACCAAACAAGAGGACCACAATGGTTCTTCCCAGCTACCAACACAAAAACCTACAATAGTCCTGCTTTCCATGCTCAGCATATAAAAATCCAAGTACATTTTCTTCCAAGAGAAAGGAGTAAGTTTGACTCAACAGGTGTTGGTTTTTTTCACCTCCTTCTTCAAAATTCAGGTCTCAGGCTTCACAGAAGACTTCTCAGATTATTAGAGCGATGCACTACAGCAGCCTGGCATCCTCGGGCATCGGAGAAGTAAAACCCAGTTCAGAAAGGTACGATGTGATATTTATTCATGTCTGAAGTCCTGCTTTGCTCCTTAACACCTTTTAAATGTGAAGATTTGGAAGCAATGGTCCCTCTTCAGTATTTTAAACCTCTCTGCTGCCTTTTCCACAACACACAGTAACCAAAGGAGTAACCCAAACTTGCTAAAAGTTCAAGGAAGCAAGTCTCATTCCTCTAGATATAGAGAACAAAAAAAGCCCCAAAAACAAAACTGAGAAAATTTCTGGGCATTTTAAAGTCATTTTGGAGGGGGGGGGAATCATGAAAAGAGACACAGGGTTCCCCCCCTCCATTGCTGTTACTCTAAACATGGGTTCTTGCTATATAACTGTAGTAACTGGTTGATGATGTACTTAGGAAAATATTTTCCCCCTCTCTGTGCTGAAGAATGTTGGTATTTGCTACCTGCATTTTTTCCCAGAGATAAAGCAGGCAGCTCCTTTAGAGATGATGTAACTGAAAAAATGTGTTTGGCCCCCACAAAGTTATGTGTGCAAACGCAATCCATCAGATCTTCCAAGGAATATTTGAGTTCCATTGCAAAACAGCTGTGCTCCACCTCATATTTCCTTTCTTCTTAAAAATACATTTATTTTTACTGCGGCCCGCTCCATCAAATAAGACTGGAATCCCACAAGCTCGTAGTTTGAAAGCTGTGTTTTATCCAGACTGATCACTGTCTTTGAAAAGGAAGCAAGAACTTAAGACAGGGATAAAAGATCAGCTTTATGTTGGATAAGCACTCTGCACATCTATTTTTTTATTTGTTTGGCAAGTCTACATAAACACCAAAACAAGTTTCAAACTCTTAGCGTACTCCAGAGCAGACCGCGACCAGGATACCTGCAGGCAGAGCATTTCAGTGTGCAGGTCCTCAGGCACCAGAGGCTTGAGTCCAGGGATGACCACGAGGGCATTTTTGGTCTCTGACAGAGATGAGAAGATTCTGCTCCTGCAAGCACAGGCCATCTAGGCTCCACATCCCTTCAGCAGAGAAACCAGCTTGCCAACACAGCGCCCTCCTGCCTTCGCTCTCCCACGCAGAAGCCCCCACGCATGTTCAGCAACGCATTTCCTCCTCCAGGTTTACGTGGACATGCCAGAAGCCTCCCTCCGTGGTTGCACAGCCCTCCCCTCCCAGCAGGGATGCATCCCAATGCCTGCACTGGCCATGCTTGAGTCACGGGCCTGAAAGGATCTTTAGTAAAAGCATGTATGAAGCAAAGCTTTCTCACCATGATTGGTAGCATCAGGGTCAGTATTTCACATCTAAACAATATTTAGCACCAGCCAAAGGCTGCCGGATTAGCAATCCCTAGGGAACAAGTTTAATTAAATGGTGACTAGCAGGTTGCAGGAAGGTCATTTCATTACACTCCAAATGAAGACTAGAAAGAGAAAAGAGACCAGAAGCTGTAGCCTATCTTACATGGTCCATAGTTTTTAGCTGCGTATATCTCTAGCCTAAGCCCTTGCACAGTACTTCAAAAACTAAGTAACTAAGCAGTCTATTGTTAGCAAAACACTATGAAATACAAGAGGTTAAGGTTTGGATTTTGGCAAGTCTACTTGGCTGTGGGTGCTTCCATGCACCTGGAGGGACAGGGATGAAAAGGGTAACAAGGGGTTGAAGCAGTAAGGACTGATCTGCACCAAACCACCTCTTCAAGGTATCAGATGCGGACCTTATGGGGGTACTGCAGCTGTGCGCTCCCTACCACTATTACTACTAAATTGCCACGGCCAGCAATTCCATGTCCAGCATTCCCCATTTCAGGTTTTGTCAGTAAAGCTCATTGGCAGCCTAAAGCAAAACACCAACTTGATAAATGGGATACTAGGAAGAGCTACCATGCAAATTGGGTTACGCTTCTGACTGGCTCTCAAGTGATGTCCTCCTGTGTCTTTGACAGCAGCAGATGTACAGGTTAAGATCTGCTCCTTGTTCCCTACAGGACTATTCCTTTTCTTTCTTTCCTTGTCATCATTTCTCAAGACTCATTAACATGTTTCTTGGGTAGCGACAGTCAATTATCCTTTGGCATTCTTCAGTCAACACCCAGCATGACATACAAACCTTTCATAGACACTCTGCAAGGCCCTTATTGCATAGCTAGCATATGACAATACAGTAATTTCCACTGGAAACAACAATTACAACAGGAACATGCTAATCACAAGTATCACCAATTAAGCAAATGAGTCCCAGTAGGTGAGATTTTGCAGACTACCGGGTGTGCATCTCGGCCACGTTGCGATGCAGAAGGCTGGAGGCTGAGTACTCGTAAGCCAGGAGCCAATGGGTCTAATGAGATTCTTTTCTATTAGAACAAGTAGTGGTTTAATTACAACTGTTTGATACATATGCAATGATGTATTCTGCAAAAATAAACTGCAGCTTTCTCATGAGGGCACTATGGGCTCACTGGAGTTCACTACCTTTCCTCTACCTACAAACCATAGAGGTGATGCTGGTTTTGGGATTTGGGTTTTACTTTGTTGTTTTGCCACTTAGCTCCCCTTCCTTTTCTAATTCTTTTGTTTCATCCATGCAAGAGAACACACTGAGGATAAACTGGGAATAGCACTGGCACCTCTTGATTTTAATCACAGAACTTGTATTCTTTTTCTCCCCAAAGCTTCAGCTCCTGGAGTCGCGCATATAATCACATGGGAATACTGGCAAAATTTCAGCAAAAAGCATGCTACTGGCCTCTTGTGTGTGCACAGAGGGCCCTATTTTCCAGGAAACGACATGATTTTGGAGATCAGTTCAGAGTTTTTAAGTAGCCAGCAAAAAACAATTGTTCTGAGCTTCCCCGTTGGCATGTGGTCCAGGTAGAGTTGTGTTGTAAGCATACAACAGGTCCTGCCTCGGAGTGGCTGGTGCTAAAGAATCTGCTCACCTATATGCCAACATAACTCAGCGACACTTGGGCTGTTGCCCCGTTAGATGACTGAAAAGTCCTATAGAAAGTACTTGTGACCACCTCTTATCTCAAAGAGATCCTACAATCCAACAGTCCCACAGATCAAGGCCCTGCAAAATACAGCCCAGAAAGCAAACCCCACAGTGAGTCCACAGCACAGCCACAGCCAAGGCTGATTCAAATACACGCTTCACTCAGCTTCAACTCCAGAGCAGCTGAACATGTTTATAAATAAAGCAGCAAAACCAAGTCACAAAGCAACTCCAGAGCTAGGAGCTTCACAGTGCCAAATCCCAGCCTGAGGATAATTGTTCTGACGCTGCAGCAAACAAGCACCATAGTAGCACATGTGTGCACGGCCAGCCCAGATGCAAGTGGCACTGCCAGGCTGCCAGTGCCCTCCCTGCAGTGCAAGCGTTCCCACTGTTATGCTGGAGCATTCAGCCCCGCGCTGCCCGCTGAAGGGGTAGGAAGGACACTGCTCCAGCTCTCAGCCTATTCACGTGCAATACATCGGCACAACACACAAGAACACCAGGCTTCCCAAGGCTCCTGCGTGCAGCTCGCCAACAACCATCTCATGGCTGGTGTCCTCCATGTGACAGGAAAGTATTATTGAGAAAGACACCCTCCTTCTTCCGAAGGGGAAAAGAGATGCTGTATTTTCCACTCCCTTGGCCAGCTCCTGCAATGGTAAATGGCTCCTCCCTGTTAAAGACATTTCTTGGCATAACCTTTCCCTGCCAGGTTCAAGGGTCTGCCGGTCCCTAGAAGTTCCCCCCAATGCTACCCATTTGGTGGCACACTGACATTGGAACCTTCACCAGGAAGATTACACATTTTCCCAGTCAGAAAAATAAATTCTCATTGTAGTTCATTGCAAGACAAAAAAAATAAATCTAACTCCACTGAGAGAAGAGAAAGACATTATTCAAAACTTTGCAGAAAACTTCTGGAGCCTGAGAAATCATTCCAAGGACCTGATAGGTGGAAAATATCCTCCAAAAAAACAGCTGCATGAATAACCAAGCAGCAGAATACTTTCCACCATCTGCAAATTATCTTTAAGCATCCCTTGCAGCTTTTTACAACTTTCATAGGTCAACTTCTCTGACATAGGCTAATGAGAACATCTGTGATCAAAATCAAGTCATGCTCTCCCCTGTGTCCAACAAGGCCTGTCCTACCTGAAACATAGGATGGGAGGCTTGTAAGTAGCAGAGACATGGTGTGCACATGTCTCTGCTGACCCAATTTCACCTGAATCTGAAATTGGCTCCAGAAACACACTCCAGCTGCCAAATAAGAATCCCAACCAAAAAAAAAAAGATAATTACAGGTGAGCAAGCTGGGCATACCCATTTTCAGATCAACACTAACAGCCTGCACTTAATGCATTTGTGCATGGCCCATGGCAAACAGGTGAAAAGGAAAAACATTTGCAATATTTCTAACAAACCAGGCAGGCTCAGCAAGGAAGAACTCTTCCAAACCCACTGGTTGCATCACATTTTCCACTCAGCCAGAATTATAGGCTGTAGGGGCATGCAGCCTAGTCAAAAATGATGTTTAGTTAAAAAGCAGGTGTCAGATGCAGAGCTTTGCTGGCATTGGTGTTTGTCTCTTCAAGCCTCAGCTCTTGGGGCCAGGTGACAGCACCACAACTTCAGCTCTTGTTCCCATCAAGAGAACATCTCTCCTTCCTGACTGTAGGAAAAGATAACCCAACTCCATTCCAGCACACAAACCTGGAAGAAACAAGCATGGTTTTTATTTTTATTTCTGAGGTTTTAAACCCAACATCACGGTTTGCTGATACTTTAGGTTTGGAGCTGACGAAGCATTTCTGCACTGCTTGGCATGAGGAGTGACAGAGCAGCTTTCCAAGGCGATGGTGCACCACTTGTGACACCCTGCTCCCAAAGCACGAGACCTGATGGTCTGCACTGTTACTACAGGAGAAAACACTGCTGTGGGGAGACTTTTGTTTTAGCACTGCAGACCCCAAGCCCCAGGAACAGGACTCCCGTATCAGGGTGGGACAAATGACAACCCTCGTTTGCAAAGCACCAAGGCGGAAAAATAAAAGTCAATGACAGTACACTGGAGTCCTTGGAACTGGAATTCCTTGGATCATTGCGATACTGGGCACCAAAACCATTTCAACCTAGATGAGAGGCAGGCGGGGGGGTGGGGGTGGGGGCGGCAGGCAGAAAGAATGGGACACAGCCACGTCTGCCTGCAGAGCGCACACAGGTGACACCTGGCTGCAATGGTGCATCCATGGCACAGAGCAGCCCCAGCTCCCGAGTCCCAGCCTTACGGTACCTGCTGACATCTGCCTTAGCAGACGGATGACCCTTACCAGAGCATAAGCAATCCGCTCCCATCAGGCAGGAGATGCCGGTGCCTGGTGAGCACTACTCACTCCTCTTCCCTCTCAGCCTTCACTCACAGTCAGGAATCACAGTCCTGACTTCTGTCAAGTCTTCTCTTTTTGTGAGGGAGGGTGGAAGAGAGCAATCAACAGACAGAAGCAGAGTGTGGGAGCAGAAGTTCGAGCAAATTTCTGTCAAATTCACAAAACTGTTATGGCTGAGGGAGGGAAGAATGTCTTTTTTATATTCCTCAAGGACATTTTGTTACTAAACTTACAGCAATTTATTTTTATAATGTTTCCACAAGTGAAAGCAAGGTTTTGCAACTTGCTAGGCAGAAACATTTTTACTTTCCGTTTTGCTAGGTAAAAATTAATTTTGCTTGAGGGAAAGCAACTTTTTTTTTAAATTGCATTCTGGTTCAGACGGGGGGGGGGGGAATCACTCTTCACATAGCATGTTATATCTGTTTGTGAAGAAGGCCTTCCTGAGCTTGGTGGCGGTGGAGTAAGAGCAGTCTTGCTCATTCTGTCAGCAGCTACTTCCAGCACCTTTCCAGAGGAATTTTGGTTTCTATGTCTTCCCATTTCCCATCCACAAGCCCACCCCACAAAAGCAAAACCCAGGCTTGTAAAGATACCACTCCCTGCATCTTACAGATACAAAAAGCAGAAGGATGCTCAGAAAGGAAAGAGTCCAAGCCTGGCACCGTATCTCCAAGTACAAAGACCAAGAGGTGAGAAGTCCATGTTACCTATGGAGATGAAGGAGTCACCATCACCCTCCACACCCAAATATCAAGGCTCCACTAAAAGGATGAGCACATCTTATCCACATTTAATTTCTGTGTCTTCCCCAGCCTCGATGTGAATGTGTATCAGTCCCACAACTCGGACTCTGCCGCCCAGATACACATATCCCCAAGCGCTGATGGACAGTGCTGTTGTACACGTGGAAGCATGAACATGAGCTAGAATCTCAGGACAACTCCACTCATTAAAATACTTCAATGCTTGAGTATTTCATTTAATATACCTTGTTTCTAGCACACAAGCCCATCTTAGACTGCACTACAATTTTGGGATCTGCTAGGCACTTCTGCCACTGCCGTGATCTCCTGTGCAGTTTTATCTATACAATGCCGACAATCCACCAAAAGCAGATGACGCACAACCCAGAGAAAACCAAGGACCATTAGAAGCCCTGAATTTCATCCTGCTTCAGTGACTTTTACAGCTGCATAAATGCACTAACTTCTCCAGCATTCCCATCCCTATGGGAAGGCTGAAGGCCTTTAGGGTAGGGACTCTTCTGCTATAGCTCTTCTTCTAGCACAAGCAACGTGTTTATAGGTAAAGATACAGGTCTCGTGCACTGAGTGTGTTCTCTGGACGTCATTCTGGGCATGACAAGCCAGGACAACTCAGACCACCTAAAGCTGACCACGTGCATAAGTCTTTGCGTGCACGAGGGTGAAGAGATGGTTTCCTTTTCAGCACAGAGACAGCTGCTACTGTTCTGGCTGAAAACTGCCTGCTTGGGCTGTGCTTCAGCACATCCACACCCCAGGGTGAGTTCAAGGAAAGAGGACTGCACTGCTCTGTTTTAACACAGAGGAAACACCACTTTGGAGATGATGTATCAACCAGGAGAGCACTCACTGCTAACGCCAGCCTGCCTGCACAAGCACCAAAGCATGAGCGCAAGACTCCTCTCCCACCAAGCTGTTCACCAAGAAACCCGCAGTGGTTGTGGTAATCTCACTGCCTGGGTACGCAAAACAGAGGGGAGCAAATGTTTAACAGGAAAGATCAGACAGCACAAATTCACATGAGGTGGTTTGGGTTTTTTGGGTTAAGGTTTGCGGTTCAACGCAAAAAGGGCTCTAAAGAAACAGTAACAAGCGTAAGCAAGCAGTCTGGCAGAGTTACCTACTTCATAGCCAAGCACTACAAATTACATTATCATAATCTATGACTCACTGGAGAAAAACAGATAAAAGAGAAAGTTGCTTTTGAAATAACAGGAGGAAGTGTAAGAAATAATTGCATAAAAACTTCTTTGGCTGTTTAAATTAAACACTTTTGTGCCTGAGGGTCCAAATGAATATATGGAGGTCTTTTCATTTCTGCAGTAATCACGTATTTCCTGCTATTACTGATAATTATCATTACTGATAATGACTTTAGAATGGCACACTTAAGCAGGGCTGTTATTTTATTTGCAGCCTTTCCGAGGCGGGAGCAGCGACTGAGCACGTGGGAAGCGGTAACACCGGGGGAGGAACACGATGACAGCTTGTCAGCGGAAACATATGTCAGTTTAGTGAGGAGTTAACAAGGGGTGGTACCGGGACCTCGGCGTGCCACAACCAAGCAGCCTCTAACATACATTACGTCCCATCCTAACGCAGCCTATGAGCTTGTCACCTTCTTGACAGTTGATAAACCAAGTCTGAATTAACAAGTAGTTTCCTCTGAATTTCTCTAGTGCAAACCTAGCTCTGAATTTGGTAGCACATGGACCTGACCCAAAGCTCAACATTAGATCAGCTTAAGCCTTTCTGTTGGCTTCCAGTGGGTGACTCGTATTTCTAAACAGGACTAGGTGGTTAAACAATACTTTGTCTGAAGTAACACAAGTATTTCTCATTCTTTCCTCATCAACTTTTGTATAAGCTAAAACTGTTTACCAAACCTAGCCCAAAATCAACAAGTGTTTTATAGTTAAACAATATCCCTTTTTTGTGAATAAACTCTGTCCAATTTTTTTCCATCTCCAGTTCCACACATCCTTCATGTGGATACAAGGACAAGAGGATGGTAGAGGAGGCCAGAAGAACATCTGCTGCATGACAGCACAGTCAGATACTCCCATGAAGAGCCACCAGGGATCCAAGAGGGATGAGTTAAGCACATAGGATTATAGGACTGGAAAATTAGGGAACAGGAAACAAGACCAGAGGCTCTTTAGAAAAAAAAAGTGGGTTTTGTTGTTCTGCCTCCAGAAGCACTCAACACAATCAAATACAACAACAGTATCAAGGCAGAGAAAATGATAAATATTTCTCAGCTTCCTTCTATTAACAGCACTCATAGCAATAAGGCTTAAATTGACATTTTAAAACATACCAGCAGGTACTTGGATCCCACAGCAACAAGTAGCTGAAATAATCTAGTAGCCTTGCGAAGATAGGTGTCCCCTTTTGAGGCTAGCATTTCATCTCATCCATTTGCCATGGCTTGCTACTTTCCCTGCCTTTTTTGGGGAGCACACTTTGTTGCCCACATCATCCATAGCTGAGAACCAGCTTGCAGCTGCTTCTAGAGCCAGTCACTCAAAGAGCTGAACCCTAACCAAGTCATACGTGCAACTACTAACTAACTCTGTCCACACTGACAGGGCAAGGGAGCTAGAAGAAAGATTACCATGTCATCATTGCATCAGCTACGTTCAACAGATTTTCAAAAAGAAAGATAGCCTCTTATTCGCTACCCTGATACAGAAGCAGCCATCCTCCAGATCGAGCCTTGCAAGATCTATTCCCAAGTACTATACGGCTCAAAAATCCCCATGGGTTCAGTGAATCAGGGCTACGTAGTACAGAACAAACAGTGTGTTTTAAAGGTAACTGCTCAAAAAGACCATGCTATCACTCCAATTGCAACAGCTTCAGAGTGAAAAATTACAAAAGGACAAAAAAAACCTACAAAAAAGGTCTTTAGGCTGGATTCTGTCCATTTCACACCTTTAATATTTCTACAGTGTATGTTTCAAAGGAAAAGTGAGCAAAACCCCCACTATTTGGAGCAGTTCTGATGATAAAATGCTACCAGATAGCCCACTGGGTAAACCATTAGAAAATAAAAATAGCGGTTGCAAATGTCATGCCAGGCTTTCAAATGAGCCTGAAAATACACATGCAGTTAAAGAAAAAAGATCTTTCCTTTAGCATGTAAAAACGTGTTTACTGCCAACAGACCTCAAAAGCCAAGTGTTGCAAAAAAACACAAAACACTTCAAAATGAGGCATTTTATTTCCCTCCCCCAACAGACGAGGTGAAACTGCTTTTTTAAATGCTCACTTTTGCCTAGCTGTGGGTGTTTATACAATTTAATTTTTGGAAGTAGGCAGGAAAAAAAAAAAATTGTATTTTCAGGCAGCATTTTCCTACCAATACTCACCAAAGGGAAGGAGAAGCACCTGAAGGCCAAATGCATATAAGCGCATATCTTGTGGGGATGCTAAGGAGGTTTAAGCTCTGCTGATTCCCAAGTAACAGCAGATGCACGAGGGTTAGGTTATGCGCCGCGTGTGAATTATGCTCAGCAACATCAAAATTTTAGCCAAATTGCCTCAATTTCCTTGAGCAGCACTGTATAGGCAAGCACTTAGAGAAGGCAAAGACAGACACACCCGGTGAACTCTCGTGCTTCTTGACTACTGCACTACTTCAGGTCTCTATTGTCACTTCGGAGCTAGACACTATTCAGGCACCTGATCCAGCACTAACACAGCCAGCAGAAGGAGGACTGTGCTGCCCTGAAAAGGTGTTGAATCAAGCCTTTGATCAGCTTTGTTTAATAATATCAATTATTAGTGTCAGAGATGTACATTGATTTGAACCGCCCTATTCCTACCTACACTTCTAAACACAAAAGCTGTCATTACGAACTGCGCTGAAGTTCCTGACATCCTAATCTGCTGGGACGATGGTTAAGCTTGCATTAGACTAGATTGACCTCAGCAGCCCAGTTCCATCATCAGGTCCCATTTCAATCTCCTGAATGGCTGTTTCGCTCTTGGCATTAGCAAAGAGAGCAGCAGGATGAAGTTGTATGGACTTATGACTGGTGGCCCATTTTGTGCTGGATTCAGAAACCTGGCATCATTCTGAGCTGCAGGGAAAATGGAAAATTCTGAAATTCTTCCCAAAGCACAACTAACAACACTTTGCTTTCTCATGTCGTGTTATCATATACGGCACAAAAATCATTCAGAACAAGACAACGTATCAATGCTATTTACAGCATCACTTCTACCAGCTCTTCTTTTACTCACTTAATTTGCTGAAAAGCAGAACTGAAGTATTCTGCACATAGCCTACAGTCCACTGAAGTCAACAGATTACTTCCACAGACTTTTCAATAGAGTCCCGCTCCCATTCAAACCAAGACAATTCAAACACTTATGACTGCCATCCAGCCTAGCATTAACGATTTACATTTGCACTATGATAATGGTCCAAATGAAATCCACGAAACACCACACAGGACCTAAACTTTGTTCCTTTTACTTTCTTTTCTACAGTACTTTTAATCAGTTTGCTATTACAGAATGTATTCTGTTGTAATGTCATGATAATTCAGAGAAAAAAACCCAGTAATTCACCTAGGTATTTCTCTTTCTCCTGAGCACTATACAATGTACTCAGTAATTATTGTTTTATCTTCTGGAAAAGGGGGAGAAAACACACACACCACAAATAAAATCCCACACATTTCCTATAGGCCACTTTATTTGGTCAAGGCAGCAGAAACAGCCGAGGATTGTGAGATAGCAGGTGCCGACGTACACAGAGTGGTGGGGGAAAGATTACTATAGATGCTGATGTGAGGCCCTAAGACTGGATCTGCACTATATGGGAGATATGCAAACAAGTAAAAAATTGAATAAGAAGAATTTCTGTACTAGTTTTTGCTGTCTAAAAAAGACTATAATCATCCACCTGTCCAGAAATGTTATTAAGGATTACAGTGGAGGAAAAATTATAGGCAGGGAAGTGCAGCAAGAACTGTATTTGTCAGAATTTCTCTTGGGGCACGTAACCTACATAAGTCCTGAAGAATGGAGAAACACCTTTTCCCACCCCTCCCTTGAACTTTGAGGAAATTACATCCAAGCTCTGCTGTGAAAAGAAAAAAAAATAAAGGACTGAACAACTTATAAAGCCTTCTCTTTTAATAGTGATGTATTATGACGACTTCTGTTTAGATAGAAATAAAAACAATGCAATCGATTGGATGCAAATTGAAGACTCCCCATCTTGTTCCTTTTTCTATCATCCATGAAAAGTTTTTTTGTACAGGGTTGCAAGTGATTCGCCCTTTTAACTATGGGACAGGAAACTGCCCATCTAAATACAGGGGGGCTCTTTCAGAACAAGTACAAGAAATTGACAAAAAGCCACAAACAGCTCAGGGAAGGCAAGTTCAAAAAGCACATCAGCTCATCTCCTACAGTTAAATACCCCCCCTACCCAACCTGCCTTAATTCTGGCTGCAGGTGGATCCCGGAGGACGTGAAGCATACGAACACAGCCAACGTGTTTGTGCCCTCCTCCCCTAAAAGCTTCTGAATACATCAACCGACTTCCACAAAATATAAGAGTAGCAGAGTTTCAATGACATTAAGTTCCTATGAGCTTCATAAAAACAGGAGTCAAGGAGATGAGGAGGACCCTGCTAAGGTCCTTCCCCAAGGGAGGACAGAAGACTAGGTTTCTTTGGGTCCACTGCTGGTGGAAGTATTGTACTAAATATATGACTACCTACTAATTTCTCAGATAATAATCCTACTAGCACATCATCACTATGTACATTCCACCGCTAGAATCGCACGCAATGTTTATGCAAGAACCACAGAAGACATGCTTCTTATGATCTCAGCACTTGGCTATTAGCATATATTAAACATTGTCTTGTAGTCTAGCTGACAGCAGGTCCTCCTCTTAACCCTAGTTGCTGAGGGAGTTTGCAATACCTATATGGTGCACACATACAAGGAAAACAACAAGCATGTTTATTGACTTAAAATTTAGTAAGTACAAGTTTTTTGGCAGTAAAGGTGATACCAATACAGATATCTGGAGGTAAGAAAGCCAACTGTAAGACCAAGGAGCTGGAAGCAACTTTCATTCCTACCTGGTTCAGTGCAATTTCTGACATATGGCTGCCCCCCATCCTCTGGGACATCAGTCGTGTTCTCCTCATTTGCTTGCAGTAGCTGTCTCCCGCTCCATTTGTCATTACTTTCCTCAGAATAACTCAGGGCATCATAACCTAAAGGAAAAGAGCAGCAGATACATGAGACTGCACAGGAAAGGCAACTCCTGATTCTGTTCCTGAATGCTTGGAGCAGCCAAAACCAGCATCCCTTGGGTTAGAAACAGCAGTGTTTCTAATCCCACTGGAAAGGTACACTGCCATTAACTCCACATCCCAGTTAGTCCCAAAAACATCAGGAGTCAGGTTCATTCCTCCACAACTTCAAAGGTTCATACTAGAAGAGCATCTATGGTTTCACAAGAAGTTGTAAGCTTCAATCAGTTTAAAATTGGACTACCATCCACTGTTTTGCCTTAAAAAAACCAAAACAAACAACAAAAGCCCTACAAACCACCACACAACAAAAAAACCCCCTACTTTTGTAGGCATTTCACTGCTGTTAAGTATCAGCAAAACTCTGCTGAATTTTGCACATGCTTATACAGCATTTACGCCATTTCTGCTTAGGATTACAATCCAATTTGCTGCTGAATGAGGCCTTGGAAACACAGTGTTTGACACAAAAGTTAGGTAGGCTTCTTTGTGAATCAATAGAACACTACGCAGGTGTTAGGAAAGCTCTGCCCCAATGGAGCGTGAGGTTCCTCGGGACTGCAAGGGCAGAGCTCAGCAACCCACACTGAGTCAGGAAACACAAGCAGGGAGACTGCATCGGAGGGGGGACTGAGGCAGAGGAGCAATCGCCATTTTCAAATTACATTTTGTAATAAACATCTGAACAGTTATTTTCAAAGTGGTCAATAGGGATCCATTTCAATATCTTGTGCCCAAGTCTAATGACATCAGTGGAAAGGCTCCTGAACACATTCACTGCAGGCCAGGCAGCAGCTCTTCAATGCATTAGGAAGCATTCATTTATAAACATGAAATCTACATTCCTTCAGGTTCTGCTCACAGAGCACAAAACAACTGATGAAAACATCTTTATGAGAGTGTAGCTATATTCATTCTCAAAATGGTTCTTATTAAGCCCAACTGCACTGTTATTCCCACCCAACACAATCTCACCAAAGCCAGAGCATGCCTCCAAGACACTTCAGTAGCCCTCTCTACTTCTAATCATTAAGAAACGTCTATAAACATCAGGGGCACGTACTTCATATAAAACTGAAAAAAGGGATAAACCCCGGTCCAGCAGGAGCTAACCATTTTAGACCCAGGGGTCTGAGTGTACTCTTTACCATGCCCTGTCCTCCTAAGACAAAGCGCGTGCACTTTTACTGACTTCTTATTTTCCAATACCAGCCATATTGCTTTTGCTCACCAGTTTCTTTACCAGCAAGACACAGACCTGATTGCAAAACAGCTGCACACTCTCAAAGTTTCAGTGCTACACAATTGCTGTTGAGAATACCAAGAAAACCCCCAAAACTCTATTCCTAGGCACTGCAACCCAGTGAAACAAGAATCACCATCTGGAAGGCAAGGAAGTAGCAAAGAATAATAAGATAAGGAGACTGAAGTGGCACATCTTCAACTCTAGCAAAGGATGACAAGTAGCCAGCACCAGGACTTTGCCACGGAGAAGCCACAAGGAACTGAAAAGTGAATATTGAGAAGCAAGTGCAGGCAGTGATAGCTGGGCAAGAAACACACCAAAAAGTCAACTCACTGGGTACCAAAACCAGTTTGCGTTTAATAAATGTGAAGACACATTATACCAACTCCCGGCTCCCATCAGCAGCACAGCACATCAAACTGTAATTGTTCTATAGCTGCCTCGTGACCCAGGCTGACGGACTGGTTCCAGCTGCACACTTGCAAGGCACAGGGTGGTTTCAGGTACAAGTATGCAGCAAGTAACCCTACAAAGTACCACCTTACTTTGTCTCATTACTTCTGACTCTCCTTGCTTTACTCTCCCCTTCAGCTTTGCCTTCATGCTGCTACGTGAAACTGTTTTAGCAATGTCAACAAAAACAGCTGGCTGATTTCCATGTTATTCTTGGCACAATGCTGGTCAGCCTTGGACATGTCATGTCTAATTAGCTGAAAGCACATGCTCATGTGTCAGTTCCACGCATCCTATGTAGTTTTAGATTCAAGGGAGGAAGAAAAAAAACTTATTTTTTTAAGCCGCCAAGGCATCCACTTTAAGCAGGCACACACACCAAATCAGCTATCTTGCAACAGAGACCTTGAGCCCATCTAATAACAAACAGCATTTGAGAGAGATTTCCACCCACCCATCCATCCATCTTTTTTCCACCAAGCAGAACACAGGCTCTCTCACAAGGACTTTGCTACTCAAGTTACTCAAGTGCATATCACCGATACCGTCCGTGGCCTTTCTCCTGCATGCGCTCAGGTTGCAGCAAGGCCTGGCTGTCCTGCCCACTGGGAAGAATATGCAGTGTCTGTCAAACTTCTAGGGTGTTTTGAGGCCACCAGGAAAAGACAGGCTTTACTCCACACAAGGAATTCACAGTGCTGGGGGTCTGTGCAGAAGCAGAAGTCTGCATCCAATGCCTGATACTTCAAAACCACCTTTAAATCTGAACTATTCCCAGTTTTGTCCAGCACTTTGGAGAAAGATCACAAGCAAAGAGCAGTGGAACAGAGATTCAAATCTTGGGGCAATGTCTCAGAGGGTGCGTAAGGATACAGTAAAAGGTTCTCTGCAGGTCCCAACCCTTTTGTTCGGTTTTCTGACTCATCCCATTGAGAAAGAGGTGGTCAACCTGAGACTTCTCTGTCTTGCCCACATCACAGTCTGCTCAGGGCAGCTCCCATGTCACGCTACCAGCAGGGAGGCAATGCTTGGGAAGGGGCTGTCTGGAAATTTGCATCCCAGGCCAACGGCAGTGACTGTGACAAATGCTCCCAAGACACACAGGAGTCTGCCTGTGTGCATGTTTGGGGGAACAACCACGGCACCTCTGTTTTCTAAGCAAAAAGTGTTTAACTCAGTAAACTAAATATCATCATTTGAAGCTTCAAGCACTTTGTACTTGCTATGCTTTACAAACTTTAGAGAACGCTGTTTGCTGTTTGTTTAGTCTGTGAGCATGGGTAAGAGCTTAAGCTGTGAGTTAAACGTATACAAACATCACTGATAGAAGTGGACTGTGTTTCTCAGAATGAGCACATGCAATAATGCAGCATCAGGCATCTCCCATAACAATAAACATACTCTGGTAATCTGAGCTAAGCAGTTTCAGTTCCACATACGAGCTGTTTTCAAAGCAGAGAGGCTCTTCTCCAAGCAGTCAATGCTTCGTTGTGTGTCGCTGCATGGAGAAAAGGCACGAGGGAGAACCCGCAAGGACTGCAACGGCCCAGAAGTTCCTGCAGAAACCTCTCCTGCTCCCTCCCCACCCACAACGCCTTTCTCGCTCAGATTGCAAACTTTTCCAAGCAAGGGGTAGAGAAGAAGAAAGTCATCTGAGGTGACTTTGGAAGGGGAAAAGCTTAATTTGGCAATAAAAGTGTTTATAAAGGCTACATTCAGCATTCACACAAATCAGCGTAAATAGCAGCAGAACTTGTCCACAGCCAAACTTGATGGGATGGCTGTGACTTACACCAGTAAAAGCTCTCCTCTGGCACCTCCAGGTTTAAGCGGGCTCAGATGTCCCACAGCAGGACTCGCAACTCACTGACCCCAAAAATCATATCTCGGGTATCTCCACTCCAAAACACATTTGGCTCAACAGAGCAATAGAAAATAGAAGTTATACATGAAAGGAGATGCTTTCTTCCAAGGTTTGGCCTTCCAAGGATTTTCCTGTGAAAACAGGGACACACCAAGATTTTAACCTTGCTAACAAGGACATTTTATGACAATTAAATGGGGTCCACGTTTCCCTGCTTGCCGGCACCAGCCTCCCTGCGGCATGGCCAGAGGTAGCTCAACGCCTGTCCTATGGGCACAGGCTGCACTCCTATCAGCCCTCGCAGAAAATAACTCAGAAACTTGGATTCGTGTTTCGGCAGATTCAAAGAAAGACAAACCGACTGCCAGCTGCAGTTCAACCCTTCACACGTGGCTGCCTATAAAACAGGGACCTCACCCATCCCATTGGATGCAAGGGGCACCACCATCTTGGCCTGGCAGCATCTCTCCCTGCTTCAGGTGCTGGCACGAGGCAGAACCACCACCACCACCAAGAAGCGCTGCAGCACCCCGCACCAGGGACATCACCTCGGCCGTAGCATCCCACCATGACAGGGCTGCATGAACAGCATGCCGCCACCACCACCACGGCCAAGTGGATGGACCCGCTCTGGCTTCCATGGCCCCTTCCCATCTGCACCAGTGAGGTCCCACCTTGGGTTGCCACAATACCCGCAGCGGGAGCATCAGCACCTCAGGCTCGCCTGTGGGAAAGGCACAAGTATTTTCTATCTATAAATATTATACAATCACATCCCCAGGACAGTTTCAAAAAGGCAGATGCAACAATCACAAATTCTCTTTGAGAACAAATCTTTTGCAATATGCACTTTTGGCTTCTGATTTCAGACTGTATCTTGCTATCCTTTATTCACCTGTTCTAAGGCAAAACTTAGGCTGACTTGAAGCTTCACATCAGCTAGCAAAGGCTGAGGGGCCTGAGCCCTTATGTCACTAAACAAGGGCCTCATCCTTTGATTTCAATATACACTAAATCACAGCCAGCAAAATGTAGAACAAAAATCTGATTCCGCAGAGGGACTATGAGAACAGCAAGGAGTAAGCAAAACTCTTCTTTCAAGGAAAAGTAGGAAAGGTTATAGAAAGAAAGTTAACAGTTTTCTTTCTGAAAGTGCAGTTACTGAGAATTGGATGATTTTTAATGGGAAACATGTCAAAGCCTTTATGTCAAAGCCTTTTTTTTTTCCCCCCTCAGCAGAGGTAAAGACTACTAAACATCTTGCATTAGCTACATTGTCATTTTGTTCAGGCCAGTATATAGATTTAGACATTTTTCTTATTAATGTTTTAGCTGCTGGCTTTATAATAAAATAATACTGTGACATCTTTAAAAAACTTTGCTACAATAAAGAGTTTTTCCGAAGTTCTGTACTATAGCATATTCCAAAGTGGGTGAATTGTTTTTCTAAGCACTGAATGTCACCACAAGGTATTTTCCACAACTTCAATTACCCAGCACCAGTTTTACATTACAGACTCAGAACCCAGGTTCTGGAGAGCTTTGTGCTTCCTCCCAGATATATTCCCATGGACAGTAAGTATACGAGTCATTTTTCCCTGTCTTTGTGCCTGTACTGCATTTCATAATACAAGTAAGACAATGCAGATGATGCATTTCCACTGGCCACGTCTCTTCAAATAAGACAGGGAGCACATCAGTGTGTGTTTGCTGTGAGCTCCCGTCCCTGCCAAGTTGGGGCAGCAGTCTGGTGAGAACAGGCTCTCTAGCAAGATTGATGATCCGTTCTACTTATGATCAGGAAAATGAAATAGAGTGGAAAGAAGAACTGATCAAATTGCTTAGAACTTCTGAAAACGCTGTGTTTGTGACCCAGATCTCCACGTGGGAACTCAAGAGCTCCTTACGCTATTCCAGATGGCTCTGGCTGGAGTTTGCAACTTACAGCACTGCAGAAACACAGCTAAACACATCCTGATCTGCACTTTTCAGCATGAAGAATACTACTTTATAATGCCATATGACATCCCAATGTTCCCCAATTGCACACTGATCTCAGAGGACTGCATTTATTTTCAGCATCAAGGCAAAGGAACCCCAACAAGCCAGAAATGCGGCAGGACCTCAGAGCAGACGTCAAATCTGTAGTGGGGACAAAGCAACCCGGTGTGGAGCTTGGGGTCCACCTGTGCTCCTGTGGGACAGACAGTGCCGGGGGGCCTTCGCGTGGCTAGCCAACACACCTTCGACAACTGAATGAGACAAGAACACCCAAAATCACCTCTGGAAGGAGGGATACAGGTCAGGGGAGACAACGATTTTACACTGATGTGACGTTACCTGTCTTACGCTCAGGCATGTGGCTCCCCAGCAAAGACTATTTCCACACAGGTTTACTTAACACACCTACACAGATGAAGAAAACCCTTTTTAATCTTTTTATTGTGATAAAAATGAGCGCAATTGCCCCCTTCATTAGGATTGTTCATTATTTCTGGTCCAGTAGCACTGAGTGGCTTTAGACGGGAGGGGACACCACTCTGCACGGCACCGTACGCAGGCAGCCCCTGCCCGACATGCTGCACTGTCCAAGTGCACGACTAGCAAATACAGCAAGCTCACACTAACCATGAGGCCAAGTATTTAATGCATACATACAGCCTCTCCTCTAAGTGTATGCCACCACATGAGGGAGAGACTTATTAGCATCTTTCTCTCCAGGCAGCTGATTAAAAAAGAAACACCCCCCACGTCCATATCACTGAGATCAGAAGGTCATTTCATGAACCTGGCCATGAAGTGACAAGGTCATTTCAGCCAAGCCTCCAAAACCACCTCTAATTATTGGAAAATGACAAAAAAAGGTTAAGAGGAAGATGAGTGGATAAATCAGGGTCTTGAGGTTTGCTAAGGAAAGGTCATGGAAAGCTCTCCTGGTGTACGGCGGTAACTCAACACAAGTGTATCGCAGCCCTTCTCATCCAAACTGTGGTTGAGTCAGTGGACAAGACAACTTCAAATTAATACGGGAGGATTAAAAAACGTCCAGGCATGATGTTCAGCTGGGGGAAACTGGAATAACTCCTTGAACTTCAGTGCAGAAGCTGATTTACAGCAGTGGAGGACTTGGCCCAATACCGCTGAAGCACAGAAACGCAATGAAGATGAAAGGTGCTCGCGAGCAGCAAGCTGGAGCAGCGAAGAGCTGACAGGCCAGAGGCTGGCCCAGCCAAGGCGACGGATCTGTCACCATGGCCTTTCACAAGCATAATGCATTGCTGCTAACGGCTTCACAGAGCTGGCAGGTATCCTCGGCTCTTGCTGACAATAAACTACTTTCTATGCAAACTGCTAGATCCTGCTGGCCGAAGCCAAAAACAGCACAGCTTTTCTGAAATATGCTTGCCCTCCCTCCTCCCTTGTCTGTCCCTTTTATCTATTGTTTTGATGGTGGCGGTTTCGGGTTTTGGAGGGTTGGTTTCACACACACCCCTTCCAACTAGCTGAATTATCTCCCTCTCCCTGTAATTTTCCTACAGTGAATAAAACAGGAAAATATTTCTGGGGAAGAAAAAAGCTGGAACAACCAAGCACAAGCTCCCACGTTAAGCTAGCAGCAGAAGTGGGGAGCAGTGGTGTGGTTACAAGACAGACCAGGCAAATCCTCTCAGCAGAGCAAGACTCAGCTAAAATAACTGTAGCATTGCTCCAGAGCTGCCCTTCCCCATCTCTGTCCGGCTGCCCCCACGGCTGCCGGCCCCCAGACCTGCAGGTAAGCATCTGGTCAGCCCCCGTACACAGGTTTCTCCTAGCGCAATCAGATCTGCCGCAGATTGTCACAGCGTAATCTGAGCTCAGGATTGAATAAGCATTTCATAAATGGATTATCTTTCTTTGTAGGCTGATTTGGGAGATGCTGTCCTTTCAGAATCATCAGCAGCAAAGACCATAAATAGAGCAACCTCAGGGGGGAAAAAACAAAAGCCTACATCTGGCTTTGAAGAGCAGCCTGTTCCTTACATCTGATTCCAAAGCTGTATTTCCAGATGCACCGATCTAGATGAAAAGGGGCAGAAGGGTAGGGAAATGTGTTGGCCAAGCCACCACCGTTGTTCATACTTGTTTAACACAAGTAGGGCACAGAGGCCAGAGCAAAGTTACAGGCACTTAATAAACAGGAGAGGGTCCCTGCACCAAAGGCCTCCAAACCTAATTAGATGGCAGGGCACAAGATGACGCAGGTGCAGAGCGGAGGAGCAGCTTGCTTGAGGAAGACAGCAGGCAGGCCAGCGAGCAGCACTGTGGGAGGAGTGGCAGAACCAGGTACCAGCAGCTCTCCACTCCCACAATGCCCAGCCTCTGCCTCCACATGCTGCCCAGCCCTGAGATCTGCCATCAAGATCAAGGCAGCAGCTAAGGAAGAGACCCTGCAGACCTGCAAACAGTAATGAGAGAGGTGACCTGAAGGTCCTGGAGCAATCAGGCACTACAGAAGTATTTTAATGGTGAGCATGACTCGTCAGAGCACCCAACTGATTTGGGAACACAAGCACGCTCCATAAGCCAATCAATGCTTTAGGAAACCCTCAGCTTGTTGGAAAAGGTGTGAAATGACACTTAAGTCTACAACAGGAGTCCTACCGCATTAGGATCCAACAGACATACGCACACCCTGGCGAGGTGCAGCCCTGAACACTGTGAGGGGTCACGGAGCAAATGAGTCCACGTGTTGGGGCAAAAGTACAGCCTGCTCACAAACCAGGCACCTACCAGCACCAGGAGAAGGCAGGGGAAAGTGTCTGCAGAGGTCACTTACAGAAGTATTTTCAGACCCTTGGCAAGACCGGTATTAAGCTGGTGCAGCACAGGAATGAGGACTTGCCCATTTTCACCCCCCGATGGAAGATACCAAGGTGAGAGACACAAGCCAGCGATACTGGGAGGGGACCTGCCCCAGGATGTCAGCCAGGTGAGGCAGAACACACAACAGGAGACACAGCTGGATGGAAAACCCAGATCAATTCCCTGCCACTGAGCAGCACCTAGCCCCATGCCCACAGCCTCCTCTCCTTGCCACTTTTGCAAATCCCCATGGAAAAAGTGGCAGATGAAGAGTTGCAGGATTTCTTCTATCCCAGCTCTTGTAATTCATTTCTCAAGACTCGCTCTCCAGCCAACAGCCATTAAGCTCAGCCAGACCTTTGCGACAATATTCACCCTAGATGCCTCACGCCTTCTCCAGGGGACTGACTCTGCAGCCTACCAGCACTTCTTACCTTACTGCCCAGCCGGTACTGGTGCACAGCACAGCTCCCAGACCTTCCCAGCCGAGCTGCTGCCGCCTCCTCCCCTTCACACCCCTCCCACAGCCTGCTTTCCTACCAGCTCCTCCATACAAACTCCCATCTGCCACCAACAGCCTTCTGCAGTCTTGTACCTCTGTCCCTGAGCTTTCTCCCACTTCCATGGAAATTCTGTAAAGGTGGGGCAGAAAAAACAATTTTGGTCAAATGAAGCACTTCTGATTTTTCAGTTTTATCACTACGCAGTGACTCAAGTGCCAGCCACAAAAAAACCACCAAAAAACCCCACAACAACAAGAAGAGAGTAGCACTGATGCCACGTGGCCCCACAACCAGAAGATGTGGCAGGGACAGGGGAGAGGCAGGTTCAACCCCTCCCCAGGTAAGGTGGGGCAAGAACACTGCTGCAGCTCTCCCCATTGCCCAAGATGGGCTCCACCCGCCAGGGAAGATTTTCCCATGGAAGTTGCTCCTCTGGGAGAGGTCATGAGGTTTTAACCAGAGCAGAGGCAAAGTATCCATCACTTCCCCGTGAAGTCGCCCCCCGGCTTTCTCTGCCTTCATTATTTGTTGAGGCAGGGCTGAGGAGCTCCAGGGGAGACACCACCACCACCTCCCATGACTTCACCTTTCTGCTAACAGGCAAGGCAGCAACGCCTGAATCTAAGCTCCTGCACAGCCAAAAAGGGCCAGAAACAAGGTCTAAATTCTCACCACACGCCCCTCCCCAGTATCTTTCTGCCCCATTTATTACAATTTTTCTATGTGACCACCAGTAGAAAAAAAAAAAAAAGCAGCCTGCACAAAACCCCCAGACACAATTATATCCCAAATGCTTCTCGCTCTCTGCTACAGAAGTAAATGCAACCTCGATTAAAGATCCAGCCTGGTCTTAGAGGAGGATCACAGGCCTGGAGGGATGAAGTACAAGTTCTGTTCTCCCACCAGCAGTGACCACACAGATAGTCTTTGTCCAAACCGATCCTCCTCTCTGACAGTTTGAAGACCCCTTCAGAGCCATCAGAGAGGCTGACTCTCCGAGCCCAGAAACCTGTCCCAACCTCAAACACACCATGCGGTATCACAAAATACTGCCTCTGTACCCATCTTCCCTCATGTGCACCCTCAGAGAAGCGAGGCAGAAGACCAGGTACCCACCTGAGAACAACACAGCCTCCGCACTCCTGTGCACCTACCATCTTGGCTCCCGGCCCTCCCCACAGAGCCAGACTCCTGCACACCTCCAGGCAGAGGCTCACCAGCCCTCTCCCAGCAAAGAGCAGACGACCCCACCAAGGGCCCCAAGAAGCTTCTGCCCCTCCCAGCCAACACAGGCACTCACGAGCAACAGCTGGGAGCAAAGCTCCAAACACAACCCAGCTGCTGGTTGGGAAGGCAGAGCACGCTCTGAAGGTCACAGCACAACATGGAAGAACAGTAAAAAACATTACTTTGGGCTTATTTTAACTCTGAAAAGCTACCTACCATCTGAAAGTGAAATTTCCACATGCATTCTGCTTGAGTCTTCCTCTGCTCACACCCTGAAGACAAAGAAAACTTTAAGGTCAGGCTGTGCTTTGTAGAAACCCACTTACGGCAGTGATCGCTCATCAAGCTTTCAGTCACTTCAGGTGGTGGTCCTGCCCAGCCAGAGGCTGGGGTCACCACACTGACGTCTGCAGAGGCACCTGGGAACGAGGAGCAACGTGCAAATGCCCTCCGCCCGGAGCATCCAGTGGGTGGGGGTGCTGGGCAGCACCTGTAGCTCTGATGTTACCTGCAGCGCTTTACGCAGCAAAGCTCAGAGGACAGAAAAATATCTTTGCAAGCGATGAAATCTTCTACTGCTCGCTGCAGCATTTAAAGAGAAATACCATCAAAACTCCCCTCCTGGGCTGGGCAAAGCAAAGGTAAACCACACACAAACTGGAGCCTGTAGCCAGAGCGTGAGGCAATGATTTAAGAGACTGAAGTTTTAATTCCCACTCTGCCACAAACTTGCTGTGACCTTAACCAAACACTCGCTCTGTCACCAATTTCATCCTCTGCCTGCTTCAGCTCTGCACAAGGCCTGTTTCTCCCTACACATTCGTACAACTCTTAGCACGAGGCAGATGCAATACCTAAATGCATCACAGCATATGCAGCACAGCTTAGGAAGGCATTGCCGTATCGGGAGGACAGACTGAAATCTAGATGCTGCGTGATGCAAACTAAGAGTTTTACTGTTAAGGACTCAAGCGTTCTCTCATGCTCACCAGTTAAATGGCAATAAAGCAGTTTCCTTTTTCTTCCCCCTAAGCAGAGCACCCCGCGTCACTGCTGTAGAAGTGGCGAGGACCGGGGCTCACTGCACAAGAAGGTCCGTCAGAGGTGAAGGAGTGACGTGCTGGCAGTGTGTTAGTTACTGTGTCAGCCCTGGAGCCCCCGCCGTGGTAATCATGCGCCCCAATTACCAAAGGTACTGGAGTATCAGCAGCTCCGCTAGTCACAGAGAGGATGCTTTAACCTTGAGCACACTTCTCCTTTTTCGCTTGCTTCAAAAATTGAGAAGTCTCCCCAAAACTGATTTTAAGTAACTATTTATACAGACTGCATGTGTTCCCATTTTACCCGTCTTTTCACTTCTCCAAAAGTTATAGATAAAGCCAAAAGCAATAGCATTTTTTCCTCAAGGAAAGCAGAGGAGAAATTAGCTGAAAAAGTCTCTTTCATTAACAAGAAAGTATGGAAGAAGATTGTTTTTTCTCTAAATTTATGAGCTCTGTGACATTTTATATTCTTGTAAAACAGGCATTTTGATACAGGTTTTTATTCACAAATAAACAGGAGGGTTTTTTAAAAAAACCTAACCATTAAAAAGCTAGCTCTTTTTAGGTCTACTAGTTCTCCAGGTCAGCAAAACACCTCTGCCTCAGGCCAACCATAAGGTATAAATCATCTTTTAGGTAGTGCACAGACTCCACGAGAACCCATGGATTTCTGCATGCGCTTCTCCACCATCCTGAACAGTGTTGGTTTCAGGCTTAGTTAACTGAAGATGAAATTTCCTGTTCGCTGTCTTGTGCCAAAAATTGTCATTGGATATGCGATTATTCCAGGCTTCCTTGATTGTTCATTACCAGTCTGTGCAGAAATTTATGTTTTCTTTATTATTCCTATCAGCTTGACCATTAAATTGACCATTCCCTTCTTCTTGCTTTACACATAACAGTTTAGCACCTGGTAAAAAATACCACTTTTTAAATCTCCCTATCATGCCTCCTGTGATTCAACTCCTCTCTAAACTAAACAATGTTTTTCTTCTTATGATAATCCTTTCATGCCTCTAATAATTTTCATAGTTTTTCCTTGAACGTTCTTCTATGCCCCTGCTTAAACCACACACGATACTCAAGGTGACAGTTTCCCACTGATCTATACAATAGAACTCAGTATTTTTAGCCTGAATCTCTACTTTCATTTCTCAGGGGTATCTTAACTCTTCCACTGGCACTCTCATTTCATTAACATTTCACCTGTTACAAATGGAAGGTCTGGACACTGTTGATATTATCTCTGCTGCTTGGCAGCTGCTGACTGCCAGGCGTGATTTCCACTGCGCCCTGGCAAGGTACATCTTTCCTGACAGAGCTGTTGCTCGTTTCTTCTGCCCTGTGATGTTCCAAAAATGGGACAATCTCCCAATACCGGCCAGCAAACTCTGCTTTTGCCTCCCACTGCTTCTGTGGCTGATGTAGAGGTGAATTTCAGGGGTAGATAAAACAGCATGCTCTGCATTAACCTGCTGTAGATGCCAGCACATTTTTCCCCCCTAATAAATAGAGAGGAAGTTTTCAGAGGCATAAAAGGAAGATGGGCAATAAATCCCCCCTCCCTAACACGTCCTCAGGGCAGCTCCTCTCCCTGATCCAAGCTCCTTCCCAAGCATCCCCTCTCAGCCATGCTCCTTGCCTCACTCCCTGCAAGGGACGCTAGGCAATCCTAAAGTACATTCAGACTCCTTGCTCTTTCCTTTTTCTGCATTTCACCAAGACTCTCTGAGCTCCCTTCTTATGTCAGCAACATCCTCAACTCAATTTACCAAGCCTCCCAGCTCCTGGCAATCCAAAAGCGCTGTTCAAAATCTCCCCATGCCACTGTCCAAAACATGGGCTTTGGATGGAGCAGTGAAACCAACAGAAAAGGTCCCTCTGACTTCAGAGCAGAAGCAAAGAAACAAAGGGCAGCATTAAGAGTGTGTTATAAGTGGTTGCACCACAAGTCACCCAGGTCATCCCAGGCTACCGTATCAAACTCACGCATCACGATTTTCTTTCTTTGTGGTAGACAGCAAGGAAAAAATTAGCAACAATGAATTAAAAAGAACCTAAAATTTATTTTCCATCAGTAACAGTGCTACTTTTTACACAGTTCCAAGATCCTGTGGCTGCTTGAACCTGGAAATCAAGACCTTACATGGCTGAAAAAGCAGTAATTGAGATCCTCGTTGTTATCAAACAGATCCTTGTTTCTTGGAAGGCTTGGGTAATGTGTTGCAGTAAGAGTGTAATTCTCTGGAGGAGACACCTTTTAAAAAGCAGTGAAAAATGAGTTGTATTCCAAACCCATGTGACAGGGCCAAATATTTGGGGTTTGACTGGGTTTGTTTTGTTTAGGAGCTGAACATTCACTGCTCCTTCCCCCATATTTATGTACTTCTCTTCTAATTCTGAGTGGACATGGTGGGAGGAAAGACAGTTTTGGGTCAGATGGAATGTTTCAGTCAACCTGGAATAAAGCATTTTATTTTGGTTTGGTTTGTCCTCTTTTACACTTCTAGCTAAATATAAATCCGCAGAATTAAATCTAGTCTGAAAATATCATAAAGACATGCTGGGAAAAGAAATATAGCAGCTCTTCCCCTGTGCCCCCCAAAAAAAAGAAAAAAAAGAAACCATGACTTTTTCTCAGTTAAATTCTAAAATATATTGAAAGTGTCACCCTTGCAGCTTTGCCTGCACAATCAGCATTGAATTTACCCTGCAAGCCGAGGGCCTGCTGTTTGCACCTGCTTCGCCCACCCAAAGATCAGTGGGACAGGCAGCGGGCCAAGGCTGGAGGGGAACTCCTGCAGAAAGGACCCTGCATCCAGAAGTGGCATCTCCCGAGAAGGTACCGGAGGGCGGCAGTCTCTGCAGGGTCCGTGGCCGAACGCACGCGAACCCCAACCAGCACTGTCGGTGCCGCAGGCAGTGCCGGTCTCCAGGCTCTGGAGATGAGCTCCCTGTGGAGATGGATGGGGTGGCTCAGCCTCCGCGCACGCAGCAGCTGGGCAGCCCTGCACCCCAGAAAGACGTGCCCTCTCTCTGCCGCGTCCAAGCAACAAGGAGCTTCTCTGGCAATTGCTGCTACCTGAACAGACAACAAACAGCTCAGGATACAAGTCTTAAGGGTGTAAATCCACCCACAGCATGGCAAGGTGAATTCCTCAGATGAGGAAGGGCAGAATCTGTGCAGAATCGACTCCTCCATGGCTTTCTCACACCTCTGTGCCAGCTCCCACCAGAGCCTATGCCACGCACGCCCAGCCAAGCTCAGAGTCACTCCTTTAGCCTCTGCACCACAGCAGCAAAGCTGAAGAAGCTGGAAGCCTGGAGCTGGCTGCCCTGAAGGAAACGGCCCTTGGGCTGCCTCGGCTCACAGGGGCCGCAGAGAAGGAACAAACAGCCAGAAATGGAACAGATCAGAGAAACGCACAAAGAGCAAGAGCAGATCCTGTTCCCTCAGTGAACGTGACCCTCCTGTGGATGATAGATGGAACAGGCCTGCTGTGTTCCTCTGGTGAGCTGGGTGTTGCAAGCACTAAAAATAAGCCACCCCTTTCAGGAAAGAAAGAAAAAAAAAAAAAAAAGAAAAAAAAGACTGTCATAAGCCCTGGCTCCCAGTCTGGTATCTGAACACCAGAATGCCCTGATGATAGGGGAGCCATCACAAAAGAGCAGAAGGGGAGGGGGGGGGAGGTTCATGCTTTTCTCCACAAAAGATAAAGAAAAAAAAAATAGATCTTGCAAAAAATAAACGAGCAAGAGGGAAAAGGGAGCTTTTGTGTCCGATTTGGGCGGGAGTGTTGATCTGCTCGAGGGTAGGAAGGCTCTGCAGAGGGACCTGGACAGGCTGGATCGATGGGCCCAGGCCAACTGTATGAGGTTCAACAAGGCCAAGTGCCGGGTCCTGCACTTCGGCCACAACAACCCCATGCAGCGCTACAGGCTTGGGGAAGAGTGGCTGGAAAGCTGCCTGTCAGAAAAGGACCTGGGGGTGCTGGTCGACAGCCGGCTGAACATGAGCCGGCAGTGTGCCCAGGCGGCCAAGAAGGCCAATGGCATCCTGGCCTGTATCAGCAATAGTGTGGCCAGCAGGAGTAGGGAAGTGATTGTGCCCCTGTACTCGGCACTGGTGAGGCCGCACCTCGAATACTGTGTTCGGTTTTGGGCCCCTCACTACAAGAAGGACGTCGAGGTGTTAGAGCATGTCCAGAGAAGGGCAACGAGGCTGGTGAAGGGTCTGGAGAACAAGTCTGATGAGGAGCGGCTGAGGGAACTGGGGTTGTTTAGCCTGGAGAAAAGGAGGCTGAGGGGAGACCTCATCGCTCTCTACAACCACCTGAAAGGAGGTTGTAGCGAGGTGGGGGGTCGGTCTCTTCTCCCAAGGAACTAGCAATAGGACGAGAGGAAATGGCCTCAAGTTGTGCCGGGGAGGTTTAGATTGGACGTGAGGAAAAATGTCTTTACTGAAAGAGTGGTTAAACATTGGACCAGGCTGCCCAGGGAAGTGGTTGAGTCCCCATCCCTGGAGGAATAAAAGACGTGTAGATGAGGCGCTTAGGGACATGGTTTAGCGGGCATGGTGGTGTTGGGTTGACAGTTGGACTCGATGATCTTAGAGGTCTTTTCCAACCTTAATGATTCTATGATTTCAACACAAACATGTTTTTCCAGTTAAAAACATGTTTTTCCCTTCCCTTTGCCTTACAACTCTTTTCCCCTTGTGTTTCCCTGCAACAACACTACATAAATCTGTAACTGTTATTTGTTTAATCATTATTACTTACTGCTTCCACAGTGCTGAAAACATGCTAGGCACTTTGCAACATGGAGACCAGGTCTCAGCCCCAGAGAATACATCATCTCTGATATTTAACTCTACTGTACAATACTGTATCTGGATTTGCTCTCTAAAAGCACTCTTTACGTGCTGTGAAATTCAGGAAAACTCACCGATAGGCAGACAAGGAAATACAAAGCAGGAAACCCCACCGAGAGACCTGGAGAGATACATAGGAGGGCAGGCTGGACTTTTGCAACCCTTACAAATCTCCCAGGCCTTGCGCTAAGGCATCTCATTTAACTACCTGCTACACTGGCACAGGTGAAATTGCAGTGAAGCTAGTGTAAGAACAGGGGATAAAACATAATGAAATGAGAGCATGGAGGAGATGGGACATGTGAAATGAGCAATTTGGGGCACAGGTGTGAATTCAGGCCTTGCAAATGGGCAATACTTCCCCTTTTTCTGTATCTGTTCAGAAAACGCATGAGACTCAACTTTTATCACAGATAAGAACATGCTGAAGGGCAGCCGCTGGCCTCACAATTGATGCTGTGCCTTCTTCCCTACAAAACTGAATTCCCTGCACTAATGCATCTCTTTCGTTCCCAGTGCATGGGGCTAAAATTAACACCGGATAGCAAGAGCCACAGAAGGAACCACGACGAGGAGCTCAAGAAAGGCTGTGAAGGCTTGCGCCCCACACACAACGTTTTAGATGTTTCAGGGTGCTCATGGGACCACTCAACTCTATTCTCTGCCACTGGCCAGGAAGTGGATCTGGTCTGGAGCTGCCACGACAAGCTAGCCACAGGCAAATGGGCTCCAAGAGCAGGAGAGAACATCCATCACGTGTCCTCTTGGAAAGCCCGGTTCTTCTACAAAGTGGACAGAAGAACAAGGCTTCCTATGCTGCTAGATTAGCAACTCTTTCTTAAGAAAATGAGCAAAGCACTAGTTCCAACAGATCTTCCAGGTACCATCAGCACTTCCTCTCTATCAATGCTCAACATTATCCCTTCTCACCAGTTCTCCAGCCAACAAACATTTCCCTACAATTACCATGAACTGTGCCTACCAAGGGTCCCAGCCGCATGCAGGTTTCTGCCCTCATTCAGACTGATCTATGTGTCACTAACCCAGGCTGAAAATTACCTTAGTGACATAGAGTGTTTTCCCTATGGTACCCACTTAATTAAATATTGAAAGAGCTATTACCTTTCAGGGATGCCTGTGCACTGGCTGTGTCCATTATTTATAACATAATGTATTCATTATGCATTTTATCCCATGCTCCTATCTGCTGATCTCATAACAGGCCCTTAAAAACAATTTTAAGCAATTAATCCTACCTTAATTACAGACAAATATATATAGAAGCCCCAGGACATCTCTTTCTTATATTTATTAGAAGTAAGTAAACATATCTAGAAATAAATCTGGTAATCAGGAAAGAGAGGGACAAAGCCCACCAGCCGTGGGAATCACAGAACTGGAGACAGGTGCATTTTAATCAGCCACAGTAAAATTGCCAGCTTTGTCTGTCTGGAAAAAGTAAGACGTGTCCTGCTGCAGCTTCTCTCCCACGACAGGTTCTTCTACTAAAACTGCACCACTAGACGCTGCCTCCTCTATTCTCTTTCACACTGATGATACAACCCAAGGCTTATCACACTAAAATACCTTTGTTTTTCCTGCCTCCCACGGTCCTCCTAACCTCAGATCACCGGCACAGCCATTTTCCCAGTCAACAGGTGTCACCACTGAGCTATCTCAGGTTGTACCTTGTCCTTTCCTCCTCCTCCAGCTGAGAGCTAGTCCTTCAGTCCTGCAAACAAATTTGGCTGTAAAGCCCAAGCTCATCTTAGCACTGCGTGCCAGCTCCCAGCTGCTCCTGGGGAGGATGCGTGCACTGTAACAGCCATGTATCAGGGCAGGGAGAACACAGCTAGTGTCCTGCTTGTTTGATTCTGCTTTGTACCATTAGGGTCACTTTTCACAGTCCCACATGAGGAAATGAGCTGCGGGACTCCCTCCAGCAAGAACCAGGCCGTTCAGCCTTGTGCATCTCTGCAGGCAGACCCTGCATTTTAATGCAGTCCTCCTATTCTCTCTCCCACATCCATACCATCATGATGGTTATTGAAAAAACTTTTCAAGGGTTGGGGGGAAAGAGGGGGGGAAAAAAGCTGGGGGGGGGGGGAGGGCAGAGATAAAGAAAAGAATCTCTAGACACAATGAGGAAGCACCTCATAAATTCCCACATTTCAGCTCGTGTAGGAAACATGCTCCGTAATTTTGGAAACACTAGTTTCGGCTCTCTTCTGAAGAGCCCTGGTAATGTACAGGAAAAAACCCAAAATCATCATTAATACTCATACTTTGCGCAACTTCACTAGCTTTCCAGAACTAACTTGTATGTTTAGCATCCACACTGGGAAATCTCACACTTCAGAGTTTGTCTTCTGGTCAAACACAGCGATCACAAGTTCTCTGATGCTGAGCACATGGGTCAGCTCTTGAACCAAGGCACACAACTCAGTAGACCACTTTCCTAATTCCCCAGGGGTGCAGTGCCTGAGCTGGGAACAGGCTCCTTCTGCTCTGCCTCAGGGGCACAGCGGGCATCCCAAGTCAGATGCTGTAAGGGATCTGAGAGTGGTACAAGTCCAGCATGGACCTGTAAACATCTGCTTCACATAGGGAGCCTCTGAGCAAGGGAGGGAGAGGGAAATGGTGCGATGGTGTAGAAGAGTGCTGCAAACCACTGATGCAAGCCTGACCAAACAGACCTTAAGGAATAACTCCAGATGGCCAAAGCTAGAACAGCCCTGTCTTTTCTGATCTTCCCCTTTCCCCCCCCAGAGAAAACAGCACAAGGAAGATAGTGGTCTATGATGCCATCTCAGTATTCAAGACATGGAAAGCAGAGAAGAAGAAACATGTCATGCCCATCCTTGAACAGAATTTAATTCCCTATTCCAAAACCAAGCAAGGACTCAAAGAATAGGATCTTTGTCACCCTTGAAATCAATAGAGAAAACTATCATTGGCTTCAATGGATTTTAGACTGGCCCTTAAATGTACTGTCAGGGTAACATTAGCATATCAACCTTCTGAAACATTTCGAAGGGGGGGTTCTGTAATAAGCCTTGACTGAAGTTTGTAGAGACTCCTTTGCAGATCACTGAAAAGGCAGACTGTCCCTACAGGCAGATGATGTGAATGCACTCCCCGTCCAAACTGCTCACTACGCTCTTAATCTTTTCACCTGGGGAATGTTTCCCTACCTGCTGAAAAAGACAGACACAAAGGCAGACACAAGCCCAAACAGGTACCAGTCATGAGCAGCGCAGCAGCACCTCAGCCCTTCTCCTCCGAGAAATGAGCCTGGCCCAGCTCAACTCAGTCCCTCACTCACACAGAGGAAGGGCATCTTTCTAGTAAAATCCCAAACTGGAACTTTCCCAAGTATTTTAAGGAAATAAATAATACTATAGGAAAAAAAATGTTTCTATTTTTAACCAGAGCTCCTGGCACAAAAGGGTAGTACTCCACATCATACCAGAATCAAGTGCTTGATGCTGTCCTTTCTTTATAAGGCTTTAAGAACGGCAGGACCCTCCAAGAAGCGGTATGCATTCTTTATTTACCCTGAAGTGAGACTCTGCAGACCCGGGTTTAATTCACTGCTCTGCTATTAGCCTGTGAGGTGACCTTGGATAAGTTGTTCTGTCCAGATTCTCAGCTGGTGTCAGCTGGCACCATGCCACCAAAGTCAATTTAAACAATTTGAGACGCCAGTCCTACAGTCCTCCGGTCCTCAGCCTCCTTATCCAAACAGCACTGCCAACCGGCACATAGTCCTGCTCGTGAGATGCTTTGGAAATGTGCATGTAAGTGACAAGTAGTGGGACTAACAAAACTTGTGCTTCCCTTGGAAAAGACATGTTTTTCACTAAAATGAAATGAAAAGCCTTTGGTATTTTTTAAGAAATAGCCTTATGATCAAGGCTTTAAAAACAAAACCACCAATGCTGTCGTTTCATTTTACAGTCTGTTATGCATTAGCTGATGCAAAATCCCTAGGGATTTTAACTTTAGCACACAGTAACGGGTGGTGACTGATACTTCTTTTCATTCTTCTCCTTTTAAGTTTCATTATCTTTCCAAAATCTTCTTGAATTTCTCTCTCAACTTGCTTTCATCACCAGTGGCATGTTGGAGTGCTTCTTCATCACACCAAGAAGATGAACACCTGACACCCTCCTGCAGGAAGGCTGGATTTCAGGAGGGGCCTGGGAGTCACCAGATCGTGTGCTTTTCATCACAGGAAGCTCCCAAGACTGGGAAACTCTAGACAGGATCTAAATAAAGACGAAAAAAGACCAATTCCTTCATCAAGATCCATCCTAGCAAGAAACTACTCTGTCTGTGAAAGACTTTCTTCTGTAGCAGAAGCAGGGGAAAGTTTCCCACATTAAGGTTGATTTATGTCCATGGGTAACATACACCAGTGTGACCCTCAGACCTGCTGCACCACTGCTGGGCTGTCCCTGGCCCTGCCCACCCTCACCACACCAGGTCCCGATCTGTGCCTGCGGCCCAGCCTGACCTCCAGCTGTCCTCCCCACCACGACCTGGGCCCCTGCTTGTACGGTGGGGCAGGGCCCGGGCTGGCGAGGCCTGCCCTGCCAGCCACGTAGCCACATGTGGCTCCCATCTCTTCGGGTGCAGTGGCACCTGCAGCTCCTCCTTGGTCTCATTTGACACCAAGCAGCCCAGGGTGCTGTGACCCACGAGGAATGTATTTTATCTGACCAAACACCTGACAGCCAGGAAATTTGGGAGAGGAAGGGATACCAGGAGGTCGTGTCGCTTCAGGGGACACCACCAGGCCATAGGCTGCCCACAACTCGGTTCCGGTGTGTGGCACGGACACCCTGGAAGGCAGCACTCAGGCATGTCACCCGTCAGGCACACGGCCACTCATTCCCAGGATAAATCTTTAGGAAAGTACCTCTCGAGTAAGTCCTCTTACAGGTCTCCCTCACCCTGGACGCAGCATCAGCTCTGTCTCTGCAGGCTTAACTCCAGCAGGAGGTACAACACCAGCTATAGCCCATGCGGCAATGGCTCCTGAGGTCTCCCAGGTCCACAGGCCTTCCCCCTGAAACATACTGACTGCCTCCCAGCAGCAAGCAACACCAAGACAGCACTCCTGCAACCTCTCTTTGGATCATTTTTTACTCAAGAGGCTTTTACATTACTCAGTTATGTTCTTGGAAAACTCCTCCACTTCTGAACAAGCTTGATTTGTTGCCTCTTCTGATTTAGTGCAGGAATAAATCCAAAGAACATGAAACTCATAATTTATTTTACTTTGTCAGCAGTCAGCAGTAAAATTAACTTAAGGGTTTTGTTTTTTTTTTTTAAGTATTACCTCTTCTCCTTCTCCCTCTCCTCCAACGATACTGCTTTCTGAGGAGGAGTCCACAGCAAGCAACACCTTGCCGTGAGCACAACTGATGTAACCTGTTGAACAAGTGTATCATGAACAAGCAAGCTATATATGACAGTTCACTGGGTTGGAAGGAAGCTCGTTGGGACAAGGGTCTTTTTAGCTCAGTTTTCACAACAGGGCTTGCGAGAACCCCAGCACTAGCCAGTACACTCAATATTGTGGCAGGATGGTCTCTGCTCACGTGGACCCGAGACGCAAAACCTGTGCTCAGTCAAAAGATCTTAACCATGGTACCGTACGTTGGTTACACCAAGGGACCGGTCCACCAAGCTGCCCAGCAGCCTACATCCTCGGGAGGACTTTATGCCACCCCATCAATGAGATCTCTTCTCGCTGTGCAGTTTGGTTAAGGCTGTTGTCCACAGGGCTTTACAGCATCCTCTGTCCCGAGCCCTGCAGCAGCAGCACAGCACCCTTCTGCAAAGAAGGGAGCAGAACGTGTATATCAACTAGGATCGTGGCCAGAATCCCCACCAGCTCCTGTATTGCATGGCACTTACTGAGCACAAAACCAAGAAATTTAACACTTTTAACTCTTTTCTACTTGCCACCACCCTGTGGAGTTGCACATCATACATACCTACTCTTTTTTAACAACAGAAATCAAATGCTATGAGCCTTTTAGTACATGTCACTGTCTGTAACGTCAATTGACATGGCTTATGTTGTTTCCCCTAAAATGAACTGTTGCGCTGTCTCAGCGCGTGCAATGTTCATTTAAGAGAGTTTCTTTCTGTCCCATTCTCCCTGTGAGCTAGCAACAAAATACAAATTAACTATCGCGAAGAGGTGCACTGAGAATTGGAGGGCAGATCTTCTCAGAGGAGAAAGGAATGTCCATGTAAGGCTCGTTTCTCCTCCTGCTTTACTTTACAGGATGTTCTGGCCATCTTAGGGAAAAAAAACAGCTGACTATCTCTGAATGAGAATTATTTTAATAGCAGACCCTTCAGTTGTTTGTAGTTCAGTTAGCATGTTTTTGGCTTGCATATCAAAAGGATTCTTTTCCTAGACTTTAGCAGGCTCTTTCCTAATTGAGCTATTAAAATTTGTTTGCAGTTCTCATTTGATAGGTGATACCTGCTGTAGGAGCCAACACTGAGGACGAGCCTTGGCATACCAAAGTTTTCTTTAGAAGAGCACGCTCAGCACCATCCAAACACATCTTTCTCCTTTTCCTCTTCCACCACTGCAACAGATGAGATATACTGCGCTTACAGAGAACACCCTGGCTGTGCGCTTTTTACCCCTCAGCCACCGTGGGGCCACAAGAGACTTCCCGGGGTTGATCTGTCAGGACATGTCAGTACACTGTGGACTGATGCATAAACCCATCTGCAGATCTGCACTCCACCTGGGGCTCTGTCATTCCTGTGCTGGGAAAGTCCCGCAAACTCCTCTCATATCTCAGTTTCCCTACTTTATAATTTGAGGACTTGCTTACTTGTCTCATTTCCTCTGAAAAGGCTGCGGACTGAGGAACGGCTTGAGTGAGGAAGGATCTGGTTAACCTTGTACACGCACGAGCCCACTTGAAGTCAATCGCATTACTTCACACGCTGCAAGTCAAGCACTTGCCCCTTGGATCA
Source organism: Aptenodytes patagonicus (assembly GCF_965638725.1). Classification (NCBI taxonomy): domain Eukaryota; kingdom Metazoa; phylum Chordata; class Aves; order Sphenisciformes; family Spheniscidae; genus Aptenodytes; species Aptenodytes patagonicus. The sequence goes on along the minus strand of NC_134951.1, from coordinate 131,961,631 downwards.
TGGCCTAACTGCCTATGGACACACAAACATGGCTGTCAGCCAAAGTACTGTACACACTACTGGAGGTATAGAAAGGTCAGACCAGATTGTGAATCTCAGCCACTTAGCACAGCTGCTCGGCTCACAGCTCAGCAAAGGAATGTTTCAAAACAACAAAATCTGTGCCTCCAAACGAGTTTTCACGCTCCCTTGTGCACAAGAGCGTTCTTCCTTTGTGAAAGGTATACCCCCTTCTCCACGCACACGCTCACATCCACCGACACAGCATCCACGACCTGCCCTGCCAAAGGCAGCCTGCAGAGCTGAGCGAGAGGACGGCATGGAACAGAAGGTATGACAGAAGACATGCTCCTGCTCCCCCCTGGGCCTGCAGGCAGTTTCCAGGTCCCAGACAGGACTCGGGGACTATCCGCTTCCCACAGGCAAGGCTTACAGGCAGATGACATTCAATCCCACCTCTTCACCAGTTCCTGTTAGCCAAAAAAGTCCATAAAAGGCAAATAAAGTCCCAGCAAGTACTGTCCCACACAGCCTTCTCCCTGGATACCACATCTGGACTCCTCTTCAATGCCTCCCTTTTTTCAGAAGAACAAGACCCAGGACTTCTCCCTGGAGCCCTTGTGCAGTGCTCCTAGTCTCAGGGATACCACCGAAAAAAATTCAGCTTAAACATCTTCAGTCCACATCAAGCTTCAGCTTTTAATCCAGCCTGGGGTTGTCTCCAGTTACTGTGGGCTTCTATTGATCAGCCCTTGTTGCTGGATGCAACATCCCGTCCTGCTCCCCTTCCCTCCTTGTCCTTCCTTAACCCCCAACAATCAAACACACAGAGAAATCCCCTCATTTCCAGAGTTTTCTCAGCCCACTCCTAAAGAAAAGCTTAGCATCTAGAGATAGTATCTGTTTTATTTTTAAATCTGAGCGTTAAGCTGAAATACAGCCATGCTATGGTACGAACACATTGACTGCATGAATTTAACGTCTTACAGAGGTACAGATGCTCCTTTGATGTAGTTGGCTCCATTGCCGAAGCGATGGAGGCCTCAACACCCTCCAAAATCCCCAGGTATAGTGGGCTCATCCCACGTCCATCTCCATATCAAGGCAGCTCCATTGCTATCAATTTCCAAGCTGACAGAATCAGATCTAAGTCTCGCCTGAACAGGCACTTTTCCAACTGCTGTGGAGACTTGACCTTCTGTGGAAGACAATGCAAGAAAAGATAACGTAAACTTTGCTGGGCAACAAGACAAAGGGAGATGGAACTGCCCCTTAGGGGTTTCAAGTAGCTAACTGCAAAATCCCAAATCAGGATGCCCTTGGCAGTAAATAATGCAAAGACAGGCTGTTCAGAGCTGGAGGAGAGTCTGACAGTCCAGCAACAATTCCATGGAGAGGCAGATGTAAAACACCTTCATCCCTTTAGGGTCAGGCAAGAATCCATTCATGAGCTGCAAATTACACACATTTTCTGCTTTCATTTTCACAGTATTTCCCTTTGATGCTGTGAGTAATGCAGCTTTGCTGCAGACCAGCCACAAAGATTTACTCACTGTGTAACCTTACTCTTCTGAGAGCATGTCTACAGGACATGACGATTAAAGTGACAGGACTATAAACATCCTGCCCATACCTGGGCATGCCCACTGCTTCTTCCCATAAAGCCACAGCAGCGGAAAAAAATTAGGATGGGGTTACCAACGGCTCCTGGCATTGGTCTGACTTGACTCGTGGTGATATTAAAGGTAAAACCTAGAGCAGAACAAAGCTTTTGAAAATCCCCAGTGCTTTCTAAAATCTGATGCTTAAAGACTGGTCTAGAGAAGGGCATGGAAGACAAGGCTGGAAAAAGCAAACACCCTTTTTTTTGCAAAAATGCACCACTGCAACTCAACTGCCTGGCTGCTGGCTGTAAAAAGCGGTGTGCCTCAGAACAGGTGGCAAAGCACAGCCCTGTGACAGCAAGATGCAGCTCCCACGACAGCGCAGCAGATGATCACTGTGCCTGTGGAAGAAACCTGCATTTTTGCAGAAATTGCCTGAAGAAGTTGCACTGGCTTCTAAGTAATGGCAGTAACAAGATGCATCCCTCAGGCTCTATGCTCCATGAACCCCATGTGATTTTCATTCAAAAAACCAAAACTCCAAAGTTTTCAGTGACAGGTTTCACGAGACCTGGGTCTTTTCTTCAAGTCTTATCTTAGGGAAGGCTCTATGAAAACTAAATTTTCCATGCTTCCTTGCGGATAGGAAAGCTAGAAAGGGTAACTTAAACCACTCCAAAGGCACAGAAACCAGAAGGAAAAAAAAAAAAATTTTCTAGCTACCATAGAGTTGCCATCAATTTAAAGAGAGAGGGACAGAGACAAAACAGAGAAAAATGCCCTAACACTTAGAAGCAGGGTCAGCTCCAGGGGTGAGGGGTGTTTTCCAGTTGCAGGACTGGCTGCTGATCTCCTGAATGACCCTCTCCCATCGTGGGGCAGATTTTTTTTCATAGTCTCACTCCCAGGAGGCTACGAACATGACTACCTGCCATATGAATTTGTGACAGGTCCAACTGAGCCTTTCCTTTTGAGAATCTTTGACCAAAAACGGACAGCATGACCAGCCAGCTTTCTCAACTTTAAGAACCATTTAAGATTAGCAGGAGGAAGGAACTACTAAAAAAGGGCTTAGACAAAACCAAGAAACCATGCCCACCTTACCATAAGCTCTGCCATTCTGACCATGGCCACCACCAAGGGCTCTCTGCTCAGCCATGGCTTGTTAAGACCCTTCACCAAGTCATTTTAGTGTGCTAATTTGGTAGAAAACTTCCTTTATTTATGCTGGGGTAGTTTTCTGCTGGGTTAGCTTTCTGAAAAGACTCAGCTAAGGTCCACCAAAATGCCAGAGCCCATGCAAAAGGAAGCAAAGAGGGAAGGAGCAGCCACAAGCAGCAGACAGGGCAGGACTGAGCATTTACAGTTAGATCAGCATAAACAGACATGGAGCCATAAGCCCACCTTCCCCTTAATGGGCACCAAAGAAATAACAGCTGTTGAGGTTTTCTGCTATTCACCGCCTCACAGCCTTGCGTTTGCTCTGTTTATGAACAGCTGGGGAGGCCGGCAACCTTTTGCCTTCATGCCCTGCCGAAGCCGGAACTCCCAAGGATCCTGCATCCACATCCTGAGGACCAAGATCCTGTGATTTTAGGTGGCGTGCTTGAGTTTACCTCAGGCACCCAACTTTGGCAAGTTGACCAGCCTGGCACACATCCCGGCACTTCCAGAACATTTTAATTAAGCGGACTCCAAACACTGGCAGGTACTGACATTTGGACATTTTTAAGGCAGTTCTTCAAGGAGACCCTGAAGCAAGCACAAATTCACAGCCAGGTGTACAAGCCCTCCTCTGTCACTACCATAAGCAGATGCTGAAAGTTAAGCACATTTCCCCATGTTCCTTCCAAGCACGGCCACATGCCTCATCCCTGCCGCTCCCCGAGCTGTAAGCTGCTCAATAGAAGACTTCACTGTCAGCTGTTGGTGCGGGACCTTGAACAAGTACTAAATAAATGAACAAGTCATTTCCTGCAAGGCCAAACAAGGTCCCTGCCAAAGAGGTCACATACCATGCTCTGGCCTGATGCCTCTCCCTAGTTTATGAGGGTAAATTCCCATATCCAGGGGTCCAACAATTACAGCATTACATCTGGGCTAGGATTACTCTCACTGAAGCTAGGATTACGCTTCACTGAAGAGGTGAGGAAAACAACTGCTTTTGTGCTTTCATTGCATGACCTCTAAAGTTCGGTTTGGGTTTCTTGGTTTGCGCAAACCAAAACATTCAAATGAAATCAGGGAGTTTTCGCTTAATTCTCAGCTAGAGGACCAGGATCTGTCACACCAAGGTTCTTCAATGCTATTTTGGCAGTAAGGAGATCTGTAAGGAAAAGCCCTTTGAGGCAGGGCCCGTGACAAAGCTGTCAGGAGGAAATAGCCTACATGGTTCATTCCAGTCTCGTGAGCTCCTCCAACAAGAATAGGGTGGAAGGTGGACACGCTGGGATCTTTGCTCCCCATCTCCCATCATGCCACCCAGGATCGCTTAGAGGCCTTCTGTAAGTGCGTTACTGTGACGCAGATGCTCTCAACCCCCCCACAGCCCACAAGAAGGACCGGGCACCTATCAGTCCTGTAAAAACACCCTGAGCTTTGGATCTGGAGTAAGTCTCAGGGCTAGTCAAAATGCACCTGGCAGGCCTTGCTCCACCATTCTGAATACTTCACTCCCGTCAAGTCAGAACAAGACTTAAAAGCAACCCAAATCTTCCATGCTTGAATCACGCAGGCAACTCCATTTGCTTGGATGTGCCCATCCCCATGAGTAAGGGCTGCAGAATCAGACCCAGCTTTTCCTTACCATCCTGCCAAAAACACAGGCACACAGAAAGAAGAAAAGAAAAATCCCACTGACCGATGCCCCTGCTATTTTTGCTGTCCATGACAGTAAACTGGTAAAAGGTCTGATTCAGAAGCCTCCCTTGAAAAACCTGAATCATCACAGTTTGGAAGATTCATATAATCAGGTCTCATATAATGCAGGAATCCCTCCTCTCCACTCCTTCCTCTCTTTACAAGAGAGAATTTGAGTCAGACTGATGGGGGGGCGGGGCAGGGAGAGAAATTAAAAAAAAAAAAAGAAAACATCATGCTTTGTTTGGCTCTTTCTGCAAGGATGGCAGAGTCAGGTAGACTTTTGGAAGCGACTCATACTGTTCAAGTTAATGAGATGTTTCTCTAATTTTCCTTTACCTCCAGTCCCCTTCAGCAGACCAAAAAGCATATGGCAGTCCAGATGTTGGAAGCTGTATTTTGGGTCTGCAGGGCTGTGTTTGATCTCGGTTATACCTCTTATTTATCAGTGTGACTTCCTTGATGTCAGAGCATAACCATGGACTTACACTACCTGGAAGAGACAAAGAGGCACCCCAGCTGTACGTTCACCACCCGGATCAACTTTGTAAACTTGGATTTCTTCTTAATTTGCACTGTATCTATTTTTGAAAGCCTGAGCCTTGTGGAATATAATAATCTTTGGAATGACCTTCACATAAACATTATAATGTTGTAACACTTTGTTATTACACATCACTTAACATCAGGAGATCTCAAAGTGACTTGAAAAGGAGGCCTCGTTTTAGAGATCTAGCCAAGTAAGACATGGAGAGATTAAGTCATCGAGAAAAGCAGTGGGAGCCACCAGAACAGACGCCCAGATCTTGTGCCCTATCCTCTAGAGTCGCCCACTACAGACGGTTTATCAAGTAAAACGCTGCGGTTACCTGCCTCTTCAGGAAGAGCTCTAGCTTATTTCTTGCGGGTAGATACAAGTAAGTACACTTACTGAATGAGGCTTTGGCACCTCGCATGCCTCTGCAAACAGAGGTCACAGCCATGGTCCTCTGGATCCAGGCTGTGGCAGAGACGGTGGCTGAGGGGAAGGGGACCGACTAAGAAAAATAGCAGCATTAAAAGTGAGAACGTTATCATCTAAAAAGGTGATTCAAGCCTAGGGTTGCTGGGCTGGATCGCACCTCGATGCGAAGGTTCTACAGGAGCAGTAATCACTCCAGCATCTCCACTGCACCCCAATGAAATCTATGCCCAGCTTTACACCGTCAGTCTCTCTGGCATCAAGGATGCGGGTGAGCTGCACGTCAGCCGCGAACACTGCCTATACTCCGAATACCACACCCCCTCGCTAGAGAAAGCTACCCTGGGAGCACAGGGTAAGGCTGCCGCCTCCTACCAGGGGAGTGGGAAGGGAGATGCCATTTGATATAAAAGCACTGCAGTCTAGCCAAAAGTTTGCGTTTGATCTTAAACCACACATTTTTACATGGGAAAAATATTTAAATCACTAAATCGAAATGCATCTTTCCACCTCCTATCTAATCACGACACAAACTCCAGAGAGCATCGGGCTGTTGGCTGTAAGTGAGGTTCCCAAGAGAGCCTGGTCACTTAGGTCCCATGAAGAGGCGGCAGATGCAGTGGGCGCTGTGGAAAATTTCCACCTGTGAAACGATTCTTCTCATTGTTGCTCCCGGCTCTGCGCAGCAGCGGACGCACAGGGTGCCGTGTCTATTGCGCCAAATGCTATTTCTCATCTCTCGGATTAATTTTAAGCTAACTCTGATCACAATGTGAGATACTCTACCAAGCTGAAGCAAAATGGTGAGAGCCCTGATGAAAGTTAGCAGTGCCAGCTGCAGAACACTTTGGGCAATTCAAGCAAAGTGCAGACAAATTCACCTGTGGCACAGACCTTTACAGCCTGTGCCACCTTTACTCAGCGGATGGAGCTCCCTTCTGCATCAGCAGGAAAACAGTGTTCGAGGAGAGCAAAATACGGGATGGGAACCCACACTACCCTTCAGAGAGAAGAGTGCACTCTGTGCCCCATTTAAAATAGGTCTGAAATTTGCCTTTGCCACATAATCTACAATCTATTGTGTGGCAAAGGCAAGCAGGCAGTCTGCTCTGCTGGAGAACAGGCTGGAGATGGCTCCGTTTCCCACCAACAGAAAGCGGGAAGAGAGTACAGGTCTGGCTCCACTGGCACGAGAGGCAGAGTACACCAGAGGAAGCACCTTCTCACCGGCAGTCTTTGGAGTTTATGTAAAAGAAGGACGGGTATTAGTGTCACACGTCCACATATACTGTGTGGGTAGACTTAAATATACTTAAGTACATGCACGCACCCCCGTTTACTCACAACAACGCTTGCGTCTGTCTTTCCTGGCCTTACTTCTCAGAATCAGCATATTCATGAAAAACAAGCGTAACTTTTAGAATACATGTATAAAAAAAGAAAATCTGATTAATTTAAGGGCATTAAAATCCCAAATCTTAACAACCCACCCAAGCGTTATTATATTCCATAAGAAAAACTATGTTCAAGTCTTAGCTGGTGTTTGTGCTCTTTCCTAAACATCAGAGCATTCCTTACACCATGCTGGACACCGTGAAACCCTTAAGACACGTCTGTTTATTTAAAAAGCAAATTCAAGTCACGGAGGGGTACTCTCTCCTTCACTTAAAGGAAAATAAGCCTTGCGTAAATTCTGCTTACTCTCACATATTTGCAATGCAAAATATAATTTGCCTGCTATCACCCTCTTTGTACAGCTAGTTGCAAAACGAAGCAGGAGACGGCCGCTCAACACCCAAGATCGAGCGTCACTCTTCCAAAAATCTTTTCCTCTCAAAATGGCACATGGGATCCCATTCAAACTGCCCCAAAACACTCCCCAGGGGGAGCGCGGCTGCCCCCTGCCCCACAGGTATCGACAGCCCACGGCCGCGGGCAGAAACCGGCGGGCGGCTCCACCGCGGGAGACAAGCGCGCCCCGTCCCCCGGCCGCCACCCGAGCGCCGCGGGGACCCCGGCCGCGGGAGCCAAGAGGTACCCGCTCCGCTCCGCCGAGCCCCGCTCCGCCGGCGCTGCCCAGCTGCGGCCGCACGCAGGCGATGGCCCCGGCCCCGCGGCAGCTCGCTCCCGCAAAGTTTCTCTCCTCTCCCGGGGGCCACCGCCACCCCCCAGCTCACACCGCCCCGGCCCGGGGAGGGCTCCGGCCCCGGCACAGGGCCCCGGGGCAGCGGAGCCTCGGCTCGCCCCAGCCCCCGCGGGCTTCGCCTCCCCTTCCCCAGCGCCCGGGGAGGGATCACCTCTGCACAGGTGCGCCTATCCGCCGTCGCGGCCCCGCGCCCTGCCCGCCGCCCCTCAGAGCGGCCCCCGGCGCAGACTCACCGCCGCGACCGGCCGCGCAGCCGGCCAGGAGCAGGGCCAGGGCGGCCAGGGCGCCCAGCTGCCCCCGCAGCAGCTCCCCCCGCCGCCTCCGCCGCCGCCGCTCCACCACCGAGGCGCCCATCGCGGCCGCTCCGCTCCTCCGAGCCGAGCCGAGCCGCGCCGAGCCCAGCCGGGGCGCCGCAGCGCCGCCCCTGCCCGCCCCCCGCCGCCTGCGCGCCGGCCGGCCGACCCACCGCCCCTGCGCGGCGCGGGCAGCGGGCGCGGCCAGGCGGGATGGGGAGGGGATGGGAGAGGATGGATGGGGCCGGCGGGGGCCGAAACTTCCCGGCCGGCCCCCAGCCCCCTCCCCGCCGCCGGCGTCCGGGGCGGCTTCCTGGGCGGAGAGGAGGCGGAGAGCTGGCGCCGCCCGTCCCCGGGCTGCCCCGCCGCGCCTATGTCCCCGACCCCGCCGGGGGGCCCGCTGGGCTGCCCCCGCCGCTGCCCGAGACCCCCAGGCCCCGCAGGCGGGGACTGCGCTTCCCGTCCGCCCGGCGCTTGCAGCTGCACGGCCTCCCTGGGGACGCCGCGCACACGCCGCGCGTGGTTCAGCGATAGAAGAGGTCGCCCTGCGTGCAGCGGGCACGGGTGCACCGCTGCGTGCACCGCCCGTGGGAACACACAGGGATTCGCACATGCTCGCGGGGGCTTCGGCTGCAGGCGCAGCCTTCTCCTGGCCTCACGCTTCTGCAGGCGTCCTTCCGTCAAACCCTACCGTGCACCGCCACAGGTGCCAGACCTTTCGCAGCCACAACTGCAGCCCTTACTTCAGCTTCCTTTTCCTGGGGTAAATGGGGACTTACAGCATCATCTTTAGGGCTAAAACCTTTATCTGCTGTTACAATGTTTAAAACCAAAAAAAACCCAAGCAACCCAGTGCTCCCTCCCCCCCCACCAGTGATTCCCCAGCCTGAACAGGAGGCAGCCCTTGCTGCAATTCCTTTGCATTTCATACACTCATACTCTGGAGGATTCTCACCATGGTTTTGGTGGGGTTTTTTTCCCTTTCTCACACTCTGCTCTGAACTTTTTGCTGGGTGAGCAACCGCCCACTCCACCTGCCCTTCAAACTAGTCCTTTGCAAGAGCAGGCGAGGGCAGACCTCCTGCAGGCACTGTAACCACCACGCCTCTGGGTGCAGGCCCGGGCAGGGATGTGGGTGCAAGCCCGTCGGCTGGACTGCACCGGCATCTGGGTTCACACACCACCAGGGAGCTGTGCCACCGGCTATGACACAGGACAGCCCATGCACAGCTGCTTCATCCATCCACCACTTGGGCTCCCAGGCTTAAAAACCTGAGCTGGCCTGAACCTTTCATCCCTCCTCCCCTGTTTAAAATCATAATTATTATTGCAGCATTAACACAAACACCTACTGGCTACACTGAAACCAGAGCATTGTGCACACATGAGGAAACAGCTGCCTCTGCGGGGCCTGCAGTTGTGAAGAAACACCATTATCCCCACTCTTCAGGAAGGGCACTGGAGTTATGTGACATATCTACCCAAGGAAGTAGAATAAATCTCTGGCAGAGTCTGGGTTTGAACCCAGTGTCCCTGAAACCAGAGCCACTGTTTGGGACCTTTCCCGGGCCTCTCAGCCCCCCCGGTGCTAACAGCCTGACAGCAGCATCAGCAAGCGAGCTGGTGACACAGAGAGGTGCTGGCTGAGATCAATGAGAAGAGAGAGTGTGAGAGCATGGGCAGCGCTGTCTTCAGTGTGAACACACTGAATTAAATCAAAGGAGGTTGATGCAATGACAGAACAGAAACTCTCAAAAAATATTTCAGTTTCATCATTTCAAGTTAAAATACTTCTGACAAAAACTGAAGCCGCAGACAGCAGCATGGAGAGCACTTTCTGGTCCTCGCCCATCCCAGATCAGCAGCTCCATGACTGACACCACTGCTCACAACATGCATGCAGGAGCTCTGCTCCTTCTGCACCGACCTGGAGCTGGCCCTCACCATGGGGACGCTCTTCCACGCCGTGCACGACTGAAGCCCTTGCGAGCTGGCTGAAGAGGCACCAGGCACTTGGCAGGCACACCTGAGCTTTAGGACACAGGCACAGCAACAGCCATCCAGCATCCTTATTTCAATATACACCCACGTATCACCCTGCCCATGACAGCAAAACACTTTTTGACTGGAGAGCCACCTTCAGATTAAATGAACAAGAAAGTAGAAGAAATACATCTGTTCCTATAGTCTAAATATTATCCAAGAGTTGCTATGGCTAGCTGCACACAGAGACAGAAATAAAAGAAAACATCGCTTTCAATATTTTTGATTAGTTACTAACCATTCTCATTAGAGAGGGTCTCATTCTGGGATCGGCATCTCATTATGCACTCAGCTTCCAACCTCTCCTCCAAGGGTTTCTTGCAATTCTGAACTTAATCAGGATGTCAGTTTTCAATGCTGCTCTTAAAGATTTATCGACCGTGCTCCTACACACAACTTTAGAAATGCTGGTGTCCCTGTTGGCCCCAGGTAGGCAGAACCAGTTCTCAGCCAGACAGTAAATAGAGTAAGTTAACAACTGTCCTAGGATGTAACTATGGGAGAAGTGTTTTGTTCTGTTTTGGTTTGGTTTTTTTCAGAGTAGGATACACTCCCTTCCCCCTGGCAGGGCAGGTTTTATCCCATGGTAAACAACTCTGAAACCTGTAGCGCTGTCAAACACTACAATAAGTCACCACAATTTATGAAAGAGACCATGCCTGTCTCATTGCTTGCTCTTGATCAACACCATGTGAAAGCAATCAACCAACTTTGGGGTGAGAGGAGGTTTGGGGGTGAATGTCCCCATTGCTGACATGACAGCACTATGACAGTACTCCCAAAGTATTCCTTTTAAATCTAAATGTCCTTTTGAAGTCTAACTGCTCAAAGATGTGACCCTGAGAGCCATTGCAAAATCATTATTCACCCCTCCATCATAAGTCTCCTTTCTGTCTCATTGCAGAGCTGCTCATAAACACCAAGGTGTAAGCTCGCTATGTTGAGAATTAAGACTGGGAATATCTGGGAAGCCTACGTAGCTTAGGAACAAATTTCCCACTCAGAATCACAAAGTAATTTAGCACATTCCTTACTAGCATAGTAAGTACTAGCTCGTGAAACATTTCCATTTCTGGGGAGCGTAAGACGGGAGAATTCCCTCTTGTCTCCCCACTGATAAGCCAGTGTGTGGGTAGAGCAGGCTTTGAACTGATCTGTCTGCAGGAGGAAACAGAAGGAAGGGAATCGCCGTGGCTGTTACTCTTCTGAGAGAAAAGCTCTTATATTTATCTTCTATAGGAGCCTTCTGCAAGAAAAAAAAAACTGCTAAAGAAAGAACAGACAAGACTAACATGTTGCTGAATATATAGTTTGCTTTATATCACCTCTTCTGCTTTCTTCCTTTCACTCTTACTCCTCTTCTGACCATTTCAGTACTCTTCAAGGAGCATCTCTTGATCACCTAATATTTGAACGGTGTGGGAGCTTAATGTGTTGCATTTAGGCCATCAGATCATAGCTATGTACCACTTGATTCCACCTCTTTAAAAAAAATGAATCTGATGATCTCACAGTGCTTTTTGAATGCCAATCAGCAAAGATGCATATTAGAGGCATTGTAACTGTTGGAGATGGGTTGCAGGTAGAAGAACCACCACGTGTTCTTTAGAGTTCTTTCTGCAATCCAAGTGAGGAAATCCTATTTAGCTGGCTTCAGCATCAGCCGGGCTGAGGAAGGGAGATAGCAGATGCACAAACATCTCCTCTTATATAATTGCAGTCTTTGTAGGACAGGAAATTGCTGCTTCTTTCAGCAGTTGCTCACAGATTCCAATTGGTGTCTGGGTACCTGTGCATGGTGGGATCCTTCCTGAAATAACAACTGAAGGACTACCTGGCTGAAACTCTTGTTGGACCTATCAGGCCAGGAACCAGTCTTAAGTCAGTCTTGTTAAGTTTGGTCTGCATTATAAGTCTTAATCAGTATAATGGTGTTCAAATGTTCATTAAACCTCACCTTGGGGCTGAAAAAGAACAGAGGTGCTAAGGAAAGTCTTCCTTTCCCAGATGCATTCTGTAATGCTTTAGTGATGCATGTGGATTCCCCACAAGTCACTACTTGCATCTCTGCTGCCATGTAGACTGTTCTCCTGGGAGGGCTATGGAAATGCTTTGCTGCAGACTCCAGAGGAGGTCCTGTTAGCTTTGCTAGGACCCTAGGAAGGTTCCCAGAGAGCTGGCTCTTGGAAGGGCAGAAAGATGCGCTTTTGTTCTTTCCAGAGCCTCATCACAGCATAAAACCACATAAAGCATTGGGACAAAACTGTGTAAATCACAGGATACAGATGTGCAGAGATGACAGCCAGATGTGCCTTAGCGGAGCTAAGGAACAGTCATGACTGTTTCAAGGAGAGCAAACAGCTTTGCGTACTTGGCATTTTCCCTTGCAAACCACGCCAAGTTCTGCTTTTCAGACCAAATAGAGATTTTCTTCTGTTTGGACTGGCAGATTATGCTCACAAAGAGCTTTCAACTCTGGAGAAAAATATTTAGGATTAATGTGGAGCAGCATCTTTAGGTAGACATTAGCCAGCCAGAATCCAGGCTGCCAGGTATAGTGATCTCCGACTGGTGGGAAGCATCCTGAGTCAGTTCAGAGGACTGAACAAAGACCAGACATCAGCACTTGATAGCTGCCCTGGAGCCTTGCCCAAACACCTGCAGGGTCAGGCACACCATGAGATTGGGGCTGGGCAATACTTTCCATGCAGAGACCAGCTTGGGGCATCTGTATGGCAGAATCACCGAGTTTTACTGCTGTTGCATTTCACACACTGCTGCTGAAGACTCATCTAAGGCAGTCTAGGCAGACCAGGAAGAAATAACAGGAGGTTTCCTTGGTTTTGGTTTTAGTCTAGGGCCCTACTTTTTCCAGCACAGTTCCTGTGCCATCTCTCCAAGTCTCTGTCTACACAGCAAGTTTCACCCTTTCATCTCATGCTTTAGCTAGTTATACGTATGTTTTAAGCAGTTTATTGGCAGTGCTGTGGTAGCTGAGCATAGCTGAAGTATGAGATTAAAAGCAATAGGCTATCAGCAGGATGGTGGTGGCTGAGCATGGTTGCTTCTCTCCCGTGAAGTAAGAGGGGCTGGCTTAAGCCAGCTGTTTAACCCACAAGCCTTAGACACACATCCTTTTTGCAAACTGCAAAGAAGATGCAATTAAATACACTGCTGATAACCAGTGATGGTTGCTCCCTCCTTCCTGCATGGGATCCCCTAGTGAGCAGAAAGCTTGTGTGAGCAATCCTCCTCTGGTCCTATGCAAAGTTAGCCATCTTAGTGCTATTTGCTGGTGGCGCTGGTTTCAGTAACTCCGACCGACTTCGCACTGACGGAGGTCAAGGAGTACGTGTCCTTCGCTGAGCTGCAGGGATGTCACTGCTAGCTGATGGCCAGCAGCTAAAGGGTGCTATGTCTTCGGTCAGCTAATGGGCAGTGCCACACAAAGCAATGACGAACTATTTACTTTCAGTCATGCACTCATACTCCGAGTTCAAAGTGGTTCAAAAGGCTGCCCAGCTGATGTGATTTCCATGTAAAAACAATTTACAGTAGTTTAGGCTACGCCTGTTCCCATTTGATTTAAGAGCATTTAAATAAGTTTGCATCTGCTTGGATAAAACAGCTTAAGGTCATACCCTTGGATAAAGCTGGGTATCTTCCTTATGAAGGCTGGCAGCCCTCCCCTATCTAAAAAGCTCGAGCAAACGTTTGCACTTACATGCTTTGAGGGAAGTCAGAGTTTTAGGGAGGCATCAGTATGACCCAAAGTCTCCCTGCAACAAGAGGGAGGCCCATCTCCATCACAGAGCTAACAAAACCAATCTCTCATACTCCCCAAGCAAATAGAGGCGATACCTCTGGCAGACCCATCAGCTCTCCTAGGCCAGAGAAGGACTTTGCTGAATATACCCAAACCCTGCCAGCCCCGTGCAGAGTGGCTGAGCAGGCAATGGCTAGAGGGAGCCAGGGAGGGCAGGAGGCATCTGGAGAGGAGGAAGGTGAAGAGGTGGGGGAGTGCTTGGAGGAGCTGGAACGCACCAACAGAAGTGCTTGCTGGATGAAAACACCTGCTCACCACGGGGTCCACAGCAGTCCGGGAGCCCCCAAGCCCTGCCAGAGGCAGGAGGGTTGGCATCGGGGTGTTGCAGAGCCCTCTTTGCTCAGCCAAGCACAGAGACTGCATGCTGAGGACAAGGAAATTTGTCTCTTCTGGTTTTTGGGCCACTGAACAGAGGGAAACAGCCGCAGGAAAAGCAAAGAGAACAACTCCAAACAGCAGCGTAAAAACAGGGCACCAGGTCCATTCCCAGAACATGCCTACGCATGCTTCCATAGCATCTGTGTTGTTTCTCCCTCCCATCAGTGACAGGGGGTGCCTGTTGTACAGGATGGGGCAGAGGGGATGAGCTCTCAGTCTTTCAGCTGTTTAGGAAAATAAACAAGGCTGTGACAGAGCTGATTTCTGACTTGCCTCCTCCCAGAGGTGATGTGGGTTTTTTTTTTTTGGTGGTTAAACGAGGGCGGTATCATCTAGCTTTCTTACTCCATTTCTCTTCCGTACTCTCTCTCAGACAGATTTTTCTAAAGCTTTCCATGTCCTCTCTCTTTCTTGACTGAAGATTCACAATTAAATACATAGATGAACAGATGAAAGAAATAATATATACTGTATTTGTATGTGTATACATATTTGTCCCTTTTTGAAGCTTGGAGATACTGTCTTCGCCAGCCCCCACTCTGCTTTATAGGTGCTACTTTCCGTTACTGAAGGCAGCCAGGGTGGGAGCTGGACAGGCAGGATGGAGCAGGAAAGCCCTCCTCTATCAGCCCCCCAGCCGCAGAGCCCTGTAAGCCATTCCCAGGCTGGGGCACACAGCACTTCTACACTGTCGCTCTGGGACCAGTGCATGGGTGACAGCACTGCCCAAGCTCGCCCACTGCATGGCGGCAGGGGTACCTTCCCCTCTCCTGGAGCAGCAGAGCCAAGCAGACAGCAGGCTGCTAGGTCTCGCAAGAAAGGCAGCACTTGCCTGGGCCGGCATCCAGAGGGGAAGCCTGCAAGTAGCGCTGTGAGCATTTCCACTTCAGCAGAGAACAGTCTCTCCTCTTACCACGTTGAGCCATTGCTCCAGCACTACCCTACGAGCAACAGCTGTCAGCAATCTGTCACTGCCTCCAGCTTTTCTCGGTTCCTGCCTAGCTGAGATCCTCCTCTACCTTCAGACAGACACAGCACTCTCCCTTCCCGGGGCTACTGCAGAGGCTTGTCCCTTGTGGTTAAGCCTCTGCTATCGGTGTATCTTTGGGAATAGCTTGTATTTCAGTGGCAAGGAGAAGTAATTACTGAATTGAGTCTGCAAAGCATAAAAGACAACTAGGGTTCTTTCAGGATGAAAGAGGCAATAAAAATGCTGGTATTAATAGAAAAATATTTGTTACTTCATGGGATATCAGGGCTTCCTGTGGTTTGAGGTTATGTCTTGCATAGCTCATTGCTGAACACCTCGGGATGACTCTGCTTTCCTTTTTTTGTTTCAGCAGCCAGCTTGTTCACTCTCAAATCAATGATCTGGTTTACAAATAGAGCAATTCTGCATGTCCTTATCGGATGTCCTCTTGCACTCTGCTCCACTTCCGCAAGCATGCGCAGCCGCAGAATAGGCTGGTGGCACATCTGTTTGTATCATGCCTTGGTGAAAGGCTGTAGAATAACAAGGGGTCTATAGTAAAGCACATTGAGAGCTGCTATTCTACCTGCCTCATAGCACTAGAAAAGAGCAACACTTAACATTAAAGGACAGAAAATTTAAAAAAATGCAAATTAAATCCTATTACACACAGTGAAATTACCCTGGAGGACCCTTTGCCACAGGAAGTTGTTTCTGAGGCCAAAAAAATTTCTGAAATGCAAAAGAAGGCTGGGTAACTGTGTAAATATTGAGAATAGCAGCGTCAGAATTAATCCTAATATTAGTATATCCAGAGTTCACAGTTTACAGCTTGTAAAAATCCTAGGGAAAAAAAAAGATCAAGAAATCTAATATAAAGCTTAGATCAGCACAGATCCACCTGCACCTTTACTGCTGAAAACCCCTGTGGTGGCCTGCCTGTGAGGGATGCTGTCCTCCAAAAAGCACCACAGGTCAGAGACACTGGCTGGATGCCAGACTGTGCCCCACCTTCCTCATGTGTCCCTGTCCCCTCAAGACCCACTCTTGCAGACAACAGCTCTCAGAGATTTCTCATGTGAATTTTTTTCCCCCTCGGCCTGTACGAAAGCACCTTCTGTTTGCTGCCTTTCTTGAACTCTCCTGCTGCTTCCTTGTTGAACACAAGGAGCTGATAAGCTCTTTGTAACAGAAACTCCCTCCTCTGCCTTTCTGGCCAGGCTTCAAGCTGCTAATGCAATACTGGTCACCATCACAGGCAAAGCCACGCCGAGCCACTGGCATCCCAGCACTCAGGATATGGGTTATGAGTAAGACACATCTGAATCCTGCTGATGCATCAGGCCTCACAGCATGCTGATGGGTCACGAGGCAGGTGAGGACCTGCTGTGGGAATCGTGACTTCCAGCTGCGCACTGCTTGGCAGCAATGCAACTCAGCAGACTTTGTCCTCTTCAAGAGCTGCACATGCCCAGGACAGCTGGAGAGCTGCAGAGCTGCTCCAGGGAAACAGAAAGTGAAGATGCCATGGCAGGCTTGCAGGAGAGGCTGCACCAGACTGCAGAGAGGACCACGTATAGCACACCTTTCCCTTCCCCGGCACTCTGTTCCACCTCATGTAGTCCCTGCCAGCCCACTTCTCCTCATCCTGATCCCTCTGAACGGGAGCCCTGCTGCCTTCCAGCATTTCAGTCACTTCCCCAGCTTGGGAATATCCTCGAGCTTGCTGGGGGCACGCTCTGGCCGTCACCCCGGTCTTTCATAAAGACACTGAACAGCACCAACCTGCTAGGAGTGCCTCTTTCAGCAGCTGCCAGCTGGACTCCACACTGCTAATCACATCTCTCTGGGCCAAATTCCTCATCCTCCTTTTAGCCCACATGCTGAGCAGTAACTGCAGCAAGGCGACCGACTATAAGAAATAGCAGCTGTCTTCATACAGACTCGAGTTGCATCCTCCCCACTGGCCTGGTAATGCTGGAGAGTGCTTTTCTTATTATTCTACAGAGGTAAGAGAAAGCAAAGAGCAACGACTGTTCAGCACATGCTCCAAGCCCAGTGATGCAGCAGCATCTGTTGCTCAGCTTGGCATCTCCAGAAGTCCTGTCAGAGGGCCCCTCCCAGGGTCCTCATGGCCTTGGCACTGCAGAATCAGCTGCTCTGGGGTTACCCTGGTGGCCTCTCCCAGACCTCTCCACGCGAGTTTCCTTCAGACAGCAGATAAATCTTCCTTTCCTCCTTTCCCTCCACCATCTTGGTAGTGTGCCTGGATTTAGTGAAGGCTGGAAATGGCTACTGCTAGCAGCAGAGGAACTTGTGGTCTGCAGGAGAGGTGTAAAAGCTTTAAACCCTAGGGGCTGTTTGTTCCCTTAGCACTGGAAGGGCCTGTACGTGGCAGAGATCCATGGGCTAATCTATGGGTCCCTATCCGAAACCGGCTCATCAGCACTTCATATATTAGCTGATGCAATCAGATCACAGTGCTGCAGCTTCATCAGATAATTCCCAATTATAATAAGAAATGTTGCTGCTTGGCTGAATGAGCTAAACTTACTGGCCCAGCTGAAGTAGCTTAATTAAAGTCACTGGAAGGAAGCTGTGCTCATCTTTCCTGTTATTAGATATATGTTTTATTGCTTACCATTTTTTTCCCAATTCCAGATATAGGAGAAGATGGAGAAGTAGTTTATGTAGGAAGCTTCATTGGCATCCTAAACTGAGTGAAACGCTCCCGAGTTGACAGAAGACCGAGAGAGAGATTCAGTAGGGATGTTACCTCCTGTCCAGTGGTAGCCCTCACTTCTCTGCCTATAAACACGTAACTTCACAAAATTTGTCACCAGTTCTCAGCAGCTGAGCACAAATATGTTCAAATGATTATCACCAGCTTGTGACCCAGCTCACTCTGGAGCGACACTGCTTGAAAGCCTGCCTGTGACTCCCTAGAGATGCTAGCAGGGTAGTGCATCTGTGGTGCTCTGCAGAAGACCACTTACGCTGTAGAGATTGGCTCTTCGTTTCCAGAATAAGCAGTTACAGCATGCAAACAGATAAACTCCTACTCAGACTCAGTTCCAGCTCCATTTCAGTCT